>NC_138776.1:26736460-27233960 GCF_965119305.1 Pelophylax lessonae
AATGGGAGGCGAACTTTAAAAACCTTTAGGTCATATTTGCAGCCACAAAATACTTACTAGCTGTGCACAAATAGTCCCACCACATGGATACTGTCATAACAGAAGTATTGCAATTGGAAAAGTTGCCCTAAAATTTTTTATTTTTTTTACAGCAAAAAAAAATTTTTTTTTTTCCTTAATCAGCCAGAACTGACAGCAGCCGGTAAATACATGTCAAATACATATAGGGTCCATTCACACATCTGTAAAATGGGTCCGCATCCATTCCACAATTTGGCGGAACATTTACAGACCCATAGATTTTCAATTCCAGTCTGAAAAATTAGGCATTCACAGGATAAAGAAGTAAGTGTTGACAAGTACAGGCCCCAAAAGTTAGCCCACATGCGTTTACCTGACAGCTAAGAACGTTGTATTCTGAGGCTGAAGGTACATTAGGCATTCACAGTATACAGAAGTAAGTGTCGCCCATTCCAGGCCTCAAAAATTAGCCCACATGCATTTACCTGACAGCTAAGAATGTTGTATTCTGTGACTGAAGGTACATTAGGCATTCACAGGATAAATAAGTAAGTGTCGGCCAGTATAGACCCCAAAAATATGCCCACATGGGTTTTCCTGACAGCTAAGAACGTCGTATTCTGGGGCTGAAGGTACATTAGGCATTCACAGGATACAGAAGTAATTGTCGCCCATTCCAGGCCCCAAAAATTAGCCCACATGCGTTTACCTGACAGCTAAGAACGTTGTATTCTGTGGCTGAAGGTACATTAGGCATTCACAGGATAAAGAAGTAAGTGTCCCCCATTCCAGGCCTCAAAAATTAGCCCACATGCGTTTATCTGTCAGCTAAGAATGTTGTATTCCGTGGCTAAAGGTACATTAGGCATTCACAGGATAAATAAGTAAGTGTCGGCCAGTATAGACCCCAAAAATATGCGCACATGGGTTTACCTGACAGCTAAGAACGTTGTATTCTGTGGCTGAAGGTACATTAGGCATTCACAGGATACAGAAGTAAGTGTCGCCCATTCCAGGCCCCAAAAATTAGCCAACATGCGTTTATCTGACAGCTAAGAACGTTTTATTCCGTGGCTGAAAGTACATTAGGCATTCACAGGATACAGAAGTAAGTGTCGCCCATTCCAGGCCCCAAAAATTAGCCCACATGCGTTTACCTGACAGCTAAGAACGTTGTATTCCGTGGCTGAAGGTACATTAGGCATTCACAGGATACAGAAGTAAGTGTCGCCCATTTCAGGCCCCAAAAATTAGCCCACGTGCGTTTACCTGACAGCTAAGAATGTTGTGTTCTGTGGCTGAAGGTACATTAGGCATTCACAGGATACAGAAGTAAGTGTCGGCCAGTATAGGCCCCAAACATTAGCCCACATGGGTTTACCTGACAGCTAAGAACGTTGTATTCTGAGGCTGAAGGTACATTAGGCATTCACAGTATAAAGAAGTAAGTGTCGCCCATTCCAGGCCTCAAAAATTAGCCCACATGCATTTACCTGACAGCTAAGAACGTTGTATTCCGTGGCTGAAGGTACATTAGGCATTCACAGGATACAGAAGTAAGTGTCGCCCATTCCAGGCCCCAAAAATTAGCCCACATGCGTTTACCTGACAGCTAAGAACGTTGTATTCCGTGGCTGAAGGTACATTAGGCATTCACAGGATACAGAAGTAAGTGTCGCCCATTTCAGGCCCCAAAAATTAGCCCACGTGCGTTTACCTGACAGCTAAGAATGTTGTGTTCTGTGGCTGAAGGTACATTAGGCATTCACAGGATACAGAAGTAAGTGTCGGCCAGTATAGGCCCCAAACATTAGCCCACATGGGTTTACCTGACAGCTAAGAACGTTGTATTCTGAGGCTGAAGGTACATTAGGCATTCACAGTATAAAGAAGTAAGTGTCGCCCATTCCAGGCCTCAAAAATTAGCCCACATGCATTTACCTGACAGCTAAGAATGTTGTATTCTGTGACTGAAGGTACATTAGGCATTCACAGGCTAAATAAGTAAGTGTCGGCCAATATAGGCCCCAAGAATTAGTCCACATGGGTTTACCTGACAGCTAAGAACGTTGTATTCTGTGGCTGAAGGTACATTAGGCATTCACAGGATAAATAGGTAAGTGTAGGCCAGTGTAGGCCCCAAAAATTAGCCCACATGGGTTTACCTGACAGCTAAAAACGTTGTATTCTGTGGCTGAAGGTACATTAGGCATTCAGAGGATAAATAAGTGTCGGCCAGTATAGGCCCCAAAAATTAGCCCACATGGGTTTACAAGACAACTAAGAACGTTGTATTCTGTGGCTGAAGGTACATTAGGCATTCACAGGATACAGAAGTAAGTGTCGCCCATTCTAGGCCTCGAAAATTAGCCCACATGCGTTTACCTGACAGCTAAGAACGTTGTATTCTGTGGCTGGAGGTACATTAGGCATTTACAGGATACAGAAGTAAGTGTCGGCCAGTATAGGCCCCAAAAATTAGCCCATATGGGTTTACCTGACAGCTAAGAACTTTGTATTCTGTGGATTGAGGTACATTAGGCATTGACAGAAAAAATAATTGTCGGCCATGAAAGGCCCAAAAAATTAGGTATTCAATGGACATAAAAGGCCTTTTATGCCGCGGTATTTACCTAAGACAGGGACCATGAATTGTTATGATAATAAAAACAAAAAACAGAGCGCCTCTAAGTGTTATCAGTTTAATTAAAAGGGTAATGCAGGTACAGGAAAACTGCTCACATTTAAAACAGTATAAAATAGCTCATCTGTTAGGTGGTCTGCAGGAACACAGGGGTCCACGGCTGGATGTTTGTTGCTCCAAGAGGTGGTGCAGGGGATGGTGAAGGATGGAGATGTCTGGAGAGCCAAGAGACCAGATAGTAGGATGGCCAGCAGCTTCAGGAAGGTGTTCTGTTCCTCAGGGAGACACCTGGTGAGCCGAGAGACCGTTAGGTAGGATGGCTGTTGGCTTCAGAAGGGTGCCCTGGTCCTCAGTACATCCGGCGCCAACAGATAAGGGAGCCCAGCGTGACAGATCCAGCAGCCAATCGCACAACGCGTTTCCGAGCGTGCGCAGTAGCCTCACAGGGCGTGCGCGCTCCTTTGCTCAAGTGCAGTGGCATGACACAGAAGAGCTGAACAAGTTTATAGGAAGCCAGCACTCAAGCTGGGTGGATACAGATGGACTTAAAGTAGCCATTATAAATGGGCTGGACAGTGGGACCACAATACTTAAAGCGGCAATAAGAAAATAAACACAAGAGAAAAAATCGCATACAAAAAAAATCGCATTAAAAAAAAATATAGAAAATGGTTATTTAACAAGGTAAAAAGACATACATCGGCTCTAATCATAATATGGTGTTAACATCTAGCTCTTCGTTTAAACCCTTGGGTGAAAGTGAATCAAGGGTATAGATCCAAAATGTCTCTGGTTGGCATAATTTGGCTAGAGTAGCCTATCAAGCATATACAACGTTGAGTTCCATCGCATTGGGCAGTTCCAAATAAGATGCCTGACGGGCAGGTTGTGTCGCCGCTGAATGTCAGCAATATCTAGAGGGGTGTTCTACTTACTATCAAGGTCCTCACACTGTACCTCACAGACTATCCAGCCTACGCAGTATGCTGGTGTTTGTCAGGTCCAGTGCATATGATTAGATGGTGCAGTTCTACATATGTGCATGGATGTATCTAATTTTTGATTTTAACATGTTGTTTTTGTAACACTATGGTGCACCACCCTGATGTTTTTGTCTTGAATTTCGCATTTAAGGCATACGTGCCTAATAAATTTATACCTTTTTATTACTAACATGCCTGGAGTGCCCTTAGTTGGTGGCTGGGGTAGTGGGTAACAAACACTGGTTTGTATCTCACATTTCCCATCCCTCTTTTTCCTTTTTGTCTATATGCTTAATTAACCAACGGTCACTATCCAGGACAGTGCCATTTATTGAAGTTTAATACTGATTACCCATGGGGTATGCACTACACTTTTTAGTGAACCTTAATGAGCCCCTTACAGAACACTATTTGCTGCTCTTTTTCCTATATATGCCTATTTTGGATTTTCTTATGATCCTTCAGTGTTCCGGGCCTAACTAACTTAGATATATTTCTTTCATGACAAGAAGCATTAGCGGGGGTGATACTATGTGGTACTAATGCAACTAATATTACGCAGTATTTTATGGTTTGTTAGATGTGTTATTGACAATTGTCTGTATTTTCTGTCGGTAAATACGTGAAGGAAACTTATGTGATAGATTTCCCATCTCACATTATGGCCTATTGTATTGATGCAAATATAGATCAGGAGATAGAGGTCGCCTTTCAGAATCAAGGCGAACCCGATTCCTCCACTCAAGAACCCATAGGGGACCTCTTTAAACAACCTAAAAAATTAATTATAAAGTCCCTTAATAGGAAATGGGATATCGCATCATTAGAATCTCATATTAAACACCAGATTGTTCCAAGAGGCTTGAGAGAGAGACTAATTCCTGCCCAACACTTACACACCCTCAGATTTCTGGAGGTGTGGAAGAAAAATTGCATCGATAGAGGCATTCAGGTTATGAACCTTATTATTGAAGAGGAAAAGCTACAGCTTCAGGATCTCCAAACGGAGATTGAAGCAAGTTCCGCTGCCCTTGAGCAATATAAAGATAGGGAAGAGTTCCAGAAACTGAATGAGATCCTTAAGGAGGTAGAAAAGACCCAAAAAAAAAAATCTTAAAAATAATAAACAAAATAAATTTAAACAGAATATTCAGGACTGTGCAAGTGAAGACTTATTTAATCCCACTATTAATAGAAATAGAAGCAGGTCAAGAGGGAGAACCAGGAGGAACAGGAATTGGGGCTGGTCATCTGGAAGTGAGTCGGACACGGGGGAAAAGTCTGTGTCTTTTTTAGTCCCGGACTTGGACCCCCGTTCCGAGGACATTTACTCCCAGCAGTTAGAACCCCCGCGGGGATCACAAAAGGGAAAGGGAAACCCCAAAATCAAGAACAAGGAGGGCTGGTTCAAAGGGGGCTCACAAAGGACTACAAGGTCCAGCAGCCTCAAGAATCATCGGTAGATTCACATCTGCGTGATTTCAAGGTCGTTAATCTCTCAAGCTTTGACCTACAGGAGAGGCATATCAGTCTGCTCAGTAAAGGTCTGTCATTTGCCCCCATGTCCGCAATGACAGAATTTGAAGTTTATAAAGACATTGCCCTATACCTAAGAAAGGTCATCTTCAAGATCTGGCACGATAGGCGGATTGACAGCACAGAAGCTGAGATGCCCCTCACTGAGGATGATACTGAGATGATTGATATCCTTACATCCTTAAAAAAAATATACAAAATACTAAGATTGCTGCGCTAAAGTAAAAACAACTGTAAAAACAGCAAATATAATAATGGGTCAGCAGCCACACTAATCCGAATTGTAGCAGATTAAAAAGAATATAAGCAAAACTGCAGCGCTAAAAACCCTTGGTCATAACAGTCCCACTTGAAGATGTGAGCAAAGCAATAAAATAACAGTCCATATGTCTCCGACTCCTCATTCAGAAGGAAATTTCTAAGATAGAAAACAGCCACCAGACAGCACTCCAACACCAGTAATTCTAACTTCTTACCAGAAGTAGTTGATCCCCGTCACAGAGATCAAAAATTGCGCATAACCAGTGATGGGTAAAGGCTTCTCCAGTGTATTCCTGATATGCTCACAATGGAATGCAATATGCAGAGAGAGAAGGAACATCTCATAGCGTAGACTGTTTAAAATGCTTTATTCTAAAGAAAAGTATGGTACTCACAAACATCATGAAATGACTCGCATGTAGTACAGGGCATGGAGACCTCCCAGATGTCTTTGGGGCAACCTGTCCATGGACCACCAAACCGACAACGTCCAATCGGACGAAACGTACGTCGGGTGGCGTGCTGGGTAGCGCGTGCCGGAATTCCTGGAGGAGACAGGACGGCCATCGGTTTGGTGGTCCACGGACAGGACGCCCCAAAGACATCTGGGAGGTCTCCATGCCCTGTACTACATGCGAGTCATTTCATGATGTTTGTGAGTACCATACTTTTCTTTAGAATAAAGCATTTTAAACAGTCTACGCTATGAGATGTTCCTTCTCTCTCTGCATATTGCATTTCATTGTGAGCATATCAGGAATACACTGGAGAAGCCTTTACCCATCACTGGTTATGCGCAATTTTTGATCTCTGTGACAGGGATCAACTACTTCTGGTAAGAAGTTAGAATTACTGGTGTTGGAGTGCTGTCTGGTGGCGGTTTTCTATCTTAGAAATTTCCTTCTGAATGAGGAGTCGGAGACATATGGACTGTTATTTTATTGCTTTGTTCACATCTTCAAGTGGGACTGTTATGACCAAGGGTTTTTAGCGCTGCAGTTTTGCTTATATCCTTACATCCTTATTGGATGAGGGCCAGGACCTTGAAGATGACATATCTTCAACAGAAGTGATTAGACGAGACGCGCAATTGCCGATAACATCGACGAAAATGCCCTCTCTCACAAAACATCGCAATATTAAAGTCTTCCTTGACTTGGTCAAGGAAGACTTAGGCAGGATTAATTGGCAAAGGGGTAGAACTGACAATCTGAGTAATGAGGAGAGGAGGGCCCTAAAAGAACTTACTGAGGCACCCAATGTGGTAATTAAGGGCAGCGACAAGGGAGGCAATGTGGTACTGTTAAGCGAGGAATATTATATTCAGTAGGTTCAAAGACAACTGAACGATACCACTACTTATTTGAAACTTCGCGACTGTCCCTTTCCCTCCCTTGTCTCTGCCCTTAACCACAAAATCTCCCTGGCCAAAGAAGTAGGCTTGATCTCGAAAAAGGAGGCGGAATACCTCTCTGTTAAAACGTATAACATCCCTACGTTTTATATCATACCCAAATTGCACAAATCACTCAATAACCCCCCAGGGAGACCTATTGTCTCGGCAATAGGTGGCCCATTAGAGAGGACAGGCACATTTGTCGATGCTCTTATCAAGGAGTTGGTGACTGCCCTCCCATCCTTTGTACAGGATACTAGGGATGTACTTCGTAGACTCTCTTTGACCTCTGCCCCCCCGGATATACTCTTGGTGGGTATTGATGTCGAGAGCTTATATACATCTATCCCACATGAATGGGGCTTGAGGGCAGTCACACACTTCTTGGAGAGCAAATTTCCTGAACTTGGTGCCCATAACGAATTTGTGACTGAACTCCTGGATTTCCTCCTTGATCATAATTTTTTCCAATTCCTGAATGGATACTACCAGCAGGTCAGGGGCACATCGATGGGGGCACCATGGGCCCCGGCCTACGCATGCCTCCATCTTGGCTTCTGGGAGGAGCAGGTTGTCTATCCGTCCTCAATGTACCTCAGCCACTCCCACCTGTGGCTGAGGTACATTGATGATGTCCTGCTCCTCTGGAGCGGTACACCTGCTGAGTTGGACCAATTTATGGGTGACCTAAATCATAATGATCGTAATATCCGGTTAACCTACATGGCAAGCACTAATTATCTCCCCTTCCTTGATCTCCTCATTTCTGTGGAAAACGGAGGACTTAAAACCAAAACCTACCGGAAGGAAACAGCGGCCAATACTCTATTGGCTGCAAACAGCCACCATCCAAAACACCTGGTAAACAGTATACCGGTCGGACAGTTCTTACGTCTCAAAAGGAACTGTTCAGAACCGGCAGATTACCAGGATGAGGCAAAGCAGCTACATGGAAGATTTAGGGAGAGGGGCTACTCTCATGGAGTAATCAAAAAAGCACGTAAAAGAGTAGCTTTAAGGCCAAGATCCACCTTACTGGGTAATCAACAAGAACCCATTCCACATCTAACTGCCACTGGGGATAAATACCCCCGTATCATTACCCAGTACGGCACACAGTGGGAAAAAGTTAGGGCAATCCTAACTAAACATTGGCAGGTCCTCACAGTATCCCCCCTCATTGAAAAACTGGTAGGCCCTAGGCCCCTACTTACGGCCAAAAGGGCAAGAAACCTAAAGGACACGCTCTGTCATTCAGAGTTCGTCAGGTCACGTGATGAAGATAACTGGTTGACTTCTTTACCACGCCTAAAAGGAATGTTTCCATGCGGCCACTGCCAGATGTGTAAATTGGTCATAAAGTCAAAAACTTTTAAGAGCTGTAATGGTCAGAAAAATTTTATCATCAACGACTTCATTAATTGCCAAACAGAGAGAGTCATCTATGAGATAGTGTGTCCCTGCCAAAAATCATATATTGGTAAGACCAAACGTCAACTCAAAACACGCATCCTGGAACATGTGGCCGACATCAAAAAGAGGATAGATAAGAAAACGGTACCCTTACATTTCTTGGAACATCATGATGCCAATCCCGAGGGGCTCAGGGTTAGGGGGATCTATGCCCTCAAATTGCCTGCAAGGAGGGGAGACTTCGACAGGATCCTCCTTCAAAAGGAGAAAATGTGGATTTATAAGATGGGATCCCTGTCACCTGTGGGACTTAATGTAGAATTTAGCCTACAGCCCTTCTTAAATCCATGACCCCTCGGAACTGGCATCATGATGCTCTACGCTACCTCTCCCTCCCGGCCCAATCACTTATGTACTGCCGTATACCCAGTAAAAACATCACCATACGTACGGTGTTCTGTATGCACCTTCTCAACTTAGCCTTACCTGTCACTTATTTGTGACACTAATTTACACCTGAGAAACGGGGGAAGGGTAGGTAGAGGTCTGTAAGGGTATAAAGTGGGAATTCTATCAAGGGATTATAGGTCCCTGGAACATAAATTATGAATGAGCACTGACCATCATTGCATTTATGATACCTACACCCTTTGCCCACTTTGGACCCTCACCAACTTGAAGTTTAAACACTAGTGACTAATTAGGAGACTCCTATGATAGAGAATATCACTACTATTGATCACATAGTGAACCATTTGGTATTTTTTATCTCTCTCCTCCCTCCCCTTCCCCATACATGTGCCTTAGTTGTGATCTATTAAGCACAATAAAGAAGGTGACGATTTTCCGTATGTGATCATGTGGAAACCCATTCAAGTCCAATTGTTATCTGCCATGTCAGAAAATGCAGATCTAGCTATACATTTAAATTCCTTTTTATATATAGCATGCTGTGTAATATTTTAATTATCTGTTCACTTTATTAAATTTTAAGATCAGTCACTATTCCCTAGATGATGACATCTGGAAATAGTGCTGGTAACTTTGCTGGTTGAATGGCAATTTGTATCATATTAATATACCATACCGATTCTGTAAAGTGAGGACATCTTGTGGAAATCTGCGGTATTGCAGCTCCCTCTAGTCCCACACATCAGTTAATAATTAATTAATAATCACCAATTGGGGGCGGTATATATTGATACATCTTGAGCCCATTCAGTAGCTCTGAGGAAACCAACGCTGTTGGTGAAACGCGTCAGCATCCAGCATTCAACGACAATTGAATCCCCTGTACGGGATCCTCTGCCTATCATTCCCCTGGCTGTTCCCCGACAAGGCGCCCGGCTGATCAGCTTAACCGGAAGTGACGATCGGGAGGACACCTCCGACCCGGAAGTCAAGCTCCACAGCCGCCGGTCTAGCCGTACGGAAGGGCAGAACGCCGGTGTGAGAATGAGGTAGATACGGACCAACCGGTCAACGGGAACTATTGCCGCAATGCACCGCTACTCAACCTCCCCCATCTATACGGTCTGCACACCGGTACCTAAATGAGGCATATGACAAGGTAAACCTATGCTCTGTTCCACCCTCATCTTGGGTCCTTATTACACAGACGGTGTGCTACATTTTGCCCAAACAGTTTGTCTGTGATCGATACTGGACTCTGCTAGTGGTTCTGTGGTCTCCCCCTACTTCAACAGCCGGATCTTTTATTTCTTATCCGACACTAGGACTTCCTACAGATTATTCAGCCCACTGTCCACAAGTTCCATGTATGGCCCTGGAACTACTCACCATGGCTACAGTCAATCACTTCTAGACAGCCCTGTTTGTGCTCAACTACGGGCCAGAAAAGTTGGAATCCCAAAAGGTTACTAATTCTTCATTATTGAAATCAATTAACTCCTATTTGGACCAAATTCAAGGTGAATTCCAGCCAGGCTCATTTATTTCAATATCTAGAGGGGTGTTCTACTTACTTTCAAGAGGTCCTCACACTGTACCTCACAGACTATCCAGCCTACGCAGTATGCTGGTGTTTGTCAGGTCCAGTGCATATGATTAGATGGTGCAGTTCTACATATGTGCATGGATGTATCTAATTTTTGATTTTAACATGTTGTTTTTGTAACACTATGGTGCACCACCCTGATGTTTTTGTCTTGAATTTCGCATTTAAGGCATACGTGCCTAATAAATTTATACCTTTTTATTACTAACATGCCTGGAGTGCCCTCAGTCGGTGGCTGGGGTAGTGGGTAACAGACACTGGTTTGTATCTCACATTTCCCATCCCTCTTTTTCCTTTTTGTCTATATGCTTAATTAACCAACGGTCACTATCCAGGACAGTGCCATTTATTGAAGTTTACTTTCAATAGATTTTTATTAATTTTATAAAACAGTACAACAAAGTATGAAGGTAATCAGATTCATATGTATAACGTTCCGAACAAAACATAGAGAGATACATTGACAGAACTCAGTCATCAAGAAAGTTTATCATTTCAAAAGTAAACATTAACAATCTCTAGCTGTTTTACGTCGTTCCAACTGTGATTGCGCTTATGTCATGTAAGGCCCGTCCCCGGTCAGGGGGTGGGGGTGAAATATTTGCTGGTGGTCCACACGTGCCAAGCAGAGTGGAAAGTATTTCCCTTGTGGGTCGAGTAGGCGTATGCCTTCTCCATGGAATATTGGAAGTTGACCATTCTGATTACTTCCAGGTGGGAAGGGGATATGGCCTGCTTCCAGTGTTTAGCAATCAATGTTCTGGCAGCCACCAGGATGTGGAAGCATACCGTTCTCATGTTTAAGGGTATGTTGTGTATGCCCAGATTTAGTAGAGCCATGGTCATGGAGGGTTTGGTGAGTATACCCGTGGTGACCCAAAGAACCTCAAACACCCTCCTCCAAAAGCTGGTTAAACTTTTACAATGCCAGAAGATATGGGAAATAGTGCCAACTTGATCACAATTGCGCCAGCAAAGCGGGCTCTGGGAATTAAAGAAGTTAGACAGGCGGTACGGTGTAAGGTACCACCTGGTCAGAAGTTTTTGCATTTGTTCCCAGTGGTTTATGCATCGGGAGGCAGCGTAGGATGTTTGAATCGCCGTTTTCCACTGGGAATCGGAGTAGGATGTCTGAAGTTCTCCCTCCCACTTGACCATGTGTGACGTTTTGTGAAATGGGTTCTTGCATCCCAAATAGTTGTAAAAGAGGGAGATGCCTTTTACAGGGGTCTCTGTATTAGTAAGGAATCGCCACAAGGGGGAAGGTATCCGTAGTTGGGGCAGGGGATTCTTGCGTAAGAAACTGACTATGGCATTATATGAGAACATAGCTTTGTGGGGGAGATTAAATTCAATTTGGAGATCATGGAAGGATTTGAGTGAATCTTGTTGATACAGTTGGGATACTGTCTGTACGCCCGCGGCCGTGAGCACGTTGGTCGTCGTATACCGAAGAAGAACATTAAACACTTTTAGAGGTACATGGATCAACAAGTCTGTCGTATGTGTGGGTTTCCGTGCTATAAAGTGAAATGTGCAACAAGGGTTGAAAACGGCGCTACCTGAAAAGTGATTGATAATATAGTGCAATAATGTGCAAATGCCTTATTAAAGGGAAGTGACACCGGCAAATAATAAATAACGTGAAAAATAATAATATTTCAAAAAAGTAGAAAACCACCCATATCCTTATCAATAACCACAACCGATATGGTCTGTTTATGTGTGGTGAATTTTATCTGTAAAGTAATAATAATAGTGCCAACAAGTGAGCAATTCTTATAGTGGGTTTATTCAAATAGTGATACAGTGTAAATCAAACAATATATAATACATAAATCCCTGGTGGTGAAGTGATGGATAAAGGTGACCAAAGTGAATACTGCAGTGCTGTATTCCTTAGAAGTGTAGGTGTTGTAGTACCCCAGGTGACCACTAAGTGAGGTATATACGACCTGTTCACATGAAGTGGTCCCAAGAGGGGTGGCTAGTGGGGTCCTCTCCTTGTCCCGCAAGGCACCGGCTGGTAATTTTTTGAAAAAGGCCAGTTGCCTGGCTTTAATGCTCATCCTCCGGCTTCATATTTGAAGTATTGACCCAGAAGAAGTGCAATTAACTGACTAAAAACAATAAAAATATTTTTTTTTTTTGTAAGAAATATGGAGGCTGTCTTTTTTATGTCCTGAAAATTCCTACGGCTTTCATGCTCATCCTCTCGCTTCAGTACTTTCTGAGTCACTGACCCAGAAGAAGTGCAGATAGCCACCTAAATCTTGTCCTGAGAGAAATACGAAGACTGTCAGTCCTTATGAAAATGCTAGTTGCTGCCAGAGATAACTTAAACACACCATTGAAAGGCTTATGTCACCCGGGGTAAGCCACTGTCTCGCTGCTCTGCAGATCAGGATCCACTCGGCTGTTACCAATCCTCACAGTGATATGTATGAATACTCCAAGGCAACAAGCTCCGGTACTTTTTCTGAGGTTTCAGGAGGAGAAATAATCTGCTGATGAACACCAAGTAGGACAGGGTCCTACTTGGTGTTCATCAGCAGATTATTTCTCCTCCTGAAACCTCAGAAAAAGTACCGGAGCTTGTTGCCTTGGAGTATTCATACATATCACTGTGAGGATTGGTAACAGCCGAGTGGATCCTGATCTGCAGAGCAGCGAGACAGTGGCTTACCCCGGGTGACATAAGCCTTTCAATGGTGTGTTTAAGTTATCTCTGGCAGCAACTAGCATTTTCATAAGGACTGACAGTCTTCGTATTTCTCTCAGGACAAGATTTAGGTGGCTATCTGCACTTCTTCTGGGTCAGTGACTCAGAAAGTACTGAAGCGAGAGGATGAGCATGAAAGCCGTAGGAATTTTCAGGACATAAAAAAGACAGCCTCCATATTTCTTACAAAAAAAAAAAAAAAAAAATATTTTTATTGTTTTTAGTCAGTTAATTGCACTTCTTCTGGGTCAATACTTCAAATATGAAGCCGGAGGATGAGCATTAAAGCCAGGCAACTGGCCTTTTTCAAAAAATTACCAGCCGGTGCCTTGCGGGACAAGGAGAGGACCCCACTAGCCACCCCTCTTGGGACCACTTCATGTGAACAGGTCGTATATACCTCACTTAGTGGTCACCTGGGGTACTACAACACCTACACTTCTAAGGAATACAGCACTGCAGTATTCACTTTGGTCACCTTTATCCATCACTTCACCACCAGGGATTTATGTATTATATATTGTTTGATTTACACTGTATCACTATTTGAATAAACCCACTATAAGAATTGCTCACTTGTTGGCACTATTATTATTACTTTACAGATAAAATTCACCACACATAAACAGACCATATCGGTTGTGGTTATTGATAAGGATATGGGTGGTTTTCTACTTTTTTGAAATATTATTATTTTTCACGTTATTTATTATTTGCCGGTGTCACTTCCCTTTAATAAGGCATTTGCACATTATTGCACTATATTATCAATCACTTTTCAGGTAGCGCCGTTTTCAACCCTTGTTGCACATTTCACTTTATCCTTAACCCTTTGGGGTTTGGTTGTTGGCTGCTTACACCTTCACACTCGTTACACACTGTTCTACCTCAGACTCCATAGCGCTGGTCACCCTTGCCTTTCACTCATATCCGTGCTATAAGGACCCGCCAGGAGCGCAGTGACGCTTGAGATGTAATTGGCAGTGTCCTCAGATCTAGAGGTTTCCATGTATCTGCAAGAAGCAATAAGCTAAGGTCCGACGTTCGCGTTAGCGCCGCTTCTATTGGTAACCAGGGGAGACGGTCTGTGGAAGAGAACCAGTATTGGAGGGGGGTCAGTCTCGTCGCGTGGTAATAGTCCATTATATCCGGTAGCCCTAGCCCTCCTGCCTTTTTGTAACGTATCATATGTGAGTAAGAACACCTAGCCCTTTTCCTTTGCCATATGAATGTGTGAATGATTTTGGATATGGAAGTGAGGTATGTACTAGTAATTTGTACCGGGAGGGTACGAAATATATATAAAATTTTTGGTAGGCAAAGCATCTTGAATGCCGCTATTCGTCCCGTCCAGGAGATTTCGGATGACTTGATACCATTAGTATCTGCTGTTAGAGTGGAGAGTAGGGATTTCATGTTGGAGTGTATCAAATGGGACGTAGGGAATGCTAGCTGGATCCCTAGATATTTTAGCGTTCCATATATCCATGTGTATGATAGTTGTGTTTGTAGGTGTTTGCGGGTATTGTCAGGTATATTCATGCCTAAGATTTCGGATTTGCCAAAATTCACTTTATAGAAGGACACATTGCTAAAGTCCTGGAGAATTTTATGAGCCGCTGGGAGGGACACTATAGGGTTTGTTAAGCTCAAGATAACGTTGTCTGCAAATAGGGTGATGACATGCCTGGAGGAGCCAAATTTGAAGCCTGATACCATGGGAGAGGAGCGAAGCAGTTCCGCCAGTGGTTCTATTAGCAGGTTGAAGATGAGGGGCGACAAGGGGCATCCCTGCCGTGTACCATTGGTGATATTGAAGGATTTAGAAAGCATGCCAGCGGAGAGTACCTTGGCGGATGGGGAGGAATATAAAGCCACAATGGCAGATAGGATCTGTCCTGAGAACCCAAACTTGCGTAGAACCAAGTCCATGTAGCCCCAGTGGATCCGGTCGAACGCCTTCTCTGCGTCTATGGAAAGAAGCAGAGAAGGCGTTCTGGAACTCTCGGCATGGTGCATTAGGTTTGTTACGACACCCCAAAGTATGAAAGGGGTTACAGTCGTCTAGGATAATCCACTCCCGAACACCCGGACAGCTATCGACCACTCCAATGCGCCATACATGAAGCACATCAATAATCCCCCCCCCCAAGTACGAGACAAGGCTCTGTAGTGAGGTTTGATCGAGAGTAACTCTCTTCTCTTTTATTGCAAGAAACACACACTTATATATACTTTGAGAATACCACATGAACAATGACTGTGTAATTACAGCCAGGTGAGCTCATTAACATGCTTATCAATAGTTTCAGACTCTATTAACATACTGTCCTATTTTAGACAAAAGCACTGAGTTAATCAGTAGACATTCTTTAGGAGGGGGCTGCTGGAAACAATCCCCCCCCTCCATCTGCAGCTAATACACATTGAATTTGCAGACATAGTGACAACCTCTTTAAAGGAATTTGGAGCGTAGCAGCTAAAACATAGGGGAACAAAGGGGGGGGCTGTACGGGCCGTGGGACAGCCGAACAAACAGACGAAAGGAGGCAGCAACAATATAATACAAAGTCAGATGGTTCTGTCACATGGCTCCCTCCTTGTGGGACACTCCGGCAGACCCGGCTTGACCCTTGCGGGTCAACGTGGGGATGACCAGGACTAGGAAGCCGGAGTGATGTCTGTTTGTCGGGACAACCCATCAGCATTGCCATTGTACTTACCGGGTCTGTAAGTGATGGTAAAGTTATACGGTTGCAGGGCTAGACTCCAGCGTAGCAACCTGCCATTGTCCCCAGAGACCCGGTTAAGCCACACCAATGGGTTGTGATCAGTCACGAGGGAGAACTCCTGCCCGTACAGATAGGGACTCAACTTTTTCAGGGCCCAGACCAGGGCCAAACACTCCTTCTCCACTGCCGCATAACTCACTTCCCGGGGTAACAGCTTTCTGCTGAGATATGCGACAGGGTGCTCTCCTCCATCCTCCCCGACTTGGCTCAGCACAGCCCCCAGTCCATACATGGAAGCATCTGTGTGGACAAGAAAGCGTTTGTTAGGGACTGGGGCAGCCAAGACAGGGGCATTCACAAGAGCTTGTTTTAATGCCTGGAACGCGGCTTCACAAGCTGGAGACCACAGGACCTGCTTAGGGAGGTTCTTTTTAGTCAGGTCAGTCAGGGGTTTAGCAATAGCGCTGTAGTCAGGGACAAAACGTCGGTAGTACCCTGCTGTCCCCAAGAAGGCTAGCACCTGGGTCTTAGTGATAGGTGTGGGCCAGTTAGCCACTGCCTCTACCTTGGCTGGCTCTGGTCTCTGGCTCCCACACCCCACTCGGTGACCCAAGTACTGTACCTCTGCCATACCTAGATGGCACTTCTCTGGCTTCAATGTCAGGCCAGCGGCCCGAATCTTATCCAGCACCACCCCTACATGAACCAGGTGTTCCTCCCAGGACTCACTGAATATCGCAATGTCATCCAGGTATGCGCAAGCAAATTCCTGGAAGCCATCGAGGAGTTCATCCACCATACGTTGGAAGGTAGCCGGGGCATTCTTCATCCCGAATGGCATGACCTTAAATTGGTACAGGCCAAACGGGGTGATAAATGCCGACTTGGGGATAGCATCCTCGGCCAGGGGAATCTGCCAGTAGCCTTTACATAGGTCTATGGTGGTCAGATAACGTCCCCTAGCAATACGATCAAGTAAGTCGTCTACCCAGGGCATCGGATAGGCGTCAGTGGTGGTCCGCTCGTTGAGTCGCCTGTAGTCCACACAAAACCGTGTAGTTCCATCTCTCTTAGGCACTAGGACTACAGGCGAGGCCCAAGGACTATTGGAGGGCTCTATAACCCCAAGCTGGGTCATCTCCTGTATTTCCTTCCGCATTCCTTCTCGGACTGCTTCCGGGATGCGGTAGGGGGGCTGTCGTAGGGGGTTCTGTCCGGGGGTCTCTACCTTATGTACAGCTAGAGTAGTGTAACCCGGTTCTTGGGAGAACGTCGCCTGTTTCTCCCACAGAAGCTGTTGAGCCTGAGCCCTTTCCGTGGGGTTTAACCGGTCCCCCAGCGGTACTAAGGCAGTAAGGTCAGTCTGGGGGTCCCTTTCTAACAAGTCTGGTAGGGGTAGATTCTCTGGGTCGTCTGCAGCAGGAGCGCATACTGCAGCGACATCCTCTGGTCTCTCCTGATACTCCTTGAGCATGTTTACATGAAAGGATCGCTGAATCCTTTCATCTGCACAGCTGGCTATGACATAGGTAGTATCACACATCTGAGCTAACACTTTATACGGTCCCTGCCAAGCTGCTTGCATCTTATCTGTCTTCACAGGCTTGAGCACTAGCACTTTCTGCCCAACCTGGAAGACTCGCTGCCGGGCACCCCGATCGTACCATCTCTTCTGTCTCCCCTGGGCCGCCTGGAGGCTCTCCCTTACCATCAGAGACAGACTCTCCATGCGGTCCCGGAGTTCCAGAACATACGGCACTATGGGGGTCCCCTCCTGCTCTGTCTCTCCCTCCCAGTGTCCTCGGATGAGATCAAGAGGTCCACGGACCCTTCTCCCATAGAGTAACTCAAAAGGAGAGAACCCAGTAGATTCCTGGGGCACCTCTCTGTACGCAAACAACAGATGGGGCAGGAACCTCTCCCAGTCCCTGCAAGCGTCAGTAAAGGTCCTCAGCATTTGCTTGAGGGTGCCGTTAAAGCGCTCGCAGAGACCGTTAGTCTGTGGGTGATAAGGTGAGCTAAGTATCGGTTTGATGCCACACACCTTCCACAGCTGCTGGGTAAGCACAGCGGTAAACTGGGTCCCCTGATCGGAGAGAATCTCCTTAGGGAACCCCACTCTAGTGAAAACCTTAACCAGGGCATCAGCAACCGTCTCTGCCTCTATATTAGACAGCGCTACTGCCTCTGGATAGCGTGTGGCGTAGTCCACCACGGTAAGAATATATTTCTTACCGGATGGGCTAGCCCTGGCCAGTGGACCCACTATGTCAACGGCTATGCGGGCAAAGGGCTCCCCAATGATAGGCATAGACTTAAGCCTAGCTTTTGGGTGGTCCCCCCGCTTCCCTACCCGTTGACAAGTGTCACACGTATTACAATATACCCGCACAGCCTGATTAAAACTGGGCCAAAAGAAATTCTGCGTAATTCTATGGGCTGTGCGGCGGGACCCTAGATGTCCAGCTAACGGTACATCATGCCCAATTCGCAGAATCTCCTGACGGTACTTAGCAGGTACCACCAGTTGTCGATTCGGAGAAGGGGCCAAACTTTTCTGGGACGGTTTAGGGATCCTGTATAACCTATCCCCCACCCACTCATACCGCTCCCCATCTGGTCCTTCCTCTCTAGCATCTGCCTTAGCTCTATACTTCTGTAGGGTTGGATCTGCCCGGGTTTCCCTCCCAAACTCTTCTGGGGTATCCCAACTCAAAGGGGCCTGATCTGAGGGAATCGTCGGGGAACAAGGTCTTACCTGGGTCTCAGTAGCAGGTGGGTCGGTTCCGGCAGCGCGGGTCTGGGCACGAGTGGTCACAGCATTAACTTCATTGGGGCCCATGGGAGCATATGCAGAAACAAGGGGGGCCAAGTCATTCCCAAGAAGAACATCCGCAGGCAAGTCTTTCATAACCCCCACATTAACATGTCTAGCCCCCACTCCCCAATCCAAGTGTACTCGGGCAACAGGTAGGCGAAAAACAGCACCCCCTGCTACCCTCACAGCCACAGCGTCTCCGGTGTGTTGATGTTCAGACACCAAATCTTTCTGCAGCAAAGTCATAGTGGCACCAGTGTCTCGTAACCCGCTGACTTCCCTTCCGTTCAGCTTAACCATCTGCCGGTGCTGCTGCCTGTTGTCTTGATGAGCGGCTTGGACCGGGTCTGCTTCATGGAGGACGCCCCAACATTCCTCCTGCTCAATGCAGTGAGCAGCAGTCGGGGAATTGCGTGGATTTCCGCCGGCTGGCCGTCTCCATGACTGTGCATGGTTGGCTGTGTTCAACGGGCACTCCAGGCCTTTTGTGCCCAAGCTGTTTGCATCCAAAGCACCGGATGGGTTGCAAATAATCCCTGGAGTTAAAACGGGGTGGCTGGGCATAGCTGTTGGTTGCAGGCAAAGCCGGGGTGCGGTGTGCTGGAGCCTGGTAAATAGTAGTACTGGTGGGTGTTGCTTGTCGGTACTCCACCCTGGCAGGGGCTTTGGGCACATTATCATCTAGCTTACGAGCGTCAGTATATTCATCTGCCAATCGAGCGGCTTCCGGGAAAGTGGAGGGTTTACGGTCCCGGACCCATTCTCTGACCCCGGCAGGTAACTTGTTGAAGCAATGTTCCAACAAAAACACTTGTAAGATCTCCTCCCCAGATACAGCTTGGCATCCTGCCATCCAGTGGGTTGCTGCACGGTGTACTCTGCATGCCCACTCCATATAGGAGTCACTCACTTGCTTGGGGGTCTCTCTGAACCTCCGCCGGTATACTTCTGGCGTTACTGCATACCTGGCCAACAGGGCATCTTTAACGGCCTGGTAATCTATAATTTCCTCCTCCGGGATGGCCCGAAAAGCATCACTGGCCCGGCCGGACAATTTCCCAGAGAGGATGGTGACCCATTCGTCCCTGGGCACCCTGTGTAAGGTACACTGCCTTTCAAAGTCTGCCAAGAATCCATCAATCTCCTCCTCAGATTCCACAAAAGTTTTAAACGCAGCAAAAGGTACCTTCTTTCTTCCCACATTATTATGGGGTACATCCGCTGCTGCCGCTCCTCTTCCTTGCAGTTGGGCTGTTACCGCTGCTTGCACTCGTTCCACAATGTCAGCTGTAGGGTTGGGGCCAAAATGTGCCAGCCTTATTTGCACTGCCCGGTTAAATTGTATTTCCTCGGGTGTTAAATCCAAGATGCCAGTCACATTAGCTCTCTCCCTTTCTTGTGCTGCATCCATCTCCAACAATTGAGCAATAATCTCTCGTTTCTTTAAATTACCTGCTGGTCGTCCTCTACGTTGCAATAACTTTTTGAGGGTATTCCGTTTCAGCTCCTCATACTGCATCGGTAACTGTTCTGGGCGGTGGGACTCATCCCACCGCTGCCACCAATTGTTACGACACCCCAAAGTATGAAAGGGGTTACAGTCGTCTAGGATAATCCACTCCCGAACACCCGGACAGCTATCGACCACTCCAATGCGCCATACATGAAGCACATCAATAATTCCCCCCCCAAGTACGAGACAAGGCTCTGTAGTGAGGTTTGATCGAGAGTAACTCTCTTCTCTTTTATTGCAAGAAACACACACTTACATATACTTTGAGAATACCACATGAACAATGACTGTGTAATTACAGCCAGGTGAGCTCATTAACATGCTTATCAATAGTTTCAGACTCTATTAACATACTGTCCTATTTTAGACAAAAGCACTGAGTTAATCAGTAGACATTCTTTAGGAGGGGGCTGCTGGAAACAATCCCCCCCTCCATCTGCAGCTAATACACATTGAATTTGCAGACATAGTGACAACCTCTTTAAAGGAATTTGGAGCGTAGCAGCTAAAACATAGGGGAACAAAGGGGGGGGCTGTACGGGCCGTGGGACAGCCGAACAAACAGACGAAAGGAGGCAGCAACAATATAATACAAAGTCAGATGGTTCTGTCACAAGGTTGATCACCCTCCTGGTCGCGTCAGAGGCCTGCCTTCCCCGGACAAAGCCCATTTGGTCTCCCCCAAGCAAAGTCGGCAAAAGCCGTGCAAGGCGGTTACCGAGGAGTTTAGCATATAGTTTGACGTCGTTATTTAGCAGGGATATAGGTCTAAAGTTTGCTGGAGTAGTGGAGGGTTTACCCGGTTTGGGGAGGGTTATAATGTTTGCCTGGAGCATCTCCGCAGGGAAGGTGCCCGAAGCAGCAGCTGAGGAGAAAGCTGACAGCATGTGGGGTGAGAGAATGTCCTGGAGTGACCTGTAGTACTCATTTGTCAATCCGTCTGGGCCCGGAGATTTATTTAAGGGCGTACACTTAATGGTCTGAGAAAGTTCTTTAGGCGTGAAGGGGGCATTGAGGGATGCTAGGTCGTCCGGTGTGAGGGTGGGCAATTTCATGCGATTTAGAAAGGTGTGGATTTCAGACGTCGACGGGTTGTGTGTGGCTGCGTCGTCGCGAAGGTTATATAGAGATCCGTAGTAGTCGGCGAAAGCATCCGCAATTTGTTGGAGGTGAGTGTGTATTTTACCCGTGTGGGGGTGGGTAACGAACGCTATCTTAGATTTGACCCTCCTGGCTTTAAGCCTGGAGGCTAGAAACTTGCCAGCCTTGTTGTGTGCCGAATAATATTGGAGACGGAGCTTCGCCAGCATTTTGTCATGGTTGACAAGCAGGAGCCTGCGAAGTTCTGTCCTGAGGGTAGACAGTTTGGAGGCTAGTGTTTGGGAGGGGTGTTGTTTGTTGGCCTCTTCCAGGGATTTGATGTCCTCGAGGGTGTCTCTAAGCGATTTCTGATACTTCTTTTTTAACCTGGACGCTAATTGTATGAGGATTCCCCTCACATATGCCTTATGGGCATTCCAAAGCGTGAATGGGTCTGTTTCTGGGATGGCGTTGTGTGTGAAGAAGTCCTTGAGTTGGGTTTGAAGATGGTTGAGGGAGTCGGGGTCTGACAGGATTGAGTTGTTACATCTCCATATGTAGGACGACGGCTGGGAAGCCGAGGAAGAAATGGACATATGTATGGCTGCATGGTCTGACCACGTGATAGGGGATATGGACGTGTGTAGCACCAATGGCAGGGTTGTCGAATCTATCAGAAACATGTCGATCCTGGAGTAGGTTAAGTGGCTAGCCGAGAAGAAGGTATAGTCCCTCTCCTCTGCATGTTGGTATCTCCAAATGTCATGTAGATTTTCCGCATGTAGGAGAGCTGCCATGGATGAGGACAAGGTTTTACCTCCAGCGGTCGAGTCCATGGCATGGTCTGCTACAGTGTTAAAATCTCCACATATGATTAGTTTGCCTACTGTGAGTTTACGAATTTTTGCAAATAGTTTTCTCAGGAATTTGAGCTGGTGTCGGTTGGGGGCATACACATTTACAATAGTATAATCACATTCATCAATAGTACAGTTCAAAATAATGAATCTCCCGTCTGTGTCCTCCACCACCCTAGAGTAGGTGAAGGTCACATAGTTGCTAATAGCCAGCAGGGTTCCTCGTTTCTTTTCGGGGGAGTTTGCCATAAAGACATGGGGGTAGTCCGGGTGGGAGCAGCGAGGTATGGAGCCTTGCTTAAAATGGGTTTCCTGAATGGCCAGGACTTCCGCCTTGTGTGACTTCGCCTCCTTCCACATTGAAAAACGCTTCACGGGGTGGTTTAGCCCCTTAACATTCAACGACAAAAGTTGCAAGGGCATGGTTGGGATTGCGGAAGTTCAGAAAGTCCGTAGTGGGACCATGGTGTAAGGGCGTGAGTAAACCAGAAGAACATGGTGTGGGGTAAAACTTAGAGGTACCTGGTAGGAGGACACAGAAGCAGCTGTGAGATGGGGATCGGAGTCCATCCAGGGATCGGTCGCAGGAAGGTTGGCTGTATGCGTAGAAGGCCAGATGGAAGTCCGAATCACATTGTGGAGATCTGGAACAACTTTCCATAGGCGTTGCAGCATTCGTAGCCGAGTCCCGTTCTGAAAAAAAATTGTGTAAAACAAGAAAAAACAAGAGAGGTAAAAAGAACACGGTCCTGACGGACCGTAAGAGCAGCTGTTGCTGCGCGGTCGGTGGGGTTGCTAGCACGTTAGCAGGTGCTACAAAGAGCGGGAGGGCCAGTGTGCCCAGCCTCAAGTGTAAATGTCATCATCATTTTGAGCGCTGAGAGGACCTAGATCTGGAAGGCCTAGACACTGTGTGCCATTCAGGTTGTAAACGCGGTAGTGGAGGGTCTGAGGGTCTAGGTCGTTGGTCGGTGGCGTCAGGGAGGATGTGCCACTGCTTGAGGAGACGGAGGCCTTGTTCCATCGAAGTGATTTGGGAGGTGGACCCCATGTGGGTCACGCACAACTTGGCGGGATATTTCCACTTATATATGATTTTATTGTTCCTCAGAGCCTTAGTTATGGAATTCAGATTCCTTCTCAATTGGAGTGTAGATTGAGAGTAATCAGGCAGGACCTGAAGGGTCGATGCAATGTCCGGGAGGCGATCTTTCCTCCTGAATGAGTCTAATATCTTCTCCTTAGCTTGAAAGAAGTGTATCCTCATGAGGACATCTCTAGGGATGTCTTGCGGCAGGAAGGATGGCTTGGGGATTCGGTGAATGCGGTCTATAGTAAGGTCCTCATTAGAAAGTTCAGGCACCACTTTATGAAACAGATCGCGAACAAAGGAGGGCAATTGGTTGGGTTGGACCGTTTCAGGGATCCCTCTTATTTTGAGGTTGTTACGCCTCGATCTGTCCTCAAGATCTGCAATCTTTGCCTGCATGCGGTGTATGTCTTCCTGGTGGGATGTGTGGGCGTCCACTAGGGCATTGTAGGATACAGTGAATTCCTCCATCCTTTCCTCTACATTGTGCACCCTGTCTCCCAAGCCATGCAATTCCCTCTGGCAATAGGAGATGGAGGCTTGGATATTAGCCTGCATGGACGAGTGGAGCATTGACAGCATGTCCTTAAGGGTAGTGTCTGATACTGGTTGTCCCGTGGTTGCTATGTTTGCGAACGGGTCTGGTGGTGGAGAGTAGGCCTAGGTGTACAAGGGGCGTTAGACACGTTGCTCACCTCCATTGATGATGTGGTCGCCTGCATCGTCAAGGATTCTCTCCGTGGACGCGATTTCACCGGACTCTGGGCCGACGGTGTGGAGGGAGAAGAGTCCGCTGACCGCGCCAGCCGCATCGGGATTGTGTCCTGTGTTCGCGCCGCAATTGGCGCCGTTGTGACGTCACACGCCCGTGACTCGGGCTGTAGAGGACGCGGCTGGCCGGGTGATGGGATGTCTCCGCCGCCATGTTGGCGGAGACCAGGCGGCATCGGTCCGAAGAATTTGGACAGTTTGCGGACCGGCGGGACTCCCTTATTCCTTCGGGTCATCTTGGTGGTGTGCACTGGCTATTCCCCCGCAAGGATTGTCTGCCTCCGAGGTCGCGGAGTGGTTATGTCGGGCCGTAGATGTGAATAAGGCTGAGCACTGGCTGGAGCTCCTCGGTCAAGCGGCCATCTTACTCGGCGGTCGCCACGCCCCTCCCATTTATTGAAGTTTAATACTGATTACCCATGGGGTATGCACTACACTTTTTAGTGAACCCTAAATGAGCCCCTTACAGAACACTATTTGCTGCTCTTTTTCCTATAAAGGCGAGCCATGGCTGTGTAAGATCCCAGGGTATTTGGCAACGAACCGCTACACAACCAAGTTCGGGATGTGTGCCATGCATGGCATGTGTGTGATTTTGCCCTGTTTCAGCGCGCTCAGCAGATTGGCACCGTTGTCGCACACCACTTTACCAACTGTCAAATTGAGCGGTGTCAGCCACTGATCTGCCAGTGAACGCAAAGCTGAAAGTAGTGCAGGACCAGTGTGGCGCTTGGCTTCCAGGCACAACAGATGCAGCATAGCATGGCAATGTCTCGCCTAACATGTGGAATAGGTTCTGGAGATCTTGGGCGGCGCAGCGGAAGAGACGGTAGCAGCGGAAAAGGAGGAGTCAGCCGAGGAGGAGAGGGAGGATGAAGTAGGAGGAGGAGAAGAAGAGGATATAGAAGATTGCCTGCATGCAATCCGTGGTGGTAAAACCAAATCTACATGGGTGCCACGGGTTACATACTTGAGGGCCGTCAGAAGGTTCACCCAGTGGGCAGTAAAAGTTATATACCTTCCCTGCCCGTGTTTGCTAGACCACCTGTCTGTGGTCAGATTTATCTTGGCACCGACACTGTGTGCCAGAGATACATTCACTTGCCGCTGAACATGGCCATACAGCTCTGGAATGCCCTTCTGCGAGAAATATTTCCTTCCTGGGACCTTCCATTGTGGTGTTCCAATGGCCACAAATTTCCGAAAGGCCTCTGAGTCCACCAGTTGATATGGCAGTAGTTGGCGGCTATCAGTTCCGACAAGCCAGCAGTCAACTGTTGGGCAAGAGGGTTGTCCGACTTCATCATTTTTTTACGCTCCAACATTTGGGCCACGGAAGCCTGTCTTTTTCCAGAACAGCGTGACGACGGCATAATGGAAGGTGGAGTGGAGGACAATTCTGAGGAGAGAGGAGAAGAGGCTGGACGGTGAGAGCCTGGAGTGTGGCTTTGTGGGTTCTGATGGCGTTTCTCCCACTGGGCTCGGTGATGGGAGTCCAGGTGCCTTCTTAAGGCGGTCATCCCTAGGTGAGTGTTAGGCTTATTACCGCAACGTATGCGTTGACTGCAAGGGCTGCAGATGGCAACACTATTGTCAGCAGCAGGCACATTAAAAAAAGCCCACACTGCGGAGCCATGTGGCGGCGTCCTGGGAGCACCAGATGTGACCTTACATGGTTGATGGCTCGCTCCTGATACATTACCAGTCTGCTTTGTCCCTCCTGTGCAATGTAACTTCCGCCTGCTTCTCATCCCTATCTGCTGGTCCTTCTCTCCCTCTGAACTCTCCTCCTCTTCCGCTCTTGTGGGCAGGGCAGCCATCAGATATTTACACAGCTTAGGCCTGCCCCCCCCCCCCCGGACCTGACAATCCCTGGCTGTCCCACCAAGTCCCATCCCATATCCTCCTCCATTCAATGTCCTCCTCTTCCAGTCCTCTTCCTCCTTCATCCCATGTCCCCTTCATCCTCTTCCTCCTTCATTCCATCTCCTCTTCCTCCTTTATCCCATGTCCTCCTCCAGTCCCATTTCCTCCATCCCATGTCCTCCTCCTCCAGGAGGATATTTCAGCACAGACACAATAAGCAGTGTATGAACACAGGGTCATATCCCAGGATCACAGTATAGATGTTCAGAAACATGTCATTTTAAAGTGAAACTAAATCCACATTTTATCTTAATTTTGGAGTAATAAAGGGTTAGAACCCCCTCCCTCTTCTGGTGACAACTCCATTTCTTTTTTTCAATTTGGTCACCGGGACAAGGAGCTCCTTGTGCCAGTGACTCCATATGGAAAATCCAAAACTTTGAATTGTCCCCAGAGCAGGAAAAGAGAGAATTATTCCAACTGTCTCCGATGGCATTTCAATCTCACTAAAAAATGTGAAAAAAAAAAAAATTGCTACTACTGTTATTTAATAAATATTTGAAATGGATAGCACTAGGATTTGTGTTTATTCTTATACATGGCACCCCTTATCTGAGAGAGGAGAAGGAAGGAGGTGACGTTTCCACTACCCCAATTCCTATATTGAATTTAAAGCGTATCTGGCTGCCCATATACCATTACCTGTTAGGAGACATCCCTAGCCTGTGAGAGGAGAAGGAGGAGGTGACGAATCCTTATCCACTTTCCTGAGCACACAGGTGCAATCTGCGTGTCTGGCTCATTATAATCTGTGAGCCAGACAGGGAGGTGAGCTGCTAGTATTACCATTACCAGCACACAAAGTCACCTTTATGGTATTGGAGCACCATCACAAGCACCTTATTTCAATCTCACTACCTGTTGTGTTTATGTGACCTCACAGTGGGACACAGATGGGGAAAAAAAGGGGTTTTAACTCTTCCATAATTAAGCCAAAATGGAAAAAAAGTGCTAGTTTTATACATAACTAGAACATCTAACAGGGTTATAACATTTCAGGAGATTTCTATTCACTTGCCGTCTTAGTGTCACCAGGACAGGAATGTGGGAATATCACTGTGGGGATAAGCTTGCAATTGTTGCCTTATAATGTCCATATTCTATATTATGTTTAATATATATAATGAAACAATTGCTGGCTATGTCCCCACAGGGAGAATCCCTCACTTCCTGTCCTGAGGACACCAAGACAGGAAGTGAGGGGAAATCTACTGCAATGATATAATTCTGTTAGAAGTTCTAGTTATGTATAAAACTAATGTATACATAAGACCAGAGCCCCCCCCCCCCCCCCAACTGTGTCCCATGGACTGCAGGAAAAAAAATGTGCTTAATTCATTGTGCAGAGTCATTGTGTTCTCCTGGTTTAGGGGAGGGGGAAGCCACCCCCGCCAGGAGAACACAGTGATTATTGCTAGCGGCTATAATAATCCTATGTAAAATCTGAGAGTATGATTGTACCAAAGTTACATAAAGCCAAGACCCAAGATTCAAACTGTCTATGGCCGGTCTTATCTGCACTCTAGTTGCAGTCTTTAAATATGAGCCCAATCCCGTTTTTCTTTAGCAGGGGATATGTCTGCAGATCCCCTGCTGAGCGGAGCGGAGCAGGTGACTGACAGGTCCATGTCCGCTCATGCTGTCCGTTTACACCCAACTTCCCTCTGATCTGGCCAGATTGAGGGGAATGCCCATTTTATTTATTTTTTCCCAGATAAGATCATATTGGAAGTACACAATACCACTTACATCTGCCGCTCCATAGAGGAGAATGGAGGGTACGATCAGGTCTGCCTAAAAACGGATAGGTGGGCCCGATCAGAACGCTCATGTGAAAGGGGCCTGAAAAATGATCCGCATGGGTTGCTTTTCAGAGCAATGAATAATTTAGTTAACCTGGACTTATAATAATAATTCATTATTGAATTAATTATTAAATAATTAACAGTCACTGTAATGCGTCCCATATTGCTGCCCTTTTAACATGGTAACATAAGCTGACACCTACGTATGCTACACATGTGTAAATTTACTTCCACCCTGCTAAAAGGACAGCAAGAGGCTGGAAATACAGTGACTGGTATTAACAGGGGAAGAAGGCAAAGGCTATGCACTGTACAATCTAGCAGCTTCAGGGAAACACTTTTTTTTTTCCTCTCTTACCTCCATCTCTGCATCAGCTTGTTTGCAGAGGAATTCCGTCCCACCAGCACAGGAAGTAGCTGTGTTGTGATAGACAGTGTACCCATTGGCTAAGGAGGCAATGGGAGGCGGAGTAGCCTGCCTCCTGCTGCCTTCTCAGCCAATAGGCAGCTGAAATTGTCTAAAGTCCCTCCTCCATAACTTTCGTACAACGTGGCTGGTCGGGGGGGGGGGGGGGTTAAGGAACCTGACAATGGTGCCTGCAGCACGAGAATGCTGAGCTGAGAGGAGACATGGGACCACCGCCTAGCTGATGGAAGAGAGCAGCCTGTTTGGTGAGGCTGCTGGCCGCTGACCCTCCCTCCCTGGCTCGCCCGCTGGCCCCCGCCTGATCACCCCGATGGAGCCGCCCGAGTGCCCCGGGACCCGCAGCTGAAAGTAGCGGCAGTGTATTGTAATCCGGAAGCTGCAAATCTGGAGAGAGCAGTGGGAGGAGGCGCCTCGAGACGCCGGGAGGTGTGAGCCCAGCGCTCGGTGCCTGGAGTCTGCATGGAGGATGCAGACTCGCTGCCAAACTACAGCAAACCCAGGCGGTAGGAGGAATACACAGAGGCTCACCGCGAGGATCGGTCTGGAAGTCGGGCAAGGTGAGAGGGGTACCCCCCCCCCTCCATTAATTAATACTAGGACTGCTCTGTTGATGTTAAAAGTGAATAGGTGATCACGAGTAAAACGTGACAAGAAAACTTTTACACTGAAGGTGTGCTATTGACTTGAAGTAAAGAACCCAGCGGAATACTGCTGGAGGGATACACGAGGGGACTGCTTTATACAGACAGGGGGAATGTGTTTCACAATCTTTTCCTTTCCCATGGACATCTGAAAGGGTAACCTTTCCAGAAACTGGCTTAAGGCATTAAACTGTATCCAATTAAGAGGAAAAGGGGGAAGGTGAAAGAGAAACTTTGTGTTTTTTTTTTTTGTATGCTTTGGCCTCCTCTTCCCCTTATTTACTACTCCTGAAATTTTGCTCTTACAATACCGATTACATACATAGGAGCGAAGCAGAAATAATGAAATAATGTTGACGAAAATGAAAAAAAAAATCAGCAAAAGATGGAGGGGGAAAGTCCCCAAAAATAAGCGCTAGCCCTGAGACTATTAAAAAACATATGACCCCCAAAATAACAGGAGAAAATACAAACAGTGATAGACAAGGATCAACCAAACCAAAACAGATTGGTGAAGCAAGTAATAAAAACAGGAATCAGAAAATGATAGAAACAATTGAAGAAAATAGCTCCGATCTCTCTATAGACAGTGTACTGATGGACAAAGATCCCGAGATACAGTAAGTAGAGAGGAAGAGCAAAGAACCAAATATCAATTACCCACAAAAGGAGAAATGAGGGAAATGTTCGCAAACTTGGAACAGTCCATTAAAAAAAGAGGTAGCAACTATACACGGAGACCTTGGCCAAATGCTGAAAAGATTAGAGGAAGTAGAGGAAATAACGGACAGCCATGGGAAAGAATTTAAAGTCCTAAAAGAGGAGATGAGAAGATCCCAGATTGTACAGAGAAATATATTATACAAACTGGAAGATCAAGAAAATAGAGATAGAAGGAAAAATCTGAGAATACGAGGGCTCCCAGAAAGTGGAAAGGAGGAAGACCTAGAAAAGATGATGGAAACAGTCTTTAACCCCCTTTTAGGAAGAGAAATAACAACAAAAATAGAAATTGGAAGGATACATAGAACTAGGAAGTCTACCCAAAGAGTCTACAAGAGATGTTATAATAAGATTCCACAGATACAAGGAAAGAGCACGGATCTGGGAAAGGTTGAAAGACAGACCCCCACTAAAATATAAGGATGTAGACTTACAAGTGTATGCAGACCGTTCACAAGAGACCCTGGCAAGAAAACGGATACTCAAACCAATGATAGCACTATTAAAACAACATAATATCCAATATTTCTGGGGTCACCCAGCCTGCCTGGGAGTAAGAAGAGAAGGAAGGACAATAAAACTAAGATTCCCGGAAGAAGTACGGGATTTCTGTGAAAATTTGAGAATACCTGTGTTAGACATCCCCGGATGGAGTGTTACAACAGGAGAAGGAATAGAAGAACCAGAAGAGCAGTGGCAATTGAAGATTAAAAAGAGATAACTAAAAAATAGTAGTCTTAGGAGAAGAAAAAAAAAAAGAGAAAAAGTTGGAGGGACTGCAGGGGGTGATGTGCGGGGGGAGTGGGGGCAGAGGGTGGGGAAGAGGCAGATGAGACAATGATAGAGACGGGCACCCGTGGATTCTAGCAGTTCTTTCCCCATTGCTCCCCAAGGGAAAAAAAATGGGGAGAAGAAATTAGAAAAGAATTAGAATTATATTTCCATACCAATGAAAATGAAGAAACCCCAAAAAACATACTTTGGGAGGCACAAAAAGCTTACATGAGAGGGATCTTAATTTCTAAAGGGTCAAGAAGAAAAAAAGAGTAGAACATAAAGAAAAATTGATAAGAGAGATCTATGAATTAGAACAAAACCATAAAAATACTCAGACGGTTGAGAACCAACACCAGCTAGTAATAAAAAGAGAAGAATTAAAAGAATTACTAGAACAATAAATCAGATAGGAGATCAGGAAAGTTACTAAAGAAAATTACCAAGGGAACAATAAGATCGGGAAGAAGATTATAAAAAAAAAGAAAGCGAAAAACTATATCGAGGAAATGAAAGATATTAGTGGGGGGGGGGGGGGAATGGTATACTCAACGGCCGACATAACAAAAATATTTCAGGAGTACTACGGGAAACTTTACAATATCAAAGAAACAGGAGGACAGAGGGATTTGACTAAAATAGAAAAAGTTAAACAATACCTGAAAGAGGCTAATTTACCTAAAATACAACAAGACAAATTAGATCAACTAGAAGCCCAAATTACAGAAGAAGAGATAAACATAGCCCTTAAAACAACACCCACAGGGAAGAGCCTCAGACCAGATGGGTTTACGGTAAATTATTATAAAAGACACAAGGACCTATTAATACCTAAACTAAAAGATTATTTTAATGGCCTTGGGCAAGAGTACGGTATGAGTAAGGAAGCCCTCCTGGCATCAATTACGGTAATCCTGAAAGAAGGAAAAGACGCGACTGTATGTTCAAGCTATAGACCCATCTCGCTCTTAAATATTGATACAAAACTCTTCGCAAAAGTGTTGGCAACCAGAATGAAAAACTTAATGGAAGAATGGGTCCATAATGATCAAGCAGGATTCATACCCGGGAGACAGGGCAGAGATAACGGTGTAAGAACAATTCTGTTGATACGGCAGATGGCTAAGAGTGGATCCCAAGGACTGATCCTGTCGAAAGATGCTGAGAAAGCATTCGACAGAGTCAGCTGGGACTTCATGATGGGCACCTTGGAGGAATTGGGAATTAGAGCAAAAATTATGGCAAGGATAAAAACACTTTATGGCCAGCCCACCGCTAAGGTGAGAGTAAATGGGGTCCACTCTGAGCCATTTGGGATGTCTAACGGAACAGTGCAGGGTTGCCCGTTGTCCCCATTATGGTTTGTTCTTTCATTAGAACCTCTCTTAGCGACAATTAGGAAGAACCCAGATGTGAAAGGAATAGAGGTGGGAGATGTGGAGCATAAGATTGCCGCATTTGCGGATGACTTATTGCTGTACATCTCCAGACCAAGGATAACCCTACCAAATGTACTAGAAAGCTTGAGCAAATACGGAGAATTATCCAACTTAAAAATTAACCCTGCTGTGGTGTGGATGCGATGCGGGAACAAGCTGCATATTTGCAGCGCTCCCGCATCGCACAGGTGTCAACCGGGACTAAATGACAAAATGATCCTATACTTTTCTTTTTTAAGCCCTCCGTGTTTATATATTTTATAGGCTTATTTGTCTCAGCGAAAGTGAAAAGAGAGAATAATAGTATGAGGCTAAAAGTGATACAAGGGGGATGGGAAAAGTAAGGTTGATCATGGTGGTTGAGTACATCCCATTGGCTATTGTTTTTATTCTACTTTATTCATTTATTTATTTTTATTTCCCCGGTTAGATATGGAGATTAAGTCATGTCACGGGGGGAGAGAGAGAAACTTCTTTCCCCCCCCCTTTTTTTTTTTTTTTTTTTTTTTTTTTTTTTTTTTTTTTTTGGTGGAGTGAGGGGAATTGGGGGGCAGGTGGAGAGGAGGGTTAAGGAGAGGGAGGTGATATAAGTTAGAACAGAGAGATTGGGAAAGGAAGGAATAGATAGCATTAAAGTGAAGGGGAAATAAACAGGAAGGTAAGGGAAATGCTATGGATGGGGGAGATTACCTAGAGGACCAAGCAACACTGGGGAATTGATAATTTTACATAGTGTTCTATTTCTCCTTTTTTCTTTTTTTTTTTTTTTTTTTTTTTTTTTTTTTTTGTTTTGTTTTGTTTTGTTTTGTCTCGTTTGGCCTAAGGTCGGTTTGAAAGTAAAGGGTCATATGCTGTGTATGAAATTATTTATATGTAAAAAGTGGGTCGGAGTGGAAAGTAGGGAGACGGACTCGTATCCGTCCCTCTCCTGCGTACTCCCTCAAATAGGTTGCGCACTGCTGTGGCTTGCCCAGTACGTTTTTTTTGTCTGTGGCTTGCCCAGTGCGTTTTTTTTCTTGCAGATTATCTGCTATTTAGATTGAATCCCCTCCCCTTTTTTTTTTTTTCTTGCTTTCTTTTTTCATTTTGTTCTTATATTTTCTCTGATAAGTACTCTTTTTTTTTTTTTTTTTCTCTTTTTTCCCTCTTGATCTCATATGGAGACACTGAAGATATTCTCCCTTAACGCCAAAGGACTTAATATCCCTGAAAAGCGTAGGGTACTGTTGAATGATATTAAACGGCAAAACGTGGATATTGCTCTTATACAGGAGACTCATTTTAGAGAGGGCAGGCCTCCGGGACTTAAGAACCGATTTTACCCTGTAACATATCATTCTACTAATATAACTGCAAAATCTAAAGGGGTGTCAATATTGGTTTCTGCTAGAGTCCCATGGACCCATCAGCAAACTTTGCAGGATGTACATGGTAGGTTCCTGTTTGTAAAGGGAAAAGTAGGGGATGTCACAGTCACTATAGCCACAATGTATTGTCCAAATGAGAATCAGGATAGTTTTATCAAACGAATCCTAACCAAATTAGAATCTTTCACAGAAGGACTGTTGATTGTAGGGGGTGACTTTAATATCCCTCTGGCCCCTGTAGTAGATACATCAGCAGGGTGCTCATCAGTACCTCATAGTCTTCGTAAACGGGTTATTCAAGCATTACATGACTCTCAATTAATAGATGTGTGGCGATTGCAACACCCCAAGGAAAGAGATTATACTTTTTATTCAATACCACACGGTACCTATTCGCGAATTGATTTTTTTCTGATTCCGCATCGCCAATTACACTCGGTTGAATCCACTGGTATTACATCAATTACATACTCAGATCATGCAGCCATCACATTAACTTATATCTTGTCCAATACTATTCATTCTGGCACACGGTTTTGGCGACTAAATGAAAGCTTATTACAGACTCCATCGGTAGTGGAAGAAATAAATAAAGAGTTGAAGGCCTTCTTTGATACAAATATAATACCAGAATGTGATTTGGGAGTAGTGTGGGAAACACACAAGGCAGTTATTAGAGGTATACTGATAAAACATGGGGCATATCTTAAGAAAATCCGATGTGAGACCCTTAACTTGCTCCTTACTAAGATACAGGAATTAGAGCAAACTCATAAGCAGGGAAGAGAGTTAAGTGTGGAGCAGGAATTATTCTTAGCACGTAAACAGGTTACAGATCTATTATATTATAAAGCAAAGGCTGATCTACAAAAGTGCCGGCATTTTTCCTATATTGCTGGGAATAAATGTGGTAAGATACTAGCGAAAACAGTAAAAGAGCAACAGCAAGCGACATACATTCCTACTATCTTATCAACAACTGGACAGAAAGTTACACTCCCTAGGGATATTGCACGAGAATTTAATACTTTTTTTTCATCATTATATAATTTGCCAGAGCAACAAACATCTTTATCTCAAATGGAAGAGTATGTCCGTTTATCACGTATCCCGCATATACCAGCAGAAGCACGTGGAAATATAGATGCCCCTATATCATTTGAGGAGTTAACTATAGCAATCAACTCCTTTAAACATGGTAAAGCCCCAGGTCCTGATGGTTTTTCGCTACAATATTATCGTACTTTTTTTCCATTATTAGGTGAGCAAATGCTCAATCTCTTTAACAAATTGGGGCATACAGCCTCATTACATAGGGATACCATGAAAGCTTATATCTCCCTCGTCCCCAAGGAAGGTAAAGATCCAGGGATCTGTGGCAGTTATAGGCCAATCTCACTTCTTAATACAGATTTGAAGGTGCTAACTAAGATACTAGCTCTACGATTGGCACCTCTTTTGAAACACTTGATACATCTGGACCAAGTAGGTTTTATATCAACAAGAGAAGCTAGAGATAACACGACGAAAGTCTTAAACCTAATACATACTGTCTCCAAAACAGCTATACCTAGTATATTTCTCAGCACAGATGCTGAGAAAGCATTTGATCGTATCAATTGGAGCTTTATGTTTACAGTATTGAGACAAATTGGGCTGGGAGATCAAATGTTATCATGGATATCTCAGATATACTCATACCCTACTGCACAAGTAAAAGCTAACGGTATGCTGTCGGACACATTTCAGATAAGGAATGGGACGAGACAGGGATGTCCACTGTCACCCTTACTATTTGTTTTATCATTAGAGCCCTTCTTGTGTCATGTACGGTCAAACCCAGATATTTCAGGGATACGCCTACAGGATGATGAGTACAAAGTATCGGCATATGCAGATGACCTGCTTTTTTCCTTGACTAATCCCTTGATTTCAGCTCCGAATCTCATGCGAGAATTTGAAATTTATGAGAAGCTTTCCAATTTGAAAATTAATTTTACTAAATCGGAGGCCATGGGTATCCAGCTGTCAATTAAGATTTCGAGGCATTTACGACAGGTACTTCCATTTCAATGGTCTGACAAATCCCTCAAATATCTGGGTACATATATACCCGCGGTATTAGATACGACGTATGCAATTAATTTTCTCCCATTATTGTCACAAATACGGATACTTCTAGGAAAATGGAACAAGGGCTTACACTCCTGGTTCGGGAGATGTAATCTTCTTAAGATGTGTATTCTCCCAAAAATTTTATTTTTGTTTCAAGCATTACCGATTGTGGTTCCAGCAGCCTTTTTTAGGAAAGTCCATTCATTATTTATAAGATTTGTATGGTCCAACAAGAAATCTCGTATAGCTCGCAATCAACTTATACTGCCTAAGGAGTTAGGGGGATTGGCACTCCCCGACGTTTTAAAATACTATCAGGCAGCCCATCTAAGCAGATGGATAGATTGGCGGCGACATACCCATCTTAAGTTGTGGATACAAATTGAGCAACAACAGAGTGATTGCAATCTAGGAGGTGCACCGTGGTGTCATAGGTATCTCTCCCGGGAAACTTTGAAGCATCCCACAATTGGGGCGACAGTACGGGTGGCATTCACTATTATAAAACAGACACAGTTGACTACTGCAAATTCCCCGCTGCTCCCAGTTATATGAAACCCTGCTTTCTCTCCAGGGATAACGGATCGCCCATTACGAGAATTGGGAAATAGAGGACTTTATCAAGTATCTCATTTTGTATGTGAAAACAAGTGGCCTACCCTTATGCAACTGACTAATGAACAGGGGCAATTCCGTTTACCCTTTTGGAATGCAGTACAGTTGTTCCATTTTTTACGTACCTTACCACCTCCGGAAACATTTGATAGAAATCTTTCGTGCTTTGAGGAATACTGTTCAGGTAGTGAGGTCTTAACCCACCCTCTATCTAGAGTCTATGACCTATTGTTAAGGACTTCAGAAAATGCACGGTTATCATGTTTAGATAAGTGGGAAAGGGATTTGAATCGTACATTTACACAGAAACAGGAGCAGGTTATGTATAATCTTGCACTGAAAATTCCTGTCTGTACCACAACCCAAGAAACCAATTATAAAATTTTGGTAAGATGGTACCGTGTCCCTTCTCTTCTCCATAAATACTACTCACATGTCTCAGATAGCTGCTGGAGATGTGGAGAAGAGTCGGGAACACTCCTACATATTTTTTGGACTTGCCCCAAACTAAGAGAATTTTGGGAGGCTGTCCGAGAACTGGCACAGGAATTTACGGACTTTGAGATTCCAATGGACCCAGCTCTGTTTCTATTGCATGTTTCGGATACCCCTATGAGAGGATATAAAACGTCAGTTGTATATCATATATTAAATGCAGCCAAATCATGCATTCCACTGAGATGGAGATCTCAGTCACCACCTACTATTAGGGACTGTATATGTAAAATTGAAGATACTAACAAAATGGAAGATTTACGATTCACAAGACTACATAAAAAAGGAATGTATGAGAAGACTTGGGGCTCTTGGAACTCCTTCATCCTCTCAGAGAGAGGACGAAACATGCTTAGTCAGGGGAAGGCTCAAGTTTGAAATCTACAGGCGGGTGCATGGGAGAATAACAATTTGCATATCTATAACCCCCTTCCCCATTAAATGGGGTTCGGGGTGTCTCCTTTTTTTTTTTTTTTTTTTTTTTTTTTCTCTATCTTTCTTTTCTTGCCCTTTTTTTTTTTTTTTTTCTCTTTCTATTATAAAGGGGAGGGGAGGATGGGGGGGGGAGGGAGGAGGAGGGGAAGGGAGGGAAGAAAAGAAAAAAAAAAAAAGAAAAGAGGAGAAGGGAGAAAGAGAGAGGAGAGAAAAAGGAAGGCATAATGAACAATATTATCAATGCAGGAATTGTATAGCTTATTTTATTATTTTTGAAAATTTGGTATGTCAGATTGCATAATGAAGGACAATATCTTAGTATCCTGCTGATATAGATATACTGTTATTGAGCGTTTATATGCCTATCTTCTGTTTTTGTCTCTGAGAGAGACATGACTGATTGTTGATGACTATGTATTGATGTAATTACTTTGATGTGAAATGTCAGTTTCTTTTTGTTTTTGTTTTTCTCTTTCTTGAATGAATAAATAAAATATTGGAAAAAAAAAAAAAAAAAAAAAAAAATTAACCCTGCTAAATAGGGATGATCAAACTTTTGAAAAGTTTGGTTCGACCAGAACACCTGAATTTCCCGAAAGTTCGGTTTGGATTCCCGAACCCCAATGAAATCAATGCGACCCGAACTTTGGGAATCAAAAAACACCATTTTGAAGCCCTAAAACCTAAGAAATGCCCCTAAAAAGTGCCTAGTGTTCTGGGTCATGCCCCTAAAAAGTGCCTAGTGTTCTGGGTCATGCCCCAGGGACTATGAATCAGGCAAAAAAAAGTTTTTAAAAATTGTCGTTTTTGATAGCCAATTATTGAAATAATTATTTTCTTTTGCTCCTAATAAAGCAGATGTGTGTGACGCCTTTTGCAGTGGACTTAATGCTTACAACAAGAACAGGCGTTAACTTGTCACTGAGGCTTTAGGTCCACTGCAAAAGGCTTTGCTACTCTGCGTCACACACATCTGCTTTATTTAGCGACAACTTTGGGTCGCATAGCAGTGTGCGTCTTGCAGGTGATTTTCACATCGCACAGTTGATAAAGCCTCAGTGACAACTATACATAAATTAAAATTCATCACAAAAAAACTGATTATTTTTCTTAAAATTTCAGTAGTGCAGGGATGGTGTTACCCTCCTTTCATAAAGTGCAAATAAATAAAGTGCATAAATTGCATAAATAATCCAAAACATCCAACTAAGCAAGAACAGAGTCCTTCAAAAGTCTTTGTTTATGTAGTGCCAGAGCAATACCCAGTGCCTTTAATGCAGGGTCATTGGTGTCAGTTATAGGAACCACCGTACAATGTCACCACCACCGGCTCTGGCACTACATAAACAAAGACTTTTGAAGGACTCTGTTCTTGCTTAGTTGGATGTTTTGGATTATTTATGCAATTTATGCACTTTATTTATTTGCACTTTATGAAAGAAGGGTAACACCATCCCTGCGCTACTGAAATTCTAAGAAAAATAATCTGTTTTTTTTTGTGATGAATTTTAATTTATGTATAGTTATCACTGAGGCTTTATCAACTGTGCGATGTGAAAATCACCTGCAAGACGCACACTGCTATGCGACCCAAAGTTGTCGCTAAATAAAGCAGATGTGTGTGACGCAGAGTAGCAAAGCCTTTTGCAGTGGACTTAACGCTTACAACAAGAACAGCCGTTAAGTTGTCACTGAGGCTTTGGCAACTCTGCGCGGTGAAATTCACCTGCAAAACGCACACTGCTATGAGACCCAAAGTTGTCGCTAAATACAGCAGATGTGTGTATCGCTGAAATGTATTTTGCACAATAGCTGACTAGCAAGCACGTATACCTGCTGTAGATATATCAGCAGTGCAACGTGCTCACTAGACGGAACCCTGACACTTAAAACTATCCCTACAAAAACTAGATTATTGAATCTAACTATAGTGGTATATAGTACCCTAACTACACTACATTTCCTGTTCCTCACACTAAAAGAACAGCTCCATACAGCAGAAGTTAATTTCTAACTGACACTGTCCCTTTAAATTTATTTATTTTTTTCTAACTCAAACAGCACAATCGCTGTATTTCTAAATATGCTGACAATCTTTCTGTAAGCTGACTGCTCTTCTGCTGATATGGAGCTTTACAAGCAATCAGCTATGCAGCAAACGTTTTTTAAAACAGCAGGAGAAACACAAATGCTTCCACTCTCTTCCAAAGCCTCTGTATTACAGTGCTAGAGGTTAGGCGGGGCTATGTTATATACTGGGGGGGGCGTATTCACTCCTGATTGGCCTCCGTTCCCCTTAGTCACTCCAATCACGTTCCTAGCAGACTCCTGCCCCCTCATTGGCTTTTACTGACGTTTCTGGGCCAATCATGGGCTTTTAAAGCCCACTTCCTGTCCCATTGCATTTTGGGCGGTTTGGGTGACCGAATTCCGAACTTTTACCGCAAAAAGTTCGGAATTCGGCCGAATTTCGAACACACAATGTTCGGGACGAACCAATGGTCAACCCGAACCGTTCGATCATCCCTACTGCTAAATCAGAGATATTAAATATTAACATAAAAAACAAGAAGATAAATTAAAATTGGAATTCCCTTTTACTTGGAAAAATCAAGGATTAAAATATTTAGGAATTACTCTAACAACAAAACCTGAAAAACTCTATAAAGAAAATTATATCCCGGTATTAAATGAAATAAAAAAAGAGCGCAATAGGATATCGCATAGACCGTTATCATGGATAGGGAGAATAAACATAATAAAAATGCAATCCTACCAAAAATAACCTACAAACTCCAAATGTTACCTATTTCGATCCCTCAGATACACTTTAGAACTCTGAAATCTTTAATAACTAGATTTATCTGGAAAATAGTTAAACCCAGAATACAATATGCAGTACTAACTAAGGGCAAAAACCAAGGGGGCTTAGCAGTACCAGAATTTACTTTCAATAGTTTTTATTAATTAATTTTACACACAACAAGGAACAAACATACAAAGACAGTATTGTCGAAAATGCCATGGTATAAAATAGTGAGGTATAACACAACAACAACAAATGCCATATCATAACATAACATAAGTCGGAACAAGAGCATAAAACAGTATTAGAGTTTTCAACAGGATGGAACAAAGTAATGACTTTGTGACCACGTTGACCAGTCTTTGTGGAATTTTGGGCCACGGAGACAAGAAAAGGCGTAGGCTCTCTCCAGGGAGTATTGAGAATAATTAACCTGTTTAACAACCTCCATATGGGAGGGAGCAATAGACTGTTTCCAATAACGAGCAATAACGGTTCTAGCCGCTATCAGTATGTGGACCACGACCGTTCTCATATGGGGCGGAATTAGGTCGAGTCCCAAGTTGAGAAGAGCCAAAGCAGGATCCGGTTGTGTCAAAACACCAGTAACAGTAGAGATTATTTCAAATACCTTACCCCAAAAACTGGTCAAGCCCTTGCATAACCAAAAAACATGAAAAATCGTCCCAACTTGGTCACAATTTCTCCAACATAAGGGGCTATGAGACTCATATATTCTAGATAAGCGGTAGGGTGTCAGGTACCAGCACGTAAGGAGTTTTTCGCCTGCTCCCAATGGGAAATACACTGGGCCGACTTGTAGGATGCACAAATAGCTATTTTCCACTGTGTTTCCGTGGGAGTCATTTTGAGGTCGGTTTCCCATTTGATCATATTCATATGCAGTGTTTTACAGAAGGTAGTTTTCTGGGCAAGGGAGTTATAGAATAGAGATATACCTTTTACATGAGTGTAAGGGCTAGAGAGGAACTGCCATATCATTGTGGGTAGTTGTAGTTTGGGAGGGGGGTGTTTACGTAGGAAACTAGAGATGCTGTTGTACGGTAGGGCAGCCTGTCTGGGCAATTGGAATTCTTGTTGTATGACTGAAAACGGTTTGAGCTTGTCCCCCTGGTATAGTTGAGCTATATCTCTTATGCCTGCTAATGTGAATTTAGATAGGGCGATGCAGGGAAGAAGCACCTGAAGGACATTGAACGGTAGCTCCGCTGTGACGGATAGTTGCAATCTGGGGATCTTGGTGAGGAAGTACCTCCACGATATCAGTGAAGCTTGAGTAGGTAGGGGAAGAGAATGTAGTGGGAGCTGTCTCCAATTGTCCGCGTGCAGTAGTGATCCCAGAGCTTCCACTTTAGACAGTGAGGTTTCAATGGGGATCCAAGGGATGCCAAGTGGTTCAGAAAACCAGTGTCTTAGTGATGTTAGTCGGGAAGCGTGGTAATAATCATTGAGATCAGGGAAACCTAGGCCCCCACTGATTTGTGTCTCACCATGTGGGAGTAAGCGCACCTCGCTCTCTTCTTTTGCCAGACACACGCGCGCAAAAGTTTCTCTAGGGACGTGATGTATTTGCGGGTAATGGGAACTGGAAGGGTTCAAAATAAATATAATATCTTGGGGAGGCAGACCATTTTGAAAGCAGCAATCCTGCCAGTCCAAGATAATTCTGCAGAGTTGAATTTGGCAATATCCCCGGACATGTCATAAATGAGAGGAGAAATATTGGAAGGCGCTAAATCTTTGGTGGGAAAGGTGAGATTGATACCTAAGTACCGTAGGGGAGAGGTAGACCAGGTGTATGGAAGGGCTGACTGCAGATGAGACTTAACTGTGGAGTTCAGGCCCATGTTCAGGATGACGGACTTGCTAAAGTTCACTTTATAGTACGATATAGCACTAAAGGTTTGGAGGAGGTCGTGTGCTGCTGGGAGGGAGATGACTCGATTGGTGAGGCTAAGAATAGAGTTGAGCGGACACCTGGATGTCAGTGTTCGGCGGGTTCGGCTGAACTTTAAAAAAAAGTCCGGGTCCGTGTCCCGGACTTTTGCTGAACTTTTCCTGGACACCGAACCCCATTGAAGTCAATGGGGACCCGAACTTTCAGGCACTAAAATGGCTCTAAAACACCAATGGAAAGGGCTAGAGTGCTGCAAATGGCAGCAAAACGTTGTCAAGAGCATGGCAAGTGCTCTGCAAACAAATGTGGATAGGGAAATAACTTAAAACAACAAAAAAAAAACAGAAAAATAAAACAATGTTCTTCATCTCTGAAGGACGAGGCCCATATGGAGTAGGAGGGAGGTTGAGGTGGTGGTGGATGTGGCGGTCTCATAGGCGTGCGCACAGGGTGTGCCGGATATGCCTGGGCACACCCTAATCACCTAGGGCACATAGCATTATTGCTCTGTTTCCAGTGAGGAGATGGGAAAGATCTCCCTCGGACCTGCTCTGCTCTATTTCTCTTTGCCAGCAGGGAGAGTAATGTATCGGGGCCATGTACATGTAGGCAAACACATGCATGTGTATTTCAACTTTTGGGTGCACACCCTAATGCAATAGGCTGCGCACACCTATGGGCGGTGTAGGTGGAAGCGGCGGTGGAGGAGGACCAGGGCCGGATGGATTAACATGTAAAACTCTACCCTATTTCTACCTGTCGGACCTGAAATGCCCTCTCTATGACGATATTAACATAAACTTAGCTTTATCCTTTCCAGGTGGTTACTGTTTATATTTCTCATTGTTAAGGACATGTGATTTTCATACTGCTCTTGTAATATTAATATTTTATCATTGACAATGCATATATATTTTTGTATTCATTTATTTTCAATAAACGTTTATAATCAAATAAATAGAATAAAAAAAAAAAAAAAAGCGCATCATGGGCTTGGTGCTGAGGATTTTGAAGGGCCTTAAGGGCCGTGCCTTGGCATGCACCCAGAGGAGGAAGGGTGCAGCCATGCATGCCTAATTCAACATGGGATGCTGTCTCTGAAGCCCATAAACACATCCATGCATCGGCAACTGTCCCTCCTTGTCCGGCCTTCATGCTGTGTGTGGAGGTTCTGAGGGAGCTGCCTGGGGAAGCAAGCATAGAAGCCAGACTTCTGTGTTTACAAGTGACAGAAGAGCGGTAACAGTGACTATGGCCAACCCGGGGCCTATATAAAGGTAGGGGCCTTGAGCTGCTGCTCCAATAGCCCCTACATTAATCTGGCCCTGAGGAGGACGAGGTAGCCAACACTGCTTCTTTTCACAAATTTTAAATGAGGGTACACCCCAAAAGAGTGAGAAAGAGCAAAAATGGAAAAATGGGTGGGTAAGGTCGGTATCCATCGCTATTCTGCACAAGGTACGGAAAAGTCCCGTGGGATCCATGCCTGGTTCATTTTAATGAACGTGAGCTTGTCCACATTGTCTCTGGACAGGCGGCTGCGCTTGTCTGTGATAACGCCCCCAGCCGTGCTAAATACCCGTTCAGATAATACACTGGCTGCAGGGCACGCCAGCACCTCCAAGGCGTAAAGGGCAAGCTCAGGCCATGTGCCCAACTTGGAGACCCAGAAGTTGAAGGGGGCAGACCCCTCATTCAGTACGTCTAGGCGTGTGCACACATACTGCTCCACCATGTTGGTGAAATGCTGCCTCCTGCTAAGAGGTTCCATAGGAGCTGCTGGTGCTGCTGTTTGTTGTGGCGTGCTGACAAAGCTTTTCCACATTTCGGCCATGCTAACCCTGCCTTCTGAGGTGCTGGCGGTGCCCTGGTTGCGTTGGCGACCTCTTCCTCCTCCTCCTCCTCCTCCTCTGCCTTGTGCTTCCACTGTGGCCCCGCTGTCAGGTGGGAATGCCAGCAGCATCGCGTCTACCAGCGTGCGCTTGTACTCGCGCATCTTGCAATCGCGCTCCAGCTAGTGAATTAAGGACGGGACGTTGTCCTTGTAACGGGGATCCAGCAGCGTGGCCACCCAGTAATCAGCACAAGTTAGAATGTGGGCAACTCGGCGGTCGTTGTGGAGACACTGCAGCATGTAATCGCTCATGTGTGCCAGGCTGCCCAGAGGCAACGAAAGGCTGTCCTCTGTGGGAGGTGTATCGTCTGTGTCCTCTGTATCCCCCCAGCCACGCACCAGTGATGGCCATGAGCTGGCCTGGGTGCCACCCTGCTGTGAACATGCTTCCATCTCCTCCTCCAGCTCCTCCTCCTCATCCTCCTCATCCTCCAGAACTGTGCCCCTTCTGGACAATTGTGTCCCTGGCGTTTGTGTGTGCAGGAACCCACCCTCGGAGCCCCTTGCGAATGACTGCCCTGAAAGCCTTGCAAATGTTACCTCTTCATCCTCCTCCTCCTCCTCATCCTGTGCCACATCCTCTTCCATCATCGCCCGAATTGTTTTTTCAAGGAGGCATAGAAGTGGGATAGTTAAGCTGAGAACGGCGTCATCGGCACTGGCCATGTTGGTGGAGTACTCAAAACAGCGCAACAAGGCACACAGGTCTCGCATGGAGGCCCAGTTATTGGTGGTGAAGTGGTGCTGTTCCGCAGAGCGACTCACGCGTGCGTGCTACAGCTGAAACTCCACTATGGCCTGCCGCTGCTTTCACAGTCTTTGCAGCAAGTGCAAGGTGGAGTTCCACCTTGTGGGCACGTCACATATGAGGCGGTGAGCGGGAAGGCCGAAGTTACGCTGCAGCGCTGACAGGCGAGCAGCAGCAGGGTGAGAACGCCGAAAGTGCGCACAGACGGCCCGCACTTTCTGCAACAGCTCTGACATATCGGGGTAGTTTTTAAGGAACCTCTGCACCACCAAATTCAGCACACGCGCCAGGCAAGGGATGTGCGTCAAACCGGCTAGGCCCAGAGCTGCTATGAGATTTCACCCATTATCGCACACCACCAGGCCGGGCTTGAGGCTCGCTGGCAGCAACCACTCATTTGTCTGCTGTTCCATGCTCCTCCACAACTCCTGCGCGGTGTCTGGTTTGTCCCCCAAACAGGCAAGTTTTAAAACTGCCTGCTGTCGTTTACCCCTGGCCGTGCTGAAGTTGGTGGTCCGGATGAGGAGGCGGTAGAGGATGAGGAAGCGGAGTAGGAGGAGTTAGGAACAGGAGGCAAACTGAAGCGCCCTGCAATCCTCGGTGGTGGAAGGACATGCGCCAAATTGCTATCCGCCTCAGGCCCATCCACCACTGCATTTACCCAGTGTGCCGTTAGGGAGATATAACGCCCCTAACCGTGCTTACTGGTCCATGTATCGGTAGTTAGGTGGACCTTGGCACAGATGCCGTTGCACAGTGCACACCTGATTTTTTCCCCCACTTGGTTGTGCAGGGAAGGGATGGCTTGCCTGGAAAAGTAGTGGCGGCTGGGCACGACATACTGTGGGACAGCCACCGACATAAGGTTTTTAAAACTGTGCGTCTCCACCAGACGGAATGACAGCATTTCAAAGGCCAAGAATTTTGAAATGCTGGCATTCAGGGCCAGGGATTGCAGGTGGGAAGGGGGGTACTTCCTCTGAAGTGTTTGGGAGATGGAAAGCTGAACGCTTCCATGGGACATTGTGGAGATGGTTGGTGACCCAGGTGGTGGTGTTGTTGACAGATCGTCTGTTTGCGGGGTGGCAGGTGCCGGTATCACTACAGAGGTGGATGAAGAGGCCGAGACTGCAGCAGAAGAGGAAGCAGGAGGAGCCAGAGACCTTTCTTGGTTTTGAAGGTGTCTACTCCACTGCAGCTCGTGCTTTGCACTTAGATGCCTGATAATGCAGGTTGTGCTCAGGTTGAGAAGGTTTATGCCTCGCTTCAGGCTCTGATTGCACAGGGTGCAAACCACTCATGTCCTGTCATCAGCACATTTTCTGAAGAACTTCCACGCTAGAGAACTCCTTTGAGTTGGCTTTGATGCGCTCGGTCCCTTGCTGCGTTGGGCAGTAGCAGGCGTAGTGTCTAGGGCACGGCCGCTCCGCTTCTGCACCCTGCTCCCTCTTCTGCTGTGCTGGTGGCTCTGTGCGACCACCGCCTCTTCCTCCAAACTACTCAGGTCACCTGCATGACCTTCATTCCATGTGGGGTCGAGGACCTCATCGTCCTCCACATCATTTTCCACCCAGTCTTCACCCCTGAACTCCTTGTCGGTCTCCACAATTCTGAGTGCCGCTGCAGTTGGCACCTGTGTTTCGTCATCATCGGAGACATGCTGCGATGGTCCTTCCATGTACTCATCTTGAGAAATAAGTGGTTGGGCATCGCTGCACTCAATCTCTTCCACTTCTGGGGCAGGGCTAGGTGGATGGCCCTGGGAAACCCTGCTGACAGAGTCATCAAAAAGAAGAAGAGACTGCTGCATGACTTGGGGCTCAGACTGCTTGCCTGATTTGCAAGGGGGTGAGGTGAAAGACGGTTGGACATCGGCTGCAGGTGCCAACTCTGACCTTTCTGCAGTAGACTGGGTGGGAGACAATGTGAAGGAACTGGAGTCACTGTCAGTGACCCAATCTACTATCGCCTGTACTTCTTTTGGCCTCATCACTTCTAGAGGCGCATGATGCCCTACCAAATACTGCTGCAGGTTCTGTCGCCTACTCACACTTGAGGAAGGTGTTTCCCTTGTGCGTGTAGCTGGCACAGATCGACCACGTCCTCTCCTTGCAACAGGAGCTCTACCAGCAGCACCACGACCCAGGCCACGGCCCCTATTTGACGGTCTCCTCATATTTCTGTAATTTATGATCTTGCCCTAGAAAGGTGTTTATTGAATAGCGGAACAAAACAACAACAGTATCGCACGGGTGTATCTCACGGTCAAATATGCAAACTATGCCGCAATTTAATTTTTTTCACCCCAAAAGGGTGTATATTGAATAGCGGAATAGAAAAAAGGATATAAAAAGGAGTATCTCACACGTACAAACACAGACTAGGCCCTGATTAACATTTTTTGTACCCTAAGGGGAGGATGAGGATGAGGAAGAGGAGTAGGAGTTCGGAACAGGAGGCAAACTGAAGCGCCCTGAAATCCTCGGCGGTGGAAGGAGATGCGCCAAAAAAATTTAAAAGGTGTATCTCACACGTACCGATACAGACTATGCCGAAATTTAATTTTTTACACTCCAAAAGGGTGTATATTGAATAGCGGAATAGGAAAAATTTTATAAAACGGGGTATCTCACACGTACAGACACAGACTAGGTCCCGATTACAATTTTTTGTACCCTAAAGGCAGGATGAGGATGAGGAAGAGGAGTAGGAGGAGTTCAAAACAGGAGGCAAACTGAAGCGCCCTTCAATCCTCGGAGGTGGAAGGAGATGCGCCAAACAAATTTAAAAAGGTGTATCTCACACGTACCGATACAGACTATGCCGTAATTTAATTTTTTACACTCCAAAAGGGTGTATATTGAATAGCGGAATAGAAACATTTTTAAAAAATGGTGTATCTCACACGTACAAACACAGACTAGGCCCCGATTACAAATTTTTTGTACCCTAAAGGCAGGATGAGGAGTAGGAGGAGTTCGGAACAGGAGGCAAACTGAAGCACCCTGCAATCCTTGGCAGTGTAAGATGTGCCCAAAAAATTGGAAAGGTGTATCTCACACGTACCGATACAGACTATGCCGAAATGTAATTCTTTTTACCCCAAAGGGTGTAGATTGAATAGCGGAATAGAAAATATGATATCAAAAGGTGTATCTCACACGTACAGACCCAGACTAGGCCCCGATTACAATTTTTTGTACCCTAAAGGCAGGATGAGGAGTAGGAGGAGTTCGGAACAGGAGGCAAACTGAAGCACCCTGCAATCCTCGGCGGTGGAAGATGCGCCCCAAAAATTTGGAAGGTGTATCTCACACGTACGGATACAGACTATGCCGCAATTTAATTCTTTTTACCCCAAAGGGTGTAGATTGAATAGCGGAATAGAAAATATGATATAAAAAGGTGTATCTCACACGTACAGACCCAGACGAGGCCCCGATTACAATTTTTTGTACCCTAAAGGCAGGATGAGGAGTAGGAGGAGTTCGGAACAGGAGGCAAACTGAAGCACCCTGCAATCCTCGGCGGTGGAAGATGCGCCCAAAAAATTTGGAAGGTGTATCTCACATGTACCGATACAGACTATGCCACAATTTAATTCTTTTTACCCCAAAGGGTGTAGATTAAATAGCGGAATAGAAAATATGATATAAAAAGGTGTATCTCACACGTACAGACCCAGACTATGCCCCGATTACAATTTTTTGTACCCTAAAAGCAGGATGAGGAGTAGGAGGAGTTCGGAACAGAAGGCAAACTGAAGCACCCTGCAATCCTCTGCGGTGGAAGATGCGCCCCAAAAATTTGGAAGGTGTATCTCACACGTACCAATACAGACTATGCCGCAATTTAATTATTTTTACCCCAAAGGGTGTGGATTGAATAGCGGAATAGAAAATATGATATAAAAAGGTGTATCTCACAAGTACAAACCCAGTCTAGGCCCAGATTACATTTTTTTGCACCCTAAAGGCAGGATGAGGAGTCGGAGGAGTTCGGAACAGACAGGAGGCAAACTGAAGCACCCTGCAATCCTCGGCGGTGGAAGATGCGCCCCAAAAATTTGGAAGGTGTATCTCACACGTACCGATACAGACTATGCCACAATTTAATTCTTTTTACCCCAAAGGGTGTAGATTGAATAGCGGAATAGAAAATAGGATATCAAAAGGTGTATCTCACACGTACAAACCCAGACTAGGCCCCGATTACAATTTTTTGTACCCTAAAGGCAGGATGAGGAGTAGGAGGAGTTCGGAACAGGAGGCAAACTGAAGCACCCTGCAATCCTCTGCGGTGGAAGATGCGCCCCAAAAATTTGGAAGGTGTATCTCACACGTACCAATACAGACTATGCCATAATTTAATTCTTTTACCCCAAACGGTGTAGATTGAATAGCGGAATAGAAAATATGATATAAAATTGGTGATTTTTCAATAGCACATGTGAACACAGCAGTGTCTTATGTTTTATGTCACGGCCAGCTCTGCAGCAGGCTAGGAAGGGAAAAAAAAATAATTCCCCTTTAACTTTGTAATTTTTAAATAGCAAATTAATACAGACTATGCCACAATTTAATTTTTTTTAACCCAAAAGGGTGTATATTGAATAGTGGAATAGAAAAAAGTATATAAAATTGAAAATCACTCAATAGCACATGTGAACACAGCAGTGTCTTATGTCACAGTCAGCTCAGCAGCAAGCAGGCTATGAAGGGGAAAAAAAAAAAAATCCCCTTTAACTTAATTTTTAAATAGCAGATTAGAACAGCAATCTGTAGTAAAATATAGCTGAACGCTGCACACAACAGACAGATAAAAATATATTTTTTTCTCCCTCCTCCTCCTCAGTGGGCTCAAGTGAGGGCAAAAAGATCGTTCACTGCACCACCCCCCACGCAGCAAAATCGATGTAGACTGTCCCTGCCTAATCTCTCCAGCCTGTCCCTAAAATGCTCAAAAAGATCGTTCACTGCACCACCCCCCACACAGCAAAATCGATGTAGACTGTCCCTGCCTAATCTCTCCAGCCTGTCCCTAAAATTCTCAAATAACTTTCCCTGCCTACACTCCGACCCGTCCCTGCATTCTTTTCGGGCACATTTTTTCACTGTCTGTCCCTAATCAGCAGCCAGCACGTATGATGTGTACTCTCTCCCTAAACTACAGCAGAATGACGCACCGCGCTGGGTCTCTCGAACTTATAAAGACATGGGTCACATGCTTCAGATGGCCAATCACAGCTACTAATACATTAGTAGGCATGGCTGGGATGGCTTAAGGCACACCAGTTAAACGCTTGTTGATTGGCTGTTGAAAGCCCGCCATTAAAAGCGCGCCATTACATACAAAACAGGAAATACAATTACCGAACACGGATTTTAAACCCGAACATACAGTAAAGTTTTCGGGTCCGTGTTCGGGTAACAAAAATCCAATTATTAGGTACGAACCCAAATAATACAGTCCGTGTTCTCTCAACACTAGTCATGGGTCAAAGTTTTAGAACAACGCCATGTGTTCGCAAAATTGGCGGCCTGCGAACAAGCAAAGTTCGCCGTGAACCGACCACGGGCGAACCGCAAGGCCATCCCTACTATAAAGGAACTGACAGGCACACACTCCTGTGTGAAAAAGGAGGGGGGGGGGGGGGTTGCTGGGTAAGACGCAGCATGAAAGCCGATTCACTGAACATTCAAAATATTTATGTTCATTACAAGAAATCGATCAAAGTTATTACATGGAGGTTAAATTGCATAATGATTTACCACAAATAATGGCTTTATTGGACACAGGTAGTCATACAACCATTTTATCTCAGAAATATTTTCAACAAATCCAGGATTTATCTTCTGAGAAATACAAGCTGAAAAGTTTTCAAGCTAACCTTATAAATGTTTCAGGCACTGCTTTAAAGGTCAGAGGAGAAGCTTGGGGAACATCAACTTGGGAAATAAAATAATTTGCCATCCCACATTGATAGTTGATTTGCCCTATGATCGTTTGATTATCGGCATAGATCTCCTTAAGGTATTGAATCCCGTTGTGGATTTCATCAATAAGGTTATTTGTTCCCAAACAAAAATGCCCATTAATTATGAGCACTCCCAGTCCTATCACAGTAAACGTAACTGCCATGTGATTGAGGAAAGACCGGACTCTATTGAAATCCATTTTAGGAATTCCCAAGTTCCAGATATCTCATTCCTACAAGCAACACCCACCTCTACAGTAGGTGGACAGGAGGATAACACCATATGTGTGTCCCCTGAAAGAGTTAAAAATGTTTGCTTGGAAAGTGATGTTCTGACCGTTCACCTTCATCCCAAAAATCCTGATCCTACTGGGTTCAGTGATCATACCCAATTCTTAGCAGGAATTGAAAAGGTGAATGATGATATGTTCTTTGCCCTACAGGTTAATGACCTGGGAAGAACTAAAAGGGCTAAACTGAATCTGCGCCAGGAGCACTTTTACAGTACATTAGTAGGGATCTGCTAAAACAAGTGGCCAATCCTAAAGTAATTAGGTATCCTAACCCTCAAGATAGTCATAATGTCATTGCAAAATGCATGTTATCTATTTCTATTGGGGTAAAACAGCCACTCATTTATTCCTCTTACTCAATGAGCCATGGTGTCAAATGTACATTTGCAACAATATATTACATCGGTTTGCCATACACGTGGATGTGGTGAATTCCATATTGTGGACTAGATTAAAAGAGGATCCATGTGCTTTCATTAATGAATATGAGGCCCTCAGATAATCCCAGATACTGCCATATGCAGTAAAGGTATTTGCACCACAAAATGTTGTCATTCCTCCAGGTTCCAGTAATTTCCTATTCAGATACCAAAAGGCCAAAAATTAAAGAACCTTGATCCATTAATATGCCTCTCAAATAGGATGCAACAACTGGGAATTTCAGTAAGTGATATTCCCATGGTAAATATTCACCAATCCAAAACTCAAATAATTGTTAATAATGGTACTCCAAATGAAATCCCTTTGTCAAAAGACACTGTAATTGGACTGGCCTTAGATTCAGATTATTATACTTTTGGATTTCAAAATGTAGTCAGTGGCCTGATTCCTGAACAATATCTCACCGAGGAGCAAATGGTCGAACAAACATTTCATTCTTCTCCTGAAGGATTGTTCACCATTAATTAAATTTATCCTTTTGATCCTGAAAAAGGTACCTGCCAGGTGGAGGAATCTTCCCTTTCCTTTGATCATCCACTTAATGAGCAGGAAGCAAAGGAATATAGTGTGTCTATCGGTGAGACTATGAAGCCAAGTCATGACCTCACTGACAAACTTGAAGAAGCCTATGAAATAGGTCAACCTGAAGCTTTTCCAGGGTTTTTAGAAATGGTCCAGCAGGAAATCTCCTTAGCTGATGGATGCTCTAATGACTCAGAGTGCCAAAAAAATTAAAAGAAGTTCTCCTGGAGTGTCGGGATGTCTTTGCTAAAGATTCCTATGATTGTTGTGTAACAGGCATACACATTGCTAGGATTCAGGCTGATCCAGAGGCACCTCCCGTTTATGTCAAGCAATATCTTCTTCTACTAGCTTGTTACGATTCGCTAGCGGAAATAATAAGGAATCTCAAGGAGAGAGGCATTATAAGATCGGTGCACAGTTCTTATAATAATCTTATCCTTGGTATCCTTAAACCGAATGGTCAATGGCTTTTGTGTGCTGATCTCAGACAGCTCAATAAACGTGTATATATGTCCGGCTGGCCCATGCCATATATTAACCAATGCTTGGCACAAATGCAAGGCACCAACATTTTCACCACACTGGATTGTGCCCAAGGCTATTGGACCATCAAGGCAAGTCCTGAAGACCAATATAAACTAGCATTTACATTTGGCAAGGAACAGTTCAACTGGAATCGTATGCCGGTATATAAATGCAGGTCATGAATTTGCTGTGTTCTTACATAAGGCTATGCCTGATGCTACCTAAAGGGGAAATTTGACATATGTGGATGATATTTTGTTGAAAAGCACCTAATTTGAACAGCATATCCAAGAGATTAGGCATGTGCTTAACCAGTTGAGAGAGGCAGGTGTTAAAATTTGATTACAGAAAGCCCAGTGGTGCCGTACCAGAGTCAACTTCTTGGGACATGAGGTCACTTCCGAAGGCCTAAATCCTCAAAAGAAGAAAGTGGAGGCTATGATGAAGTCTAAAACACCTACCAATGTAAGTGAACTGAGATCATTTTTGGGTATGATGAATTATTAAAATAAGTTTAGTGACAACTATGCAGAAATCAGCAAACCATTGTTGACATTGCTAAAGAAGGATGTACCATGGACATGGGGGGAAGACCAGGAACAATCTATGGTTGAACTTAAAAGAAAACTCACCCAAGCCCCATGTCTCATATCAGGCCCGGATTGGCCAATCGGGAGAACCGGTAAAATTCTCGGTGGGCCGGTCGGGTTGAGGGCCGGTGTCTTGATCTGCAAATATGCTTGAGAATATGCTTCCTGCGTTCCAGCAGCCGAGGAGCGGGCCGACGACGTCATCCAGCGGGATCGGTTTGGCTGATGGTTTCTGCATAGCCGTGATTGGTCCAGCCCAGGAGCCGCTGATTCTCATTGGCCGATTCTCATTGGCCGATTCTCATTTCCAGCAGCTGAGGCGCGGGCCGATGATCTCATCCGGCGGGATCTGATTGGCTGCTGGTTTCTGCATCGCCGTGATTGGTCCAGGAACCGCCGATTCTCATTGGCCGGTGGAAGGCGCTCTTTTTTAAAGCCTCGAACTTGAAGCCTGGAATCATCTGGCACTCTGCACCACCCCTATGGTAAGTTTTATGGATTTTTTTTATTTGGTTCCCTGTAGTGATTGGGTCAGCCTTAGGTTTATGTGGGTCTCCTTTCTATCCAGCACTGCTGGATAGGAGGGGATGGGGCAGCTGCATATAGATGAATTGATCTTTCCATATTCCTCCTGCAGCCGCTGAATGGCTGATTCTCCTCCTCTCCCTCCTGCAGGAATTCAGCGGCTGCAGGAGGAATATGGAAGGATCAAATCCTCTATATTCAGCTTCCCCACCACCCCTCCTATCCAACTTCTTTTGCTGGCCCCCCAGTGCTCTTAAAGTGGAGTTCCACCCATTTAAATAAGTTCAGATGTATGTAATCCCCATAAAAAATACTTTTAGCAATGGAAACTATTTTATTTTTTTCTGCAAGGAAATACCTTTTTATCTTCTTTATTAATCCTCACTTCTGGGTCTGGCCGCCTATAGGCGATTACGTCATTCGGCGATTCGCAAGGGCTGCTGGGATGTATCCCAGCAGCCCTTGCGAATCGCCTAGGGACAAAATCTCGCATTATTACACCGGCACCAGCTGTACTCGGGATGTATTGCATTGAGTCCGTGTTCCGCCCCCTCCGGTGCCCTTCAGCTCCTCCAGTGCTCTCTGCTTCCCCTGTGCTCTCCAGCCCCTCTGTGCTCTTCTATCTTCTATCATGTATGCAGTCTCTGACCATCTCTTGTATCACGCCCTCAGTCTCTGACCATCTCTTGTATCACGTCCTCAGTCTCTGACCATCTCTTGTATCACGTCCTCAGTCTCTGACCATCTCTTGTATCACGTCCTCAGTCTCTGACCATCTCTTGTATCACGTCCTCAGTCTCTGACCATCTCTTGTATCACGTCCTCAGTCTCTGACCATCTCTTGTATCACATCCTCAGTCTCTGACCATCTCTTTCATCACGTCCTCAGTAGAGATGGACGAACATTGGCCGGGGAGGTTCGCGAGCGCCAGCCGCAAATTTTCTCAAAAGTCTGCGAACCGCGAGTTCGCAGCGGGCCCCATTGACTTTAATGGGAGGCGAACTTTAAAAACATTTAGGTCCTATTTGCAGCAACAAAACACATACTAGCTGTGCACAAATAGTCCCAGCACATGGACAATGTCATAACAGAAGTATTGCAATTGAAAAAGTTGCCCTAAATTTTTTATTTATTTTTTTTACAGCAAAAAATATATATTTTTTTCATAAATCAGCCATAACTGACAGCAGCCGGTAAATACATTGTCTAATACATATAGGGTCCATTCACACATCTGTAAAATGGGTCCCCATCCATTCCACAATTTGGCGGAACCTTTACAGACCCATTGTTTTTCATTTCCAGTCTGAAAAATTAGGCATTCACAGGATAAAGAAGTAAGTGTCGGCCATTCCAGGCCCCAAAAATTAGCCCACATGCGTTTACCTGACAGCTAAGACCGTAGTATTCTGTGGCTGAAGGTACAGTAGGCGTTCACAGTATACACAAGTACGTGGCGACCTGTATAGGCTCCAAAAATTAGCTCACATGGGTTGAACTGACAGCAAAGAACTTTGTTTTTGATGGCTAGAGGTGCAGTAGGCATTCACAGTATACACAAGTAAGTGGCGGCCCTTTATAGGCTCCAAAAATTAGCTCACATGGGTTGAACTGACAGCAAAGAACTTAGTTTTTGATGGCTAAAGGTACAGTAGGCATTCACAGTATACAGAAATAAGTGGCGGCCTGTATAGGCTGCAAAAATTAGCTCACATGAGTTGAAATGACAGCAAAGAACTTAGTATATGATGGCTAGAGGTACAGAAGGAGGTTCACAGTATACACAAGTAAGTGTCGGCCTGTATAGGCTGCAAAAATTAGCTCACATAGGTTGAACTGACAGAAAGAACTTTGTTTTTGATGGCTAGAGGTACAGTAGGCGTTCACAGTATACACAAGTAAGTGGCGACCTGTATAGGCTCCAAAAATTAGCTCACATGGGTTGAACTGACAGCAAAGAACTTCGTTTTTGATGGCTAGAGGTACAGTAGGCGTTCACAGTATACACAAGTAAGTGGCGGCCCTTTATAGGCTCCAAAAATTAGCTCACATGGGATGAACTGACAGCAAAGAACTTCGTTTTTGATGGCTAGAGGTACAGTAGGCATTCACAGTACAGAGAACGGTAAGTGTCGGCCTGTATAGGCTGCAAAAATGAGCTCACATGGGTTGAACTGACAGCAAAGAACGTAATATATGATAGCTAGAGGTACAGTAGGCGTTCACAGTATACACAAGTAAGTGGCAGGCCTTTATAGGCTGCAAAAATTATCTCACATGGGTTGAACTGACAGCAAAGTACTTCATTTTTGATGGCTAGAGGTACAGTGGGAATTCACAGTATACAGAAGTAAGTGGCGGCCTGTATAGGCTGCAAAAATTAGCTCACATGGGTTGAACTGACAGCAAAGAACTTAGTATATGATGGCTAGAGATACAGAAGGCGTTCACAGTATACAGAAGTAAGTGTCGGCCTGTATAGGCTGCAAAAATTAGCTCACATGGGTTGAACTGACAGCAAAGAACTTCGTTTTTGATGGCTAAAGGTACAGAAGGCGTTCACAGTATACAGAAGTAAGTGGCGGCCTGTATAGGCTGCAACAATTAGCTCACATGGGTTGAACTGACAGCAAAGAACTTAGTATATGATGGCTAGAGGTACAGAAGGCGTTCACAGTATACACAAGTAAGTGGCGGCCCTTTATAGGCTCCAAAAATTAGCTCACATGGGTTGAACTGACAGCAAAGAACTTAGTTTTTGATGGCTAAAGGTACAGTAGGCATTCACAGTATACAGAAATAAGTGGCGGCCTGTATAGGCTGCAAAAATTAGCTCACATGAGTTGAAATGACAGCAAAGAACTTAGTATATGATGGCTAGAGGTACAGAAGGAGGTTCACAGTATACACAAGTAAGTGTCGGCCTGTATAGGCTGCAAAAATTAGCTCACATAGGTTGAACTGACAGAAAGAACTTTGTTTTTGATGGCTAGAGGTACAGTAGGCGTTCACAGTATACACAAGTAAGTGGCGACCTGTATAGGCTCCAAAAGTTAGCTCACATGGGTTGAACTGACAGCAAAGAACTTCGTTTTTGATGGCTAGAGGTACAGTAGGCGTTCACAGTATACACAAGTAAGTGGCGGCCCTTTATAGGCTCCAAAAATTAGCTCACATGGGATGAACTGACAGCAAAGAACTTCGTTTTTGATGGCTAGAGGTACAGTAGGCATTCACAGTACAGAGAACGGTAAGTGTCGGCCTGTATAGGCTGCAAAAATGAGCTCACATGGGTTGAACTGACAGCAAAGAACGTAATATATGATGGCTAGAGGTACAGTAGGCGTTCACAGTATACACAAGTAAGTGGCAGGCCTTTATAGGCTGCAAAAATTATCTCACATGGGTTGAACTGACAGCAAAGTACTTCATTTTTGATGGCTAGAGGTACAGTGGGAATTCACAGTATACAGAAGTAAGTGGCGGCCTGTATAGGCTGCAAAAATTAGCTCACATGGGTTGAACTGACAGCAAAGAACTTCGCCAAAAAAATTTGCCATTCAATGGACATGAAATGCCTTTTATGGTGCTGTATTTAGCGAAGCAAAGGACCAGGAATTGTTGTGGGTGGATGGCGGTCTTTTGGATATTTGTGGCCTGGCATGAGAAATTTTGATGAAACCTGGTCTACTGGTCACATGTGTTGAATTCCTCAAAAATCCATGCCTCATTAATTTTTATAAATGTGAGGTAGTCTACACTGTCATGAGCTAGGCGAGTGCGCTTATCGGTCCCGATCCCCCCTGCTACGCTGAACGTCCTTTCGGACAGGACACTGGACGGGGGGCAAGCCAACATTTCCATTGCAAATTGTGCAAGCTCTGGCCAGAGGTCAAGCCTGCCCACCCAGTATTCCAGGGGTTCATCACTCCTCAGAGCGTGCACATCGGCCGTTAACCCGATGTAGTCGGACACCTGTCGGACAACTTTTTTTATGCTCCAACATTTGAGCCACAGAAGCCTGCCTTTTTTCAGAACAACGTGACGATGGCATCATGGAAGGTGGAGTGTTGGACAACTGTGAGGAGACAGGAGAAGGAGAAGGGGGAGGAGTAGGAGAAGAGGCTGGACGGTGAGAGCATGGAGTGTGGCTTTGTGTCTGACAGTTTTGCTCCCACTGGGCTTGGTGATGGGATTTCAGGTACCTTCTTAAGGCGGTTGTCCCTAGGTGAGTGTTGGGCTTACCGCAACTTATGCGTTGACTGCAAAGGCTGCAGATGGCAACACTGGTGTCAGCAACGGACACATTAAAAAAGCCCACACTGCGGAGCCATGTGTCGGCGTCCTGGGAGCGCCAGATGTGACTGTACATGGTTGATGGCTCACTCCTGATACATTTGCAGTCTGCTTTGTACCTCTTGTGCAATGCAAGTTATGCCTGCCTCTCCTCCCTATCTGCCGGTCCGTCAGTCCGCCAATTCTACAAATAATTGGCCAGTAACTGTTGTCACTGTGTGTAGCACTGTTTACACAGCAAGAGGCCAATCTTTTGCAGGACTAAAACACACTCTTAGAAAATTATACTGTTAAATAACACCCCACTTCAATATGTGGTATTGGGGGGCCACAGGTTTATCACACCAGTTCTACAAATAACTGGCCAGTAACTGTTGTCAGCTGTGTGTAGCACTGTTTACACAGCAAGAGGCCAAATGTTTGCAGGACTAAAATACACTCTTAGAAAATTATACTGTTAAATACCACCCCACTTCAATATGTGGCATTGAGGGGGGGCACACGTTTATTACACCAGTTCTACAAATAATTGGCCAGTAACTGTTGTCACTGTGTAGCACTGTTTACACAGCGAGAGGCCAAATTTTTGCAGGACCAAAATACACTCTTAGAAAATTATACTGTTAAATAACACCCCACTTCAATATGTGGCACTGGGGGGGGGGGGGCATTGGTGTAGCACACCAGTTCAAAAAATTGGACAGTGAGTTTGACGCTGTGTGTGTACCAGACTTCACTCAGCAAACTAGGCAATATTGTTGCATGACACAAATACATTTGAAAAAGTTTACTCAGATAACACCCCAATTCAATATGTGGCATTGGGGGGGGGGGGGCAATTGGTCTATCACAGCAGTTATAATACATTATAACTATATATAATATGAGCTTTTGTCACTGTGTATAGTGTTGCTGCAGAAACGCTCAGTCTCACCACCACACCTGTCACAATGCTGCACAGTGCACAATAATAGTACTAATCCACTATAATATGCTTTCTACAAAATATATTATACTGTGGATTACCCCCCCCCCCTTTTTAGTGCACAGCGCACAGCAATACCAAACAATTTGCAGTCCTTTACATGACTTTTGTGGACATTAACAGAGCAATTTGTGTGTGACTGCAGCCGATCTCTAACTGCCCCTAAAGCAACCACTGGATACCTGCCCCTATAGTAAAGAGACTGTAATAGACCCTATAACAACATTGGAGCATTTTAAATGACTTTTGTGGACATTGACAAAGAGATTTCTGTGTGACTGCAGCCGATCTCTAACTGCCCCTAAAGCAACCATTGGATACCTCTCCCTATAGTAAAGAGACTGTCATAGACCCTAGAACAACATTGGAGCATTTTAAATGACTTTTGTGGACATTGACAAATCGATTTCTGTGTCACTGCAGCCGATCTCTAACTGCCCATAAAGCAACCACTGGATACCTCTCCCTATAGTAAAGAGACTGTAATAGCCCCTAAAACGACATTGGAGCATTTTAAATGACTTTTGTGGACATTGAAAAAGCGATTTCTGTGTCACTGCAGCCGATCTCTAACTGCCCCTAAAGCAACCACTGGATACCTGCCCCTATGGTAAAGAGACTGTAATAGACCCTATAACAACAATGGAGCATTTTAAATGACTTTTGTGGACATTGACAAAGCTATTTCTGTGTGGCTGCAGCCGATCTCTAACTGCCCCTAAAGCAACCACTGGATACTTCTCCCTATAGTAAAGAGACTGTAATAGACCCTAAAACGATATTGGAGCATTTTAAATGACTTTTGTGGACGTTGACAGAGCGATTTTTGTGTGACTGCAGCTGATCTCTCACTGCCCCTAAAGCAACCACAGGATACCTCTCCCTAAGCTCAAAAGATACTAGACCTATACCGAAATACCAGCCCTCAAAAGGACTTTTGTGGACATTGACAGAGCAATTTGTGTGACTGCACCCGATCTCTAACTGCCCCTAAAGCACCGACTGGATACCTGTCCCTAACCTGAAAAGAGACTGTAGAAGGCCTATACCGAAATACCAGCCCTGAAAAGGACTTGTGGATCTTCACAGCACTATATGTGTCTAGCAAACTCTCCCTGATGAGCACAGCAGACCTCTCCCTACACTGGCAAAAAACGGAATGTGAAATGGATGCCAGATCGGGTCTATTTATAGGGTAGGGGGACTGTCCATGTGCTGGAATGTTTCAACTGGCTGTCCCGTTCCACCTGACGGCTGTGTCACGGGTCAAAGTTCTCCCCAATGTAAACAAATATGGCCGCCGCGAACGACGCCATGTGTCCGAAAATTTGGTGGGTAGCGAACAAGCAAAATTTGCCGCGAACCGACCGCCGGGCGAATCGCAAGGCCATCTCTAGTCCTCTCTTGTATCACGTCCTCACTCTCTGACCATCACTTGTATCACGTCCTCAGTCTCTGACCATCTCTTGTATCATGCCCTCAGTCTCTGACCATCTCTTGTATCATGCCCTCAGTCTCTGACCATCTCTTGTATCATGCCCTCAGTCTATGACCATCTCTTGTATCACGCCCTCAGTCTCTGACCATCTCTTGTATCACGCCCTCAGTCTCTGACCATCTCTTGTATCACGTCCTCAGTCTCTGACCATCTCTTGTATCACGCCCTCAGTCTCTGACCATCTTTTGTATCACGCCCTAAGGCTCTGACCATCTCTTGTATCACGCGCTCAGTCTCTGACCATCTCTTGTATCACGCCCTCAGTCTCTGACCATCTCTTGTATCACGCCCTCAGTCTCTGACCCTGACCATCTCTTGTATCACGCCCTCAGTCTATGACCATCTCTTGTATCACGCCCTCAGTCTCTTACTCAAACTTAAAACACATTGTTAATAATATTATCTATCTGTTTATGCCAAATGTAGGACTGTGCAGGGGAGACAGAGAGTGCAAAAGGGGAACTGTGATTAGAGAGACGGGGGGGGGGGGCAGACTGCAAGGGGCACTGAGATGGAGGGCTGTGAAATGTGTGCAATAAATATTCTTGAAACCATTACAAATTTTTGTGGGTGTTTTTTACATTTTAAAGGCTGGGGGGGGGGGGGGTGCCAGATATAGGATCCGCCCCGGGTGCCAAATGCTCTAGGTAAGCTACTGCTCCTGTCGTATCTTTTTTCATGTACTGTCTTTGCTCCAGCCCAGGTAGAGCTCGCCGGTTCTTTCTCAGGGTCAGGAGGCACTGAAGACTTGGTGGTGCTCTCTTTTATTCCTGGGAGTTTTCATATTTCCTCCCTTTTGCAGGGGGAGAGGTCCTTCTCACAGAGGCCGCAAGAGGGCAATTTCTTCTTCAAGCGATAATCGCTCCCCATCTCCTCAAGTTCTTTACTCTAAGGCAAAGTCTAAGTGCAGCCTGCAGGTTAATGATGTGATTCTTTTGATCCCTGGCCCCGCCACCGACACCTTGCATGTTGCTCAAAATAAAAATGGATAACAGAAAGTGTAAAGGCGGCGATGAAAAGGCCCGAATAAAAAAGAAGAAAGCTTTGGAAACTGATGCGGCCAAATGTTCCAAACTGAGCACATTTTTTAAAAAAAAAACAAATGAAGACGATGACGAGATGGCCGGTAAGCTAACGTTAATTAGTTAGGAGTAGTGCAAGGTGCTAGCAACCGTGCAACTGCAAAACAACGTTGTCTGCAATCCACCGTTCATGTATCAAACTTTTTCTTGTAGCTCTTCAGCAGGAGCCGCCTCTAGGCCAGTTTGCTGCTAGGCCCAGTAACGTTACCAAGCTCCAGTCATGAGCCCAACACATCATAATGGGCAGGTAGGATTGTCATTCATAAGAACATATAGTCATTTTTTTTTTAGTAATTAAGAGCAAATATGTTAAAGACTACAATATGCTTTTATTGTGATTAAATATACAGGTGCACTCGAGTCTAGGGATACAAAAGGAAGTGTGAAAGGGAGAGTAGAGTCGACTCAGGAACTGATACAGGGCCGGACTGGCCGACCGGGATACCGGGAAAATTCCCGGTGGGCCGCCGGCCCTGGGGCCGCTTTAAGATTGGGGCCGCTTTAAGAATCATTTGGCCGCTTTAAGACGCGGCCGCTTTAAGACGCGGCCGCTATTGGGACCGTGCGGCGGCCGCGCTGTGTTGGCCGCTGCAGCCCCGCCCCGGTGAAGTCTTTCCAACGTGACGTCAGCCGCTATGAGCGGCATGACATCACATCTGGCGGGAGCGGCTGCGCGGCGAGAACACTTTAGAACACCGGCGGTGGATCATGTGACCCAGGCTCAGCAAGACGGGCCGTCACTGCGCCGAGAGTCCCACATCCAGTACTGTCTGTGTCAGTACACACACACAGACGCCAGCAGCATGATCCATGGACCAAGTTAGTAAAAATCAGCAGCAGTGCTATTATTGGTCCCACCCTCCAACCTCCACCAGACCACCACTGCCTCCTGGCCCCTGCTGGTCTCACCACCCCCACTGATTCTCCCCCCACCACCCCTGCCACTGTCCCCCCACCACCCCTGCCACTGATCCCATCAACCCCCCCCCCACCACCCCTGCCACTGATCCCATCCCCCCCCACCACCCCTGCCACTGATCCCACCCCCCCCACCACCCCTGCCACTGATCCCATCAACCCCCCCCCCCACCACCCCTGCTACTGATCCCACCCCCCCCACCACCCCTGCCACTGATCCCATCACCCCCGCCCACCACCACCCCTGCTACTGATCCCATCCCCCTCACCACCACCACTGCCACCGATCCCATCCCCCCCCACCACCCCTGCCACGGATCCCATCCCCCTCACCACCCCTGCCACTGATCCCATCCCCCTCACCACCCCTGCCACTGATCCCATCCCCCTCACCACCACCTCTGCCACCGATCCCATCCTGCCCACCACCCCTGCCACTGATCCCATCCCCCTCACCACCACCACTGCCACCGATCCCATCCCCCCCCACCACCCCTGCCACTGATCCCATCACCCTCACCACCACCACTGCCACCGATCCCATCCTCCCCACCACCGCTGCCACCGACCCCACCCCCCTCATCACCACCACCGCTGCCACCCCCTCACCACTATCCCTGCTGCCACTCATCCCACCCCCCTCATGTCCGCACAGCCCCTGACATCTCCTGTACCATGTCCGCACAGCCCCTGACCTCTCCTGTATAATGTCCGCACAGCCCCTGACATCTCCTATACCATGTCCGCACATCCTCTGACATCTCCTGTATCATGTAAACACAGCCCCTGACCTCTCCTGTACCATGTCCGCACATCCTCTGACATCTCCTGTATCATGTCCGCACAGCCCCTGACATGTCCTGTACCATGTCCACACAGCCCCTGACATCTCCTGTACCATGTCCACACAGCCCCTGACATCTCCTGTACCATGTCCTCACATCCTCTGACATCTCCTGTGCCATGTCCTCACATCCTCTGACATCTCCTGTATCATATTCGCACATCCTCTGACATCTCCTGTGCCATGTCCTCACATCCTCTGACATCTCCTGTATCATGTAAACACAGCCCCTGACATCTCCTGTGCCATGTCCGCACATCCTCTGACATCTCCTGTATCATGTCCGCACATCCTCTGACATCTCCTGTGCCATGTCCGCACATCCTCTGACATCTCCTGTATCATGTCCGCACATCCTCTGACATCTCCTGTGCCATGTCCTCACATCCTCTGACATCTCCTGTATCATGTAAACACAGCCCCTGACCTCTCCTGTACCATGTCCGCACAGCCCCTGACATGTCCTGTACCATGTCCACACAGCCCCTGACATCTCCTGTATCATGTCCGCACAGCCCCTGACATCTCCTGTACCATGTCCTCACATCCTCTGACATCTTCTGTATCATGTAAACACAGCCCCTGACCTCTCCTGTGCCATGTCCGCACATCCTCTGACATCTCCTGTATCATGTCCGCACATCCTCTGACATCTCCTGTATCATGTAAACACAGCCCCTGACCTCTCCTGTACCATGTCCGCACAGCCCCTGACATCTCCTGTATCTTGTCCGCACAGCCCCTGACATCTCCTGTATCTTGTCCGCACAGCCCCTGACATCTCCTGTACCATGTCCGCACAGCCCCTGACATCTCCTGTACCATGTCCGCACAGCCTCTGACATCTCCTGTACCATGTCCGCACAGCCCCTGACATCTCCTGTACCATGTCCTCACAGCCCCTGACATCTCCTGTACCATGTCCTCACATCCTCTGACATCTCCTGTATCATGTAAACACAGCCCCTGACCTCTCCTGTACCATGTCCGCACAGCCCCTGACATCTCCTGTATCATGTCCGCACAGCCTCTGACATCTCATGTACCATGTCCGCACAGCCCCTGACATCTCCTGTACCATGTCCTCACATCCTCTGACATCTCCTGTATCATGTAAACACAGCCTCTGACCTCTCCTGTACCATGTCCGCACAGCCCCTGACATCTCCTGTATCATGTCCGCACAGCCCCTGACATCTCCTGTACCATGTCCTCACATCCTCTGACATCTCCTGTATCATGTAAACACAGCCCATGACCTCTCCTGTACCATGTCCGCACAGCCCCTGACATCTCCTGTATCATGTCCGCACATCCTCTGACATGTCCTGTACCATGTCCGCACAGCCCCTGACCTCTCTTGTACCATGTCCGCACAGCCCCTGACCTCTCCAGTACCATGTCCGCACTTTTACCACTTTTAACTATAATTTGCTCTTTTATATATAAAGCCCTGCTTTTATATCTATCTTATCTATGATAGTACACTCTTCAAATTTGCTTTAAAATGCATGGTTTTCCCTTTTATGAACAAGAAAATAATGGCGTTATGGTGTTGGGCCGATATAATAATGCTATGGGGCTGGTATGACATTTTTTCCAGGGCTGAATTTTACTCCGAGTCCGGCCCTGAACTGATAGCAGAGGAACTGATAGCAGATGCAACAACTAAGCAGCAGAATCCAGAACCACAAGCTAGGAACAAGGCAGATAAAGATGATTCTGTTGATAATTTTGATTACTTTGCCCGCCTCAGTATCAGGATATACATACATTTTTTTCTTATCATCCTCAACAAATCCCAAATGTTCCTATACCGAAGGTTTTCAATAGCAAAGATGGAACAAACCGCAAGTGGCTAACTTATTGTGAAAAAAAACAATCTCTGTACTGTTCAGTTTGTTTGGCATTTGCACCTTTGGTAAGTGATGGCCCTTTCAGAAAGGGAGGCATGAAAGACTGGAAACACATTCACCAAAGGAACATGAAAAAATTAAGACACACAGAGATAGTGCAGATGCTTACTTTCTGAAAATACAAAAGGCAGATGTGAAAAGCCTTTTAACTGGCAACCAAATGTCATTACATGCTGGGCAAGTGAAAAAGAAACGCCAGGTGATGGAGCGTATAGTGGATGTTGTTAAAGTCATAGGCAAATGTGGCCTTAGCTACAGGGGAGATCAAGAGGCAGGTTATAGCTTAGAAAACACTGCTGTTAATCATGGTAATGTCCTGGAGTTGATTCTACTCTTTAGTAGATATGACATTTGCCTCCAACAGCATTGTTAACACGTGCATTGAAAACAGCAAAAAGCTGCATGAAACTGGTGCAAAAGGCAGAGGAGCTCTAGTTACTCTGCTGTCAAAAGAGACCATAAATAAAGTTGTGGATGTCATTAGTCAACTGATAATGGTGACTATAGCAGATGAAGTGAGACAAGCTAGCATGTTTTCCGTTCAAATTGACACTAACCAAGATATCACCTCCAAAGACCAGTGTTCAATCATACTTCGATATGTGACAGATGTCATTCACGAAAGACTGATTGCTATGGTGGACTGCGAGTCATCTACTGGCCAGAATTTTGTAGAGCTTCTGAAAAAAGTTCTACTGAACCTTAATATTGATATTGGCACATGTGTGGGCAACTCAACAGATGCTGCAGCTAATATGTGTAATGCTGAGCGCTCCGGTCCCTGCTTCTGGACCGGAGCGCTCGCATCGTTCGTTCCAGATCCACTCACCTGTGCCCGCTCCGGCTCCCTCCTCCGCTCCCCGCTCACATGGTTCCCGGAGCGCGCGCCCCTGCACCATAGGGCGCGCGCACGCAGGTCGTTTGAAATTTAAGGGGCCTGTGCACCAGTAATTGGTGCCTGGTCCAAACCTCCCTTCCTGTTTCCTGTGACCTGTTTCCTGTTTCCTGTGACCTGTGACCTGTTTCCTGTGACCTGTGACCTGTTTCCTGTTTCCTATATAAGTGACCTGCCCCTTCCAGCCATTGCCGGATCTTTGTTGCCTTGTTGCCTTAGTGAAAGCGTTATTTGTGTAATCCTTTGCCTGTTGCCGAACCCTTTGCTAACGAATATCGCCTCTGAACCTGTGCTGCCTGCCCTGACCTTTGCTACGTCTGACTACGCCTCTGCCTGTCCCTTTTGTACTACGCCTATATCAGCAGTCGGTGAGGTTGAGCCGCTACCAGAGGACACGACCTGGTAGTTACCGCCGCAGCAAGCCCATCCCGCCTTGCGGCGGGCCCTGGTGAAAACCAGTAACTACTTAGAACCGATCCTCCGGTACGGTCCACGCCAATCCCTCACTGACACAGCGGATCCACTCCCTGCACCGCTTCTGCTACCAGTCCGGACCCTGACAGTAAGATCCGGCCATGGATCCCGCTGATGTGCCTCTGCCTAGTATCATGGACCTTACTACAGTTGTGGCCCAGCAGTCGCAGCAGATCGCTCAGCAAGGTCAACAGCTGGCACAGTTGACCGCCATGCTGCAGCAGCTTCTTCCAGCACAGCAGCAGCCGCTTCCACCGCCTGCATCTGCTTCACCACCGCAGCCTGTGGCCGCCGCCACTTCTAGAGTCCGTCTGTCCATGCCGGCCAAGTACGACGGTGATCCCAAGTTGTGCCGCAGATTCTTATCCCAATGCTCCCTTCACCTGGAGATGTCGGCTGACCAGTTCCCCTCGGAGCGAGCCAAGGTGGCATTTGTCATTAGCCTGCTTTCGGGGAAGGCCCTGGCCTGGGCTACACCACTTTGGGACCGCAACGATCCTGCCACTGCCAGTGTCCAGAGTTTCTTTGTGGAATTCCGGAGTGTTTTTGAGGAGCCAGCCCGGGCTGCCTCAGCAGAGACTGCGTTATTGAACTTGTCCCAGGGGAGTTCCTCTGTCAGAGACTATGCGATCCGTTTCCGCACCCTGGCTTCGGAACTCTCCTGGAATAACGAAGCGCTCTGTGCTACCTTTAAGAAAGGCTTGTCCAGCACCATAAAGGACGTCCTGGCCGCACGAGAAGTCCCTACCAACCTGAGTGACCTCATCCATTTGGCCACCAGGATTGACCTGCGTTTTGCTGAGCGACGAGAGGAACTGCTACAGGAAAAGGGAAGTGCTCGTCCCAGACGCTTTCCTCGTCTGGCGCCTATCTTCCAGCCTCCACCGCAACCCTCTTCTGGGCCTCCCGCCGAGGAAGCCATGCAGGTGGATCGGTCTCGCCTGACCACGCAAGAAAGGAACCGCCGTAGAGACAAGAACCTCTGTTTGTACTGTGCCAGTACTGAGCACTTTCTAAAGGACTGTCCTCTCCGTCCACCGCGTCAGGGAAACGCTCGCACCTAGTCAACGTGGGAGAGGCGTTGCTAGGTGTGAATACCTCCTCTCCACGCATTACGGTACCCGTGCGAATTTCCGTGTCCACCAAGATCTCCTTTGCTGCCTCTGCCTTTCTGGATTCCGGTTCAGCCGGTAACTTCATCGACGCCTCGCTGGTGAACAAGTTCCACATCCCTGTGGTTCGTTTACTGGAGCCCATCTTCATCTCCACAGTTAATGGAGAGAGACTCGACGGTATGGTGCAGTTCCGTACAGAACCCCTCCAGATGGACATCGGAGTCCTGCATTCTGAGCGATTGGAGTTTTTTGTGTTACCCCATTGCACCTCAGAACTCCTCTTGGGTCTGCCCTGGCTCCAGCGCCATTGTCCCGTTCTGGATTGGACCTCCGGAGAGGTTCGAAGCTGGGGTTCGGCTTGTTTCGGCAGATGTCTCAAGTCGGTACGAGTCAAGTCTGCACCTGTTATTTCTCCTCCTCCCGGTCTGCCTGAACCATATGCGGATTTTCCAGACGTTTTTTGCAAGAAACAGGCGGAGGTGTTGCCTCCACAAAGGCCATATGACTGCCCCATTGACTTGCAACCTGGCACTACGCCGCCTAGAGGAAGAATCTATCCTCTCTCCCCTCCAGAGACTCTAGCCATGTCAGAGTATATCCAGGAGAACCTGCAGAGAGGGTTTATCAGGAAATCCTCTTCTCCTGCCGGAGCAGGATTCGTCTTTGTTGCGAAGAAGGACGGTACCCTTAGGCCTTGCATAGACTTTCGGGGTCTCAACAGCATTACTGTAAAGAACCGTTACCCTCTTCCCCTGATTACGGAACTCTTTGACCGGTTACAAGGCACCAAGTACTTCACCAAGTTGGATCTCAGAGGGGCCTATAACCTTATTCGCATCCGAGAGGGTGACGAGTGGAAGACGGCTTTTAACACCCGAGACGGGCATTTTGAGTACTTAGTCATGCCTTTCGGGCTCTGTAACGCTCCAGCGGTCTTCCAGGAGTTCGTTAACGACATTTTCCGAGACCTGCTCTATACCTGTGTCGTGGTCTATTTGGATGACATCCTCATCTTCTCTACTAACTTGGATCAACACAGTGCTCATGTCCGCTTAGTACTCTCCCGTCTCAGAAAGAACCGTCTCTACGCTAAATTTGAAAAGTGTTTGTTCGACCGTACCAGCCTTCCCTTCCTGGGCTACATCATTTCTGCCAAGGGACTACAAATGGATCCTGCCAAACTGTCTGCCATCCTGGACTGGCCTCGTCCCTCTGGCCTTAAGGCCATCCAGCGATTCCTCGGATTCGCAAACTATTATAGACAGTTCATCCCGCATTACTCCACCCTTGTGGCACCAATTGTAGCCCTAACCAAGAAGGGGGCTAACCCGAAATCTTGGCCGCCCCAAGCCGAGAAGGCCTTCAGCGCTCTTAAGTCTGCCTTTGCCACCGCCCCAGTTCTGTCCAGACCGGATCCTACTAAGCCGTTCTACCTGGAAGTAGACGCTTCCTCTGTTGGTGCTGGTGCTTTGCTCATGCAAAAGACTACGAGAGGCAAGTCGGTTACTTGCGGGTTTTTCTCTAAGACTTTCTCTCCCGCTGAAAGAAATTATTCTATTGGGGATAGAGAATTACTCGCCATCAAGCTGGCCTTGGAAGAGTGGCGGCATTTACTGGAAGGATCGGTACATCCCGTGAACATCTACACGGATCATAAAAATTTATCTTACCTCCAGTCTGCTCAGAGACTAAATCCCCGCCAAGCTCGCTGGTCTCTATTTTTTGCCAGATTTAACTTCCGGATCCACTTTCGTCCAGCGAGCAAGAACCTCAGGGCCGATGCCCTCTCTCGTTCGTCTGATGTCACAGGAGAGGAAGTCAAGCCACAGCACATTGTGCCCCCGGAATGTCTGGTCACCGTGGCACCTATAGACTTGCGTAACCTCCCTCCCGGAAAGACCTATGTTTCTCCCCGTCTTCGCCTAAAGGTTCTTAAGTGGGGACATTCTTCTCTTCTCGCAGGACATCCTGGCATCCGAAAGACTCTACAACTTATCTCCAGGAGATATTGGTGGCCATCCTTGGAGAAGGACATCTCTGAATTTGTACAGTCCTGCTCTGTATGTGCCAGAGACAAAACCCCTCGCCAAAGACCCGCCGGCTTTCTCCAGCCACTTCCCATACCAGAGACCCCTTGGTCCAATATCGCGATGGACTTTGTTACGGACCTACCACCATCTCACGGGAAAACGATAATTTGGGTCGTCGTAGATCGCTTCTCGAAGATGGCGCACTTCATCCCTTTGCCAGCCTTACCATCCGCACCTCAGTTGGCCAAGCATTTCCTCCGACACATCTTCCGGTTACACGGCCTGCCTTCACATATTGTCTCCGATAGAGGAGTCCAGTTTGTGTCCAAGTTCTGGAGGGCTCTCTGTGGATGGCTTAAAATCAAGCTGGATTTCTCTTCTTCATACCACCCCCAAACCAACGGACAAGTAGAGCGGGTCAATCAAATCTTGGGCGACTACCTTCGCCACTTCGTTTCCTCCCGTCAAGACGATTGGGTCGACCTCCTCCCGTGGGCGGAGTTCTCCTATAACCACAAAGACTCTTCCGCCACCAACAAGTCTCCCTTCTTCGTGGTTTACGGTCATCATCCTCTGCCTCCTCTGCCGTTATCCTCCTCCTCCGGTGTACCTGCAGTGGATGACCTGGTGCAAGACTTTTCTGCCATCTGGCGTGAGACGCGCCTGTCCCTCTTACAGGCCTCATCCCGCATGAAAATCCAAGCGGACAAGAAACGTCGGTCTCCTTCAGTCCTGGTTCCTGGGGACAGAGTTTGGCTCTCCTCCAAGTACGTCCGCTTCAGGGTTCCTAGTTACAAGCTTGGTCCTCGTTATTTGGGACCCTACAAGGTCAAGAAGAGGATCAATCCTGTGTGTTACCAACTCCATCTCCCTCCCTCCCTTAAAATTCCCAACTGTTTTCATGTCTCCCTCCTCAAGCCTGCGGTCTTTAATCGCTTTTCCCCCAAGAATCTTCCTCCCACGCCTGTATCCGGTACCTCGGATGTCTTCTCCGTTCAGGAGATATTGGCCTCTAAATTGGTCAGGGGGAGAAGATATTTTTTGGTGGACTGGGAGGGCTGCGGTCCTGAAGAGAGATCCTGGGAGCCAGAGGAGAATATCTTGGACCGTAACCTCATCCTCAGGTTTCTGGGTACCAAAAAGAGGGGGAGACCAAAGGGGGGGTACTGTAACGCTGAGCGCTCCGGTCCCTGCTTCTGGACCGGAGCGCTCGCATCGTTCGTTCCAGATCCACTCACCTGTGCCCGCTCCGGCTCCCTCCTCCGCTCCCCGCTCACATGGTTCCCGGAGCGCGCGCCCCTGCACCATAGGGCGCGCGCATGCAGGTCGTTTGAAATTTAAGGGGCCTGTGCACCAGTAATTGGTGCCTGGTCCAAACCTCCCTTCCTGTTTCCTGTGACCTGTTTCCTGTTTCCTGTGACCTGTGACCTGTTTCCTGTTTCCTGTGACCCGTTTCCTGTGACCTGTTTCCTGTGACCTGTTTCCTGTTTCCTATATAAGTGACCTGCCCCTTCCAGCCATTGCCGGATCTTTTTTGCCTTGTTGCCTTAGTGAAAGCGTTATTTGTGTAATCCTTTGCCTGTTGCCGAACCCTTTGCTAACGACTATCGCCTCTGAACCTGTGCTGCCTGCCCTGACCTTTGCTACGTCTGACTACGCCTCTGCCTGTCCCTTTTGTACTACGCCTATATCAGCAGTCGGTGAGGTTGAGCCGCTACCAGAGGACATGACCTGGTAGTTACCGCTGCAGCAAGCCCATCCCACCTTGCGGCGGGCTCTGGTGAAAACCAGTAACTACTTAGAACCGATCCTCCGGTACGGTCCACGCCAATCCCTCACTGACACAGCGGATCCACTCCCTGCACCGCTTCTGCTACCAGTCCGGACCCTGACAATATGCAGGGTCAGTTTCGGGCGTTTTCTACACTCCTCTCTTAGCATTCCCCCAATCAGGTTCATATTTGGTGTTATGCACATCTTTTGAATCTTGTACTGGCAGAGACAACAGGTAGTGTTGTGGAAAGTGCTTCTCTGTTTTCACTGCTTAACGATGTAGCAGTTTTTTTAAGAGAGTCATACATGCAGAAGTGGGAGGAGAAGAGTCGGGACAAGCATCACAGACCAAGCATCACAGAGCATTGGCCAATAGGGCCAACTAGGTGGTGGGCTAAGGATCAGGCAATAAGTAAAGTGTTTGGGTGCTTCGGGAATCCTCAGGAAGGCTTGTTTTTTGAAGTGCTTATGACTTTAGGCACCATTATAGATGACAGTACACAAAAGCCAACTGTGAGGGCCAAGGCAAAGGGATTCATAGGAGGCTTTTTGAAGTATGAGACAGTGATCACTGCTCAACTCTTCCTTCGCATTTTTGAGCTTACATCCCCCCTTTCAAAATACTTACAGACAAAGGGAATGGATATCATCACAGCTCAACGTCTGGTTGAGGAGGGTCTCAGGAAGTGTGCTAGGGACTTTGAAGGAGTTAAGTGTGCAGCTGATGAGGCTGTGAATTGGGCAAATGGAAAGTTGCAAGAGGAGGAAGAGTGTGAGCTTATAGTGCAGGCTGCCTTTTCTGAGAGAAGGATCAGGAAAAGGAAAAGAATGCCAGGAGAGCTTGCAGAAGATGAGCAGTTGGCATCACCTGACACTGACTTTGAGGTAAAAGTACACAATGTCATTGTAGACACAGTAACAGCCAGTATCCAAAGGAGATTTTCTGCTAATGCAAAACTTTGCTCAGATTTTGCCTGTTTAGACCCTAGAAACTTTGCTCATGTGAGGGATAATGGACTCCCCAGCTCAGCTCTGGAAGAAATAAGCAAATGTCTGCTTAAGTTTGATGACAGGGCTACTGTTGGCACATTATGTGGTGAACTGTACAGCCTTGCATCTCAGTGGGACAGACTAAAGATGTCCTGTCTGGAGGGTTTAATTGTCAGGGAGTGAGTGTGCAGCCACCCAGACTACAGCCCAGTGACGAGCAGCCGAGGAGTTTCACTTACATCACTTACATCCTCTCGGTGCTGACGAGCGGGAGAGGAGCAGCGAGTGGTGAGCTTCCCGGCAGCGACACGGCTGTTTCCAGTGATTTATCCATTAATGCTTTTAACAGTTTTTATAAATGTGAGTGCATCGAGTGTGGGACTTTGTGGGTTGGATAATAAAATAGTGTTGAACTATTACCCTATGAGCCCCCCTTTTTTGTCTTGCATCTGACTCTGCACACATTGTTCAGATGAGCCTGGATGTGGAATTGGTCTAAGTATCTGGTCTGTGTATGGGGAGACATCTGGTCAGGATACCGATGATACAGCGGATTGGATTTTCCTACCTGGGCTGATCTCATGTTATAAAGGCTGTCATTATCTTCTATATCTGGTGAGTGAGCATTGCCCTAGGGGTCACGAAGGTGTGGTGGAAGCCTTCATCTATCTTTTGATCATTGATCCTTGATCAGGGACTTTGCAGACTCACAGACTATTGGTTTTTCTAAAAGGGGTCACTCTTTTAATTAGCGCTGCTCATGTATTGGACTTTTCCTTTTATCCTATTGTGTTCATCTTGTTCCTCCTTTTAAAATTGTGTCATTTGTGTTCATCTCATTCTCTCTCAGTACAATCTTCTAACTGATGCTTACCATGTGATTGGACTCGCCTACAAGTTGCTATTAACACTGTACACACAAGTAGCCTGTGAGAGAAGCTTCTCAACAGTGAAATTCATAAAAAACAGGCTCAGGAGAACTTTAACCCAAAAGAACCTTGAGGCATTCATGCTCATGTGCACTGAGAAAGAAATTCTCATGTCTTTGGACAATGACTCTGTGATAGATAAAGTTGCAGAGACCAGTGCTCTGCTCAGGCGTTTATTATTGTTTTAGGGTTGTCCATGTTTCCTAAACTTTTGCAGAGGAAAGAGCTGAAACAATCATTAGAAACAGAAAGTTATACTGTGAAAATAAAAGTCAGATAACAGTGCAATACTTTTTACGTTTTATTCTTTAGCTAATGTTCTCATTTGTGAAAATTTTTGGAAGTTGTAAAGCAGCTGTTTCCTTGAAAAAGAGATGATACTATCATTAGAAAGTGCAATACGTTTTATTTTAATATTTTATTATTTATTTTGTTTAATATTTGTTTTTGTTAGATTTTTTTCTTCATTTCAATGTTTGGATATTTATGAATACTAATTCTTAAAGAAAATAGATTCTGATACTGTCCTGTTATTTACTGTTCTAATAAATCTTCACTGTGAAGCAAAACTTAGGCTACTGTATTTGCACTGAATTGGAAATATTTTTTTGAAAAATACAATGAATTAGAAGGCTGTAGAGAACAGTGCGCCATTGCAAACTTATATTCTGAGGTTTTAATTACATTATTTTAATATAGTCAGTCATGAACTACAGTGGGCTGGTCTAAGGCATGAAATTCCAGGGCTGAAAATGAATCCCACTCCGGCCCTGTCTCATATATCCAGAGGGGGGTAAACCCTTTTATCTGGAAACTGGTTTTACAAATCTCAGCATCAGTTCTGTATTGTGTCAAAAACAAGACAAATTGAACAAGGTCATTGCATATGCCAGCAAGGCCCTGTCACCTGTAGAGGTAAAATTTAATGACTGTGAAAAAGCACTTTTAGCCACAGTTTGGGCCCTTCAAAACTTTAGAAGTTACATTCAGGGTGAGAAAATCCTCATTGAAACGGCACACCAACCACTACAATATTTACCAAGTGACAAAATTAGAGATGGCAATTTGTCCAACAGCAGAATAACTGCACGTATGTTATCTTTACAAGGTTGGCCATTAGAAATTCGGTATAAACAGAATAAAAAGAGTCCGGTAACTCAAGGACTTGCCGAACTTCATGATTGTGTGGCTCATTCTCATAAAGAGGAGCTGATAGAGGAATTGTTGGAGGAACAAATCTCTTCCCCTTACAAAACATGTGATGAGGATTACTGCCCTTTACTTCCATGTGTATATTATTATTATTTATTATTATTATTATTATTATTATAATACAGGATTTATATAGCACCAACAGTTTGTGCAGCGCTTTATAATGTGAGGGAGGACAATACAGTTACAATACAGTTCAAAACAGGAGTAACTAGAGGGCCCTGCTTGGTAGAGCTTACAATCTAGAAGGGAGGGTCAAGTGAAACAAAAAGCAATAACCGTGGGGGATGGGTTGATGGAGAAAATGGAGGTACATTTGTTAGGGGTTGGTAGGATAGGCTTCTTTGTAAAGGAGGGTTTTCAGAGATCACCTAAAAGCTAATAGAGTGGGAGATAATCGCACAGATAAGGGTGAGGAGTTCCATAGGATTGGAGAGGCTCTGGAAAAGTCCTGGAGGCGAGCATGGGAGGAGGGGACGAGGGGGCAAGAGAGCAGGAGGTTTTGAGAGAAACAAAGAGCGATTAGGTTGGTATTTTGAGACGAGGCTGGTGATGTAGCTTGGGGCTAAGCTGTGGATTGCTTTGTAAGATGTTGTAAGTATTTTGAATTTAATTCGTTGGGTGAGCGGGAGCCAGTGGAGGGCTTGACAGAGAAGAGCAGCGGACACTGAGTGATTGGTAAGGTGGATGAGTCTGGCGGCAGCATTCATGATGGATTGAAGGGGGGATAGCCTGTTTAGAGGTATGCCAACGAGAAGGGAATTGCAGTAGTCGAGGCGCAAGATGACCAGGGAGTGAACTAGGAGTTTTGTTGTGTCTTTGGTTAGAAAGGGGCGTATTTTGGAGATGTTGTGGAGGCTGAGATGGCAAGATTTGGACAGCGATTGGATGTGGGGTTTGAAGGGGAGTTCAGAGTCCAGGACAACACCTAAGACCTTAGCATGCGGGGATGGGATGATAGTAATGCCATCGATATTGACAGAGAAACCAGGGGAAGGGGCACGTGGTGGAGGAAAAATTATAAGCTTGATTTTGGATGGATTGAGTTTGAGGAAGTGGTGAGATATCCAGACCGATATATCTGATAGTAAATTAGTGATATGTGAGGAGACTGAGGGAGAGAGCTGAGGGGTGGATAGATAGATTTGGGTATCGTCAGCGTAGAGATGTTATTGGAAGCCAACTAACCCAGAGAGGAGGTGTAGATTGAAAATAGGAGGGGTCCAAGAACAGAGCCTTGGGGGACCCCAACAGAGTAGGGAAGAGGAGAGGAGGAAGTAGAATTGTACGCAACGCTAAAGGTGCGGTTGGATAAGTAGGAAGATAACCAGTGAAGAGTACAGTCACGGAGACCAAAGGCATGGAGTTTTTTTGAGGAGGAGGGGATGGTTAACCGTATCAAAAGCAGCAGAAAGATCCAGAAGTAGGAGTACAGAATAGTGTCCATTGGTTTTGGCTGTTAGTAGATCGTTTGTCAGTTTTAGGAGAGCAGTTTCAGTGGAGTGTTGAGGACGAAATCCAGACTGAAGGGGATCAAGGAGGCTATTCTCGGCAAGGTGGTCGCACAGTTGGTTGTAGACTAGACGTTCGAGGAGTTTGGATGAAAAGGGGAGCAAGGAAATAGGACTTAGGTTGTTCAGATCAGTTGGGCCCAATGAGGGCTTTTTAAGTATGGGGCTGACTAGTGCATGTTTTAGAGAGTTGGGGAAGATGCCAGAAGAGAGGGAGAGATTTAAGATGTGGGTTAGAGAGCATAGAATAGGGCCAGAAGGTGAACGTAGCATTTGCGAGGGAACAGGATCCAGAGGGCAGGTGGTTAAGTGGACTTTAGCAAGTAGTTTAGCAACCTCATCTGTAGTTGCGGGGTTGAATGAGGGAAGTAATGATCGCACCTCTGGGCATGAAGCATAAGACATGGAAGGTATCTGAACAGCAACGATCTCCTTATGAATTGTATTAATCTTCTGTTTGAAGTGGTAGGCAATCTCCTGGGCAGTGAGTGAGTCAGTGGGAGGGGGTGGTGGAGGACGGAGTAGAGAGTTAAAGGTGTTGAAGAGTTGCCGAGGGCATGATGACAGGCTGTTAATGAGAGTGATAAAATAGGTCTGTTTGGCAGTGTGGAGAGAGCAGATTTATATTGGTTGAAATCTTTCTGAGACCGAGTCTTACGCCATAGGCGCTCAAGAGCACGGCTATGCTTTTTCAGACTTCTAGTGTTATTGGTTTGCCAAGGTTGAAGGGGTCGGGGCCTGAGTCGGTGTGTGGTGAGGGGGGGGCAAGTGTGTCCAGGGAGGCTAAGAGTGAAGCGTTGTAGACAGAAGTGGCTAGGTTGGTGCAGGACAGGGGTGCGATTTTGTCAGAGAGTAGAGAAGAGAAGGGTTGAGATGGCGTAGGTTTCTGCAGGTAACTGTACGGTAGCTGGAGGGAGAGGAGGTGGAGGAGAGGGAGAGAGTGAAACTAATAAGGTAGTGATCAGAGAGAGGGAAAAGATTGTTTGAAAGGTTGTGTGGAGTGCATAGGTGGGAGAAAACAAGGTCAAGGGTATTGCCTTCAGAGTGAGTAGAAGCATGTATCCATTGCTTCAGGTCAAAGGAGGAGGTTAGACTGAGAAGTTTGGAAGTGGCAGGAGTGTTACTATTAATAGGGATGTTGAAGTCGCCGAGAATGATTGTGGGGATTTCGGAAGAGAGAAAGTAGGGTAGCCAGGCAGAGAAGTCGTCAAGAAAGGTCGATACTGGTCCAGGGGGGCGGTAGATCACAGCTATCCTTAGAGAAACAGGGGAGAAAAGACGAATGCAGTGTACCTCAAATGAGGAGAGTGACAGAGAGGGAGGTGGGTGAAGTACTTGAAAGGTGCTATGTGGGGCTAGAAGGATCCCGACACCCCCTCCCTTACATCCATTGGGTCTAGGGGAGTGAGTCCAGAGAAGACTACCTTGGGCTAGGGCAGCAGAAGACGCAGTGTCGAATTCGTGAAGCCAGGTTTCAGTGATGGTAAGAAGATTAAATGAGTTAGTGATAAAAAGGTCATGGAGAGAGGTGAGTGTGTATATATTGATGGTTGTGCTTATCACACCACCACAGGGGATGAGAGAAAACTAGTAGCAGGTATTGGAATTGCTTGGACAAGTGGATTTCCAAATGTTTCTGTAGGATACAGCATTGGTGCTAAGAGCAGCCAAGTGGCTGAATTAGCAGCTGTATACAAAACTGTCCAAATTGCTATAGAGCATAATATCACCGAATTTGTTATTGTTACTGATTCCAATTATGTACGTAATCGTTTTGTTGAATACCTGCCTACCTGGAAAACAAATAACATGTTAAGGTCCAATAACAATCCTGTAAAACACGCCAAGTTATTCTGTGCCATTGATGAATTAGTCAAAAGTAATGGTCTAACTATTTATTGGAAGAAAACTAAAGGTCATTCTAAAACCCAGAACATGGACAAAGAAGGTAAGCCGATCAACTTGCTAAACAAGGTGCCATCACTGGAACAAAAGTAGACATAGATCATTTACTAGGACTGATACACATTGAAGCTGTCACTAGACAACGAGCTAGCGTTCAAACTACAAATAATGTGGCACAATGGATTTAAGAATCCACAAGTGAGGATCTAATTAAAAGCCAAAAAGAAGATCCTGTACTTGGAATCTTTTGTAAGCACATTGAGGATCCTATTAACAACCCCCTATCGGAGGAAGATTATGCCCAAAAGGAAGACCTCCGATTACTTGTGAGAACCAAATCTCAATTTAAATTCAGGATGGTTTACTAATGAGGACATCTAAGAATGGTCTTCTACAGTGGGTAGTTCCCACTACATTTAGAGGCCTAATGTTACAACATGCTCATGACGCACCCACAGCAGGTCACCGTTGTGAAAAGATTACCTATGAATTACTACATGATTATGCCTACTGGCCTCATATGTTGAAATATGTCCAACATACTGTCAGGGTTGTCTGGTCTGTGCTCAATTCCAACCTCAAGGCCCTACACATCGTTCCCCACTTCAGAGAAAGGGTTTCTCATTGCCATGGTCTGATATACAGATTGACTTTATAGGTCCTGTTACAAAATCATCCAGAGGAAACAAATATGTTGACAGTCACTTGTGTCACTTGTGTCTTTACCAAATGGGTAGAATGTTTACCAGCTCATAATAACACTGCCAAAACATGTGCCACTTTGCTTGTTAACCATGTATTTTCCAGATTTGGTCTGCCATTAAGGATCGAGTCGGATCAGGGCCTGGCACTTTACAAGTGAGGTAAAAAAAAGGAAAAAAAGGAAAATCTTTGAGGTCAAACGAAAATTGCACATTGCATATCGTCCAGCATCTAGTGGAGTGGTGGAGCGCTATAACCAGTCAATTGTCAACATCCTTAAGAAATTCGTCAAAGAATCAGGTAAAGACTGGGACATAAAATTACCTTTAGTGCTCATGGCTATTAGAGCCACACCAAGCGCTGCAACCAAGATGTCACCCTTTGAACTGATGACAGGTAGGAAAATGGTCCTTTCACAACATCTGTTGTATCGCACATCAGATCATAATCTGATCAATGCAGCCACGACACATCAGTATGTGGAAAACTTACGTCAACATCTCCAACATGCTTTTGCTTTTGAGCAGAAGAATCTCAAGAAAGCAGCCGTAAGTAACAAGACTTATTATGATTTCAAAACAACCAAGAAGGAGTACAATGTATAGGGAAAAGAACCCCCTAAACGGGACTTTAACGGGTACTGACTCATGTGTATCAAAAAATTTATAAGATACTATAAACTAAAATGTTTCTTTATTTATAGAACATTAAAAAATTGGAACCACGGTCTAAAGACCCCTGAGGAAGATTTACTTTGAAAAGCGTAGGGTCTCCAGTACCTAACCTCAGGTTCCTCCATGTTGGCACAGTCACATTCAAGCTGAACTGTATATAGTCGTCATTTTTAAATTTCTAACATTGTGCACTTGTGTATTATCATGCTCATTTGCCAATTTTTGTATATATTGTTTGTATAAATAAAATATCTATTTTTTGATACACATGAGTCAGTACCCGTTATAGTCCCATTTAGGGGGTTCTTTTCCCTATACATGCCTACCATTCAGTAAAGGGATGAGGGTAGACTAACTCATCACTCCTTTCATCATACCCAACCTCCACACCCTTTCTTTCAAGAAGGAGTACAAGACAGGTGATAAGGTGTATCTGTACAATGTTGCTTGAGATCGAGTAAAGGAAAAGAAGTTTCTTCCTTCATAGAAAGGTCCGTACACCATCATTGGTAAGATCTCACCTGTGGCTTACAAAATATAAATTGTCAAGAATTATGTTTTTGTAGAAAAATGGGTTCATGTCAATCAATTATGTGCTTGTCATCCTAGGTCCCAACTGAGAATGCTGGAAGGTGAAGCTGGAGAAGAAACTTAATGTATATAATGATTTGACATTGTGATATTTTCTCTCACTTAACAGATTTTTACATGCAAAGCTTATTTATAGTTGCGTAGATCTTGCAAAATATCAATTGATAAGAATATGTATTCATACTGTATGTTTTATCTAATAGGAGGAGATTAACCTTCCATGCCAGGTCGTTGATTGGTACAGACGATGATGAATACCAAAAACTCAGCGATCGGATGGATCATCTTACTCCTTGGTGCCCAGTTCAGGACGGAACCTATCATTGAGTCGGGTCCTTCATCAAGAATCATGTTGCAAGACGCCCCTGGATTCTTGTTGACAGAGAGGAAGATTTTGTTTCAAAAGATCTTTGTGAATTTGGGTCAGAGGATATCCATTAAGAGGAATCACAATACGTCCTATTTTCAGTTGGAGGAGATGCGAGAATGGTATATTGCACATGTAAGCATGTGTGACACTCTAGACCATGCTGAGACCATTCATTATTAGTGTTGAGCGAACACGGACTGTATTATTCGTGTTCGTACCGAATAATTGGATTTTTGTTACCCGAACACGGACACGGACACTTTACTGTATGTTCGGGTAAAAATCCGTGTTCGGTCGTTTTATTTCCGGGTTTTGCATGTTTTGGCGCTCTTTTCATGGCGGGCTTTCAACAGCCAATCAACAATCGTTTAACTGGTGTGCCTTAAGCCATCCCAGCCATGCCTGCAAATGTATGAGTAGCTGTGATTGGCCGTCTGTAGCATGTGACCAAGTCTTTATAAGTTCGAGGCAGCCGCAGCGGCGTCATTCTGCTGCTTAGATCAGGGACAGAGCACCCATATGTGCTGGCTGCTGATTAGGGAAAGACAGGCAGGGAAAACGAATTGGTGTCCAGATAGAATTGAGGGACAGGTCGGAGTGTTTAGGCAGGGCGAGTTGTAGGCATTTTAGGGATAGAGTCTGCTGAATTATAGGGTCAGTGTGTTCTACAAACTACAATCGATATTGCTGTGTGGGGTGGGGTCTGCACTTAATCCTGATCTACGATCTCTTCTCAATCCTGTTAGGGAGAGGCTGCTGCTGAATTTTAGGGAAAGTGTGTTCTACAAACTACAATCGATATTGCTGTGTGGGGTCTGCACTTAGTCCCGATCTACGATCTCTTCTCAATCCTGTTAGGGAGAGGCTGCTGCTGAATTTTAGGGAAACTGTGTTCTACAAACTACAATCGATATTGCTGTGTGGTGTGGGATAGGAGATAGGCAGGTGTCAGTGATCCACATCCATTTTTCTGTGTGTGGGCTGCAGTGAACACAATCTTTTTGGGGTGCAGTGAACACAATCTTTTTGGGGTGCAGTGAACAAAATCCTTTTAGGGTGCAGTGAACACAATCTTTTTGGGGTGCAGTGAACAAAATCCTTTTTGGGGTGCAGTGAACACAATCTTTTTGGGGTGCAGTGAACAAAATCCTTTGTGGGGTGCAGTGAACACAATCTTTGTGGGGTGCAGTGAACAACATCCTTTTTGGGGTGCAGTGAACAACATCCTTTTAGGGTGCAGTGAACACAATCTTTGTGGGGTACAGTGAACACAATCTTTTTGGGGTGCAGTGAACAAAATCCTTTTGGGGTGCAGTGAACACAATCTTTGTGGGGTGCAGTGAACACAATCTTTGTGGGGTGCAGTGAACACAATCCTTTTGGGGTGCAGTGAACACAATCTTTGTGGGGTGCAGTGAACACAATCTTTGTGGGGTGCAGTGAACAAAATCATTTTGGGGTGCAGTGAACAAAATCTTTGTGGGGTGCAGTGAAGACAATCTTTGTGGGGTGCAGTGAACACAATCTTTGTGGGGGTGCAGTGAACACAATCTTTGTGGGGTGCAGTGAACAAAATCCTTTTGGGGTGCAGTGAACAAAATCCTTTTGGGGTGCAGTGAACAAAATCTTTGTGGGGTGCAGTGAAGACAATCCTTTTGGGGTGCAGTGAACACAATCTTTGTGGGGTGCAGTGAACAAAATCTTTGTGGGGTACAGTGAACACAATCTTTGTGGGGTGCAGTGAACACAATCTTTGTGGGGTGCAGTGAACAAAATCCTTTTGGGGTGCAGTGAACACAATCTTTGTGGGGTGCAGTGAACACAATCTTTGTGGGGTGCAGTGAACACAATCTCATACTTCTGAAGATTTGAGGGTGCTGCCCGTTTCATCCTCCTCCTCCTCATCCATCCTTTTAGGGGTACAAACAATAGTAATTGGGGCCTAGTGTGGTTGTGTACGTGTGAGATACATACACTTTTTTTGATCAGAATTCCTATTCCACTATTCAATAAAAACCTTTGGGGATCAATTAAATTGCGGGATAGTCTGTGTCGGTACGTGTGAGATCCACCTTTCCAAGTTTTTGGGGTTCATCTCATACTTCTGAAGCTTTGAGGGTGTTGCCTGTTCCATACTCCTCCTCCTCCTCATCCATCCTTTTAGGGGTACAAACAATAGTAATTAAGGCCTAGTGTGCTTCTGTATGTGTGAGATACATACACTTTTTTTGATCATATTTCCTATTCCGCTATTCAATAAAAGCCTTTGGGGATCAATTAAATTGCGGAATAGTCTGTGTCGGTACGTGTGAGATCCACCTTTCCAAGTTTTTGGGGTTCATCTCATACTTCTGAAGCTTTGAGGATGCTGCCTGTTCCATACTCCTCCTCATCCATCCTTTTAGGGGTACAAACAATAGTAATTGGGGCCTAGTGTGCTTCTGTACGTGTGAGATACATACACTTTTTTTTGATCATATTTCCTATTCCGCTATTCAATAAAAACCTTTGGGGATCAATTAAATTGCGGAATAGTCTGTGTCGGTACGTGTGAGATCCACCTTTCCAAGTTTTTGGGGTTCATCTCATACTTCTGAAGCTTTGAGGGTGCTGCCTGTTCCATACTCCTCCTCATCCATCCTTTTAGGGGTACAAACAATAGTAATTGGGGCCTAGTGTGCTTCTGTACGTGTGAGATACATACACTTTTTTTTAATCATATTTCCTATTCCGCTATTCAATAAAAACCTTTGGGGATCAATTAAATTGCGGAATAGTCTGTGTCGGTACGTGTGAGATCCACCTTTCCAAGTTTTTGGGGTTCATCTCATACTTCTGAAGCTTTGAGGGTGCTGCCTGTTCCATACTCCTCCTCCTCCTCATCCATCCTTTTAGGGGTACAAACAATAGTAATTGGGGCCTAGTGTGCTTCTGTACGTGTGAGATACACCGCCGCCTCCTCATCCGGACAGCGTAATACCTTCACCACCAACTTCAGCACGGCCAGGGCTAAACGACAGCAGGCAGTTTTGCAACTTGCCTGTTTGGGGCACAAACCACACACCGCGCAGGAGTTGTGGAGGAGCATGGAACAGCAGACAAATGAGTGGTTGCTGCCAGCGAGCCTCAAGCCCAGCCTGGTGGTGTGCGATAATGGGCGAAATCTCATAGCAGCTCTGGGCCTAGCCGGTTTGACGCACATCCCTTGCCTGGCGCATGTGCTGAATTTGGTGGTGCAGAGGTTCCTTAAAAACTACCCCGATATGTCAGAGCTGCTGCAGAAAGTGCGGGCCGTCTGTGCGCACTTTCGGCGTTCTCACCCTGCTGCTGCTCGCCTGGCAGCGCTGCAGCGTAACTTTGGCCTTCCCGCTCACCGCCTCATATGTGACGTGCCCACAAGGTGGAACTCCACCTTGCACATGCTGCAAAGACTGTGCGAGCAGCAGCAGGCCATAGTGGAGTTTCAGCTGCAGCACGCACGCGTGAGTCGCTCTGCGGAACAGCACCACTTCACCACCAATAACTGGGCCTCCATGCGAGACCTGTGTGCCTTGTTGCGCTGTTTTGAGTACTCCACCAACATGGCCAGTGGCAATGACGCCGTTCTCAGCTTAACTATCCCACTTCTATGCCTCCTTGAAAAAACAATTCGGGCGATGATGGAAGAGGATGTGGCACAGGATGAGGAGGAGGAGGAGGAGGAGGAGGATGAAGAGGTAACATTTCAAAGGCTTTCAGGGCAGTCATTCGCAAGGGGCTCCGAGGGTGGGTTCCTGCACACACAAACGCCAGGGACACAATTGTCCAGCAGGGGCACAGTTCTGGAGGATGAGGAGGATGAGGAGGAGGAGGAGGAGCTGGAGGAGGAGATGGAACCATGTTCACAGCAGGGTGGCACCCAGGCCAGCTCATGGCCATCACTGGTGCGTGGCTGGGGGGATACAGAGGACTCGGACGATACACCTCCCACAGAGGACAGCCTTTCGTCGCCTCTGGGCAGCCTGGCACACATGAGCGATTACATGCTGCAGTGTCTCCACAACGACCGCCGAGTTGCCCACATTCTAACTTGTGCTGATTACTGGGTGGCCACGCTGCTGGATCCCCGTTACAAGGACAACGTACCGTCCTTAATTCACTCACTGGAGCGCGATCGCAAGATGCGCGAGTACAAGCACACGCTGGTAGACGCGATGCTGCTGGCATTCCCATCTGACAGCGGGGCCACAGTGGAAGCACAAGGCAGAGGAGGAGGTCGCCAACGCAACCAGGGCACCGTCAGCACCTCAGAAGGCAGGGTTAGCATGGCCGAAATGTGGAAAAGCTTTGTCAGCACGCCACAACAAACAGAAGCACCAGCAGCTCAGATGGAACGTCTTAGCAGGAGGCAGCATTTTACCAACATGGTGGAGCAGTATGTGTGCACACGCCTACATGTAGTGAATGAGGGGTCTGCCCCCTTCAACTTCTGGGTCTCCAAATTGGGCACATGGCCTGAGCTTGCCCTTTACGCCTTGGAGGTGCTGGCGTGCCCTGCAGCAAGTGTATTATCTGAACGGGTATTTAGCACGGCTGGGGGCGTTATAACAGACAAGCGCAGCCGCCTGTCCAGAGACAATGTGGACAAGCTCACGTTCATTAAAATGAACCAGGAATGGATCCCACGGGACTTTTCCGTACCTTATGCAGAATAGCAATGGATACCGACCTTACCCACCCATTGTTCCATTTTTGCTCTTTCTCACTCTTTTGGGGTGTACCCTCATTTAAAATTTGTGAAAAGAAGCAGTGTTGGCTACCTCGTCCTCCTCCTCAGGGCCAGATTAATGTAGGGGCTATTGGAGCTGCAGCTCCAGGCCCCTACCTTTTATATAGGCCCCGGGTTGGCCATATTCACTGTTACCGCTCTTCTGTCACTTGTAAACACAGAAGTCTGGCTTCTATGCTCGCTTCCCCAGGCAGTACCCTCAGAACCTCCCCACACAGCGCGAAGGCCGGACAAGGAGGGACAGTTGCCGATGCATGGATGTGTTTATGGGCTTCAGAGACAGCATCCCATGTTGAATTAGGCATGCATGGCTGCACCCTTCCTCCTCTGGGTGCATGCCAAGGCACGGCCCTTAAGGCCCTTCAAAATCCTCAGCACCAAGACCATGATGCTCTTAATCCGGCCCTGGTCCTCCTCCACCGCCGCTTCCAACTACACCGCCCGTAGGTGTGCACAGCCTATTGCATTAGGGTGTGCACCCCAAAGTTGAAATACACATGCATGTGTTTGCCTACATGTACATGGCCCCGATACATTACTCTCCCTGCTGGCAAAGAGAAATAGAGCAGAGCAGGTCCGAGGGAGATCTTTCCTATCTCCTCACTGGCAAACAGAGCGATAATGCTATGTGCCCTAGGTGATTAGGGTGTGCCCAGGTACACCCGGCACACCCTGTGCGCACGCCTATGACACCGCCACATCCACCACCACCTCAACCTCCCTCCTACTCCATATGGGCCTCGTCCTTCAGAGATGAAGAACATTGTTTTATTTTTCTGTTTTTTTTTTTTGTTGTTTTAAGTTATTTCCCTATCCACATTTGTTTGCAGAGCACTTGCCGTGCTCTTAACTACGTTTTGCTGCCATTTGCAGCACTCTAGCCCTTTCCATTGGTGTTTTAGAGCCATTTTAGTGCCTTAAAGTTCGGGTCCCCATGGACTTCAATGGGGTTCGGGGTCCGGGAAAAGTTCGGTAAAAGTCCGGGACACGGACCCGGACTTTTTTTTAAAGTTCGGCCGAACCCGTCGAACACGGACATCTAGGTGTCCGCTCAACCCTATTCATTATTCAACCAACATCCGAGTTTGAACGTCCAGAGATTTCTCGGATTCCTGATTGCCAACATTGTTTTACTGCGCTTTGAATGGTAGTTGCCGATACCATCACAGCAGTCAATTTCTGTCTCTATAACTTTACAAGCTGAAAGTTTCTTTACCAGGAAATCGAAATTCAAAAGACTAATAAGGAACAGTTTCTGACATAGCTAACAATAGTAAAGTTGCTACGAACTTACTCGGAACTGATTTTTCATTCCACCGAGCTACTTAAAAGTCATGAACAATTCCCAATATGAACTATTCTCTTATAGAAAGAGGACAAGACATTTTTTTTTCTTCTCTTGACCTTATTTCCAGATATGTCTAAGGTTGTTCACCTGAATACTGGGAAGAAGGGGGGGGGGGATATGTCAGGATTACTGGGGGGATTATAAAAAAATGGAATTATAAAAAGGCCATACATATTATGTTATACATATAGAAATTCTGAGCAGCCTAGCATCCATTTTGTTTTGGGGTAAATGAAAGTTCATGTTCTTTAACCACTTCCCGACCGGCGCACGACGATCTACGTCGGCACTCAGCCCCGGCCAGGCAAACTGATGTAGGCCTACGTCAGCACTTCCTGCCGGTCCTGTGCGCGCTCCCGGACCCCTGCCGCCGCCGATGGCTCGATTGGGTTCAGAACCGATCAGTCATCAGGTCCAGGCCAATCATTTTTGGTCTGGACCTGTTGATCGGTCCTGCCCAATCAAATGGCACTCTAAGCCCGTGAAATGTAAACACAGGTTTAGAGGAGATGTGCCCTCCCCTCACAACGGTCTTTTTGGATCCAGCGTGAGAGGAGAGCACATCTTACTGTGAGTAATTGCACCAAGCACACCACACACAGCTAGATAGGCACATTTCACCCCCGATCGCCCCCCCGATTAACCCCTACCATCCCTGACACAACACACACTATATACAGCATATAGCATTTACCTATATACCTGTATAAGTGTGATTTGTGGTCAGGTGTAGCACTTGCGACCCCCCCTTTTCCACTCAAATTACCCCCCACCCCCCCCCTAATAAAGATTTAACCCACTGATCCCCCCTGACCCCCCCCCCCTGATCACCGCCGTTAACCCCTACACCCTCTGTCACATCAGCACTAATACAAACATAATATACGGTATTTTTGTATTAGTGTCATTGTGATCAGAATTAGCGCAGGCGACTAAGTTTCTGTCCCAAGAAGGTTTAGGGTCCCCGCCACCCGCCCAATAAAGATTTAACCCCCTGACCCCCCCCCCCTGATCACCCCTACACCCCCTGCCATAACACACACCGTAAACAGTATATAGCATTTTGCTATATACCCGTATAAGTGTGATTTGTGGTCAGGTCTAGCGCTTGCGGCCCCCCCTTTTCCACTTGAATTACCCGCCACCCCTCCCAAATAAAGATTTAACCACTTGATCCCCCCTGATCCCCCCCTGATCACCGCTAGTTAACCCCTACACCCTCTGTCACATCAGCACTAATACAAACGTAATATACTGTGTTTTTGTATTTTTGTATTAGTGTGATTGTGATCAGAATTAGCGCAGGCGACTAAGTTTCTGTCCCAAGGAGGTTTAGGGTCCCCGCCACCCGCCCAATAAAGATTTAACCCCCTGACCCCCCCTGATCACCCCTACACCCCCTGCCACAACGCACACTGTATACAGTATATAGCATTTTCTATATACCCGTATAAGTGTGACTTGTGACCAGGTTTAGCGCTTGCCACCGTTTCTTTTATCCGTAGGATACCCGCCAGCCCCTTCCAATAAAGATTTAACCCCCTGATCACATCCAGTTAACCCCTACACCCTCTGTCACATTAGCACTAATAAACACATAATATACTGTTTTTACTGTATTTTGTATTAGTGTCATTGTGACTTGAGGTTGCGCTAGCGAGCTAGTTTCTTTCCCAAAGGAGGTTTAGGGTCCCCGCCACCCCCCCCCCCCCAGATCCCCGGTGCATAGTTTAGAAATAACACCTTGATTACCACACACGCACGCACGCGCGCACATACACTTCCATTTCTAGTATAGTGTTTGAACAGATCAATATCTGATCTGATCAGAACTATACTAGCGCCCCCATAGTTTAGGGTTCCCAAAACGCGGTGTTTGCACGATCAGCACTGATTCCTGCCAGCACCTGCGTTTAACCCTTTCACCCAGGCAAGTGTAGTAATCAATAGATTACTGTCACTTGCAAAAAAACACAACACACAAAACCGCTGTGTTAGCAGAGTCAGGCCTGATCCCTGCTAGCAGTAGCAGTTTTTTTTGGTAGCGCTTGAAATAGTCTTCGACAACCAGGTGCTTTTATTATCTGTGAGTCGCATCACTGTACAGGTAAATTTAGTTACCAAAATGTCCAAACGTTCGTACAGTGATGAAGCTATTTATAGTATAATGACCATGTCAGGTGAGAGCGATGGGGAAGCCTCACCGGCAGAATCAGGGTCAGTATACGAACCAGATGACGGCAGCGGCTCCCTGACAGATAGCTTTGACGACAGATGGGTCCCTGTTAGACCCAGGCGTACCCGACCCCATTCTGGAGTTGTTGAGATGCAGGAATCGCAGGGTGCTCGTATGGAGCAGAGTGTGGTTACTAGTGCCGCTCATCCTTCTGGCGACCTGGCAAGCGCCAGCGGCCTAGTACACCCTAGACCTAGTACAACCAGCACTGCAGTAAGACCTGGTGACGTGGCGAGTCCCCTAAGTGCAGTTGAAGCTGGTGCGGTGGCTAGCACGAGTCGTGGCCCGCAGCCACCGCGTATTCGAAGACAGGCCGTAGAGCCCATAGTGCCCTCCCTGATGCGCTGGCATATCCCAATTGGCAACCCACAGATTCCACAGCGCCAGTACTTCCCCCATTCACCGCCCAACCTGGAATCCATGTGGAGACAGCTGGTTTTACGCCCCTGAACTTTTTTGAGCTGTTCTTCACGGAAGATCTTTTCAGATCTATTGTGGATCAATCAAATTTATATGCACAACAATTCATCGCCGCCAACCCAAATTCGCCCCTTGCCAGACCATTCGGCTGGAATCCTATAACGGTTTACGAATTTAAAATCTTTCTGGGCCTTTCCCTCAACATGGGCATAACTAAACAGAGTGAAGTGCGGCTATATTGGTCCACTAGCCCACTTCACCATATGCGCATGTACTCTGCCTCCATGTCCAGGGCGAGATATGAGCAAATTCTGTGATTTATGCATTTCAGCGACAATGAAATCTGTCGTCCTCGGGGAGACCCTGCATATGATCGGCTCCACAAAATTCGGCCCCTCATAGACCACTTCAATCAGCGGTTTGGAGCCTTGTTTACCCCTGAACAAGTTGTCTGCGTTGACGAGTCCCTGATTAAATTTACTGGCCGCCTTGCTATGAAACAGTACCTCCCCAGCAAGCATGCCAAGTACGGGGTCAAGCTGTATAAACTGTGTGACAGGGCCACAGGCTATACAGTTAGTTTCCGGGTCTATGAGGGAAAAGATAGCTGTGTGGAGCCCCCCCAACTGCCCAGACTACATAGGGAGCAGCGGTAAGATTATTTGGGACTTGGTGTCACCCTTATCCGGAAAGGGGTACCATTTGTACGTGGACAACTTTTACACAAGCGTGCCACTATTTAGTCACCTGCTTGAATTACAAATTGGCGCATGTGGCACCGTGCGACCTAATCGCCGGGGCTTCCCCCAACGGCTTGTAGATTCCTGTCTTAGTCGGGGGGCGAGAGCCTGCTTGAAAACGGACAAATTGCTTGCGGTGAAGTGGAAGGATACACGGGATGTTTATGTTCTGTCCTCCCTTCACGCAGACACGACAGTCCAAATCCCTACGGCAACTGGCGTTCTGGAGAAACCCCTCTGTGTCCACGAATATAACCTTAATATGGGAGGGGTGGACCTTAACGACCAGCTTTTGGCGCCGTATTTAGTTGCCCGTAAAGCCAGACGCTGGTACAAAAAAGTGTCTGTTTATTTATTCCAATTGGCGATGCTGAACGCCTTTGTCCTATACAGGGCGTCAGGACGAACTGGATCTTTCCGGGAATTCCAGGAAGAGATCATCCTTGCCTACCTGTACCCAGGAGGCATGCCTGCCCAACTTCCCCTTCCAGATGCAGTGAGCCGGCTGCATGAGAGGCATTTTTCACATGTCCTCCCGAGTACCCCTACCCAAAGATGGCCCCAAAGAAGATGTCGTGTCTGTAGCAGGCGCGGATTTAGGCGTGGCACCCGCTATTATTGTCCCAAATGTCCTGACCAACCTGGTCTCTGCATCGGGGAAGGTTTTGAGCGCTACCATACACTAGTGGAGTATTAGTGTAGGGTACAGCACGACACAGTGTAGGGCACACAAACACAGGGTCTCGAAGGATGTTGGATGTCCATCGACATTTTGAGAGACCCAAGCTGGAAGATCGCAGTCCCAAATCAAGGAACAGTTAGAAAGAAAAATAAAAGGATCCAAAAACTGTTATTGTGTCAGTAATTTTATATGCCCTTCTACTCCTTCCTACTGTACTTTTTTTAATGTCCTTTGTTTGTTTTTTCATTCTTTTGTGACCTGTTTCTCTTGCAGGTACTCGTCGGCTACCACGCATTGATTTTATATATTCTGACACAAACAGCGTTTGCGCTCAGCATATATGGATACCTTTGCTGATAGCAGCTGTGGTAATTTTCTGATTTCAGCACTGCAGTTAAAATCCTATTTTGGTATACGTGGATAGTGCCGTGTATACCCATCATTAAATTCAGTGGGTGGTTGTTCGGGCGGTTAATGATGGGAATCCAAAAACTGTTGTTGTCAGTCATTTTATATGTCCTTCTACTCTTCCTAATGTGCTTTTTTTAATGTGCTTTGTTTGTTTTTTCATTCTTTTGTGACCTGTTTCTCTTGCAGGTACTCGTCGGCTACCACGCATTGATTTTATATATTCTGACACAAACAGTGTTTGCGCTCAGCATATATGGATACCTTTGCTGATAGCAGCTGTGGTGATTTTCTGATTTCAGCACTGCAGTTAAAATCCTATTTTGGTATACGTGGATAGTGTCGTGTATACCCATCATTAAATTCAGTGGGTGGTTGTTTGGGCGGTTAATGATGAGTAATACTATGCATTATTCCTGTGCTGATTTCTGATAGGTTCTCTTTTTTTCCGTTCAGCCCACAGGCTGCATGAAAAAAAAAAAAAAACCTATATGCCAAACAAGGACCAGCAATGTACTGGTACGTTGCTGGACTTTGAGTGGTTATACCAGGATGATGCCTGCAGATTTAGGCATCATCTTGGTATCGTTTTTTACAGCCAGAGGTCGGCTTACATGTAAAAGCAATCCTAGCAGGTAATTGGCCGCTAGACTGCTTTTACATGCAGTGGGAGGGGCCTCCCCCCCCCCACCGCCGCCTTCCGCAGCCTTCCGTGGTTTTTCTCGGGCTCTCCTGTCCCACCGGTTAACCCGAGAGTGCAGCCGGTGGTTCAATTATCTAACCATAGAGCTAATTGGAGATGAGAATGGCTCCAATCATCTCTATGGCCTAAGATGCCGGAGGCTACGAGCATTTTATGACTTCTGTTTCGCCAGAAATAAACAGGGCCATTGGGAAATTGGGAAAGTATTTTATCACACCAATTTTGGTGTGGTCAGATGCGTTAAGGTCAGAGGAGAGATCTAGAGTCTAAAATACCCCAATTTTTTTTAAAAAAAGAGTACCTGTCACCACAGATTGCTATCATAGGGGATATTTAAATTCACTGTGATAACAATAAAAATGATTTAAAAAAAAAATTAAAGGAAAGGTGTCAAAATAACATAAAAAAGCAAAAGAAAAAAAAATTGAGCCCCCCCTTATCCCCTGTGCTTGCGTGCAATGGCGCACGCAAGCGTTGGTCTAGTGTCATATGTAAACCGCAATTGCAGCATGCATGTGAGGTATCGCCGCGATCGCTAGATCGAGTGCAGTAATTCTTGCAGTAGACCTCCTCTGTAAGTCTAAAGTGGTAACCTGTAGAGACTTTTAAAGGTTTTTAAAAATGTACGTATGTTTTTGCCGCTGCGCAGGCATGCGCAATTTTTAAAGCATGTCATGTTAGGTGTCTATGAACTCGGCATAAGATCATCTTTTAAATTTTACCAAAAAAATTGGAATTATATAGTGTACTTGTGCAATAAATTAAAAAAAATGTATTTTTTTTGCAAAAATTGCGTTTGGAAAATCTGTGCGCAAATACCGTGTGACAAAAAAATTTGCAACATCCACCATTTTATTCTATAGGGCCTCTGCTTTAAAGAAATATATAATGTTTGGGGGTTCAAAGTAATTTTCTAGTAAAAAAAAAAAATTTTCTCATGTAAACAAAAAAGGCACAGAAAAGGCTTGGTTTTCAAGTGGTTAGAAGAGTGGGTGATGTGTGGCTAAGATTGAGCATAAAATGCCGGGACAGTTCAAACACCCCCCAAATGACCCCTTTTTGAAAAGTAGACACCCAAAGCTATTTTCTGAGAGGCATGGTGAGTCCATGGAGTATTTTATATTTTGCCACAAGTTTTGGGAAAATTATTATTTTTTTTTTTTTTTACAGAAAGTTGTCACTAAATGATATATTGCTCATGCATGCCATGGGGATATGTGAAATGACACCCCAAAATGCATTCTTTTGCTTCTCCTGAGTACAGGGATACCACATGTGTGAGACTTTTTGGGAGCCTAGCTGTGTACGCGACCCCGACAACCAGTCCACATATTCAGGTTTTTCTAATGGCGTAAATTGCTTATTTTACCCCTGACTACCTGTCACAGTTTCAGAGGCCCTGAAATTTCAAGATAGCACAAAACCCCCCCAAATGACCCCATTTTGCAAAGAAGACACTCCAAGCTACTGGCTGAGAAGCATGGTGAGTCCATGGAATAGTTTATATTTTGCCACAAGTTTCGGGAAAAAATTTTTTTTTTATTTTTTTTTTACACAAAGTTGTCAGTAAAGGATATATTGCTCACACAGGCCATGGGTATATGTGAAATGACACCCCAAAATACATTCTGCTGCTTCTCCTGAGTACAATGATACCCCATGTGTGAGACTTTTTGCCAGTCTAGCTGCGTACAGGACCCGGAAACCAATGCGCACCTTTTGGCTTTCTAAGGGCGTAAATTGTTGATCTCACTCCTTACTACCTATCACACTTTTGAAGTCCATAAAAAGCCAAGATGGCACAAAACCCCCCCCAAATGACCCCATTTTGCAAAGTAGACACTCCAATCTATTTGCTGAGAGGCATGGTGAGTATTTTGCAGCTCTCATTTTTTTTGGAAAATGAAGAAAAAACAGGAAAATGCAATTTTTTTCCTCTTTTTTCAATTTCCAAAACTTTGTGACAAAAAGTGAGATCTGAAAAACACTCAACATGCCTCTCTGCAAATAGCTCAGGGTGTCTACTTTCCGAAAAGTGGTCATTTGGGGGGGGGGGGGGGGGGTTGTGCTGTCTTGTCATTTCATGGCCTCCAAAACTGTGATAGGTAGTCAGGAGTGAAATCAACAATTTACGCCCTTGGAAAGCCTGAAGGCGATGATTGGTTTTCGGGGTCCTGTACTCGGCTAGACTGCAAAAAAGTCTCACATGGGGTATCCCTGTACTCAGGAGAAGCAGCAGAATGTATTTTGGGGTGTCAGTTCACATATACCCATGGCATGTGTGAGCAATATATCATTTACTGACAACTTTGTGTAAAAAAAAATATATATATTTCCCGGAACTTGTGGCAAAATATAAAATATTCCATGGACTCACCATGCCTCTCAGCAAATAGCTTGGGGTGTCTACTTTCCAAAATGGGGTCATTTGGGGGGGTTTTGTGCTATCTTGGAATTTTAGGGCCTCCGAAACTGTGATAGGTAGTCAGGAGTGAAATCAACAATTTACGCCCTTGGAAAGCCTGAAAGCGGGGACTGGTTTTCGGGGACCTGTACTCGGCTAGACTGCAAAAAAGTCTCACACATGGGGTATCCCTGTACTCAGGAGAAGCAGCAGAATGTATTTTGGGGTGTCATTTCACATATAACCATGGCATGTGTGAGCAATATATCATTTACTGACAACTTTGTGTAAAAAAAACCAAAAAAAAATAATAATAATATATTTCCCGGAACTTGTGGCAAAATATAAAATATTCCATGGACTCACCATGCCTCTCAGCAAATAGCTTGGGGTGTCTACTTTCCAAAATGGGGTCATTTGGGGGGGGTTTGGGCTATCTTGGAATTTTAGGGCCTCCGAAACTGTGACAGGTAGTGCAGAGGTGACATGCACAATTTACGCCATTAGAAAACCTGAGAGTGTTGATTGGTTTTCGCGGTCCTGTACACAGCTAGGCTCCCAAAAAGTCTCACATATGGGGCATCCCCATACTCAGGAGAAGTGGCAGAATGTATTTTGGGGTGTCATTCCACATATACCCATGTCATGTGTGAGAATTTTATCTTTTAGTGACAACATTGTGTAAAAAAAAAAAAAAAATAGTAATTTTCCCAAAACTTGTGGTAAAATATAAAATATTCCATGGACTCACCATGCCTCTCAGCAAACAGCTTGGGGTGTCTACTTTCCAAAATGGGGTCATTTGGGGGGGGTTTTGTGGTATCTTGACATTTCAGGGCCTCCTAAACTGTTAGAGGTAGTGAGAAAATGCAATGAAAAATGTACGCCCTTTGAAATTCTGATGGTGGTGATTTGTTTTTGGGGACCCGTACACAGCTAGGCTCCCAAAAAGTCCCACATATGTGGTATCCCTGTACTCAGGAGAAGCAGCAGAATATATTTTGGGGTGTAATTACACATATACCCATGGCATGTGTGAGCAATATATCATTTCAATGACAACTTTGTGTAAAAAAAAAAATATATATTTTTTTTTAGTCATTTTTCAAACACCTGTGACAAAAAAATGAAATATTCAATGAGCTCAACATGCCTCTCAGAACATTCCTTAGGATGTCTACTTTCCAAAAAGTGGTAGTTTGGGGGGGGGGGGGGTTTGTACTGCCCTGCCATTTTAGCGCTTCATGAAATGAGATAGGCAGTCAGAAATTAAAGCTGCGTAAATTTCAGTATTTACACCATAGTTTGTAGACGCTATAACTTTTGCGCAAACCAATAAAAATACGCTCATTGAATTTTTTTTGTCAAAGACATGTAGCTAAATATATTTTGGCCAAAAAAAAAAAATACATAAATTGAGTATATTGGATATTTTTTTAAAAGACAAAGTTGAAAATGTCATTTTTTTGCAAAATTTTCGCTCTTTTTTTATTAATATCGCAAAAAATAAAAAGCGCAGAGGTGATCAAATACCACCAAAAGAAAGCTCTGTTTGTGGGAAAAAAAGGACGTAAATTTTGTTTGGGTACCACATTGCATGACCGCACAATTGTCAGTTAAAGTCACGCAGTGCCGAGTCTTAAAATACCCCCTGGTCAGGAAGGGGGTAAAATCTTCCGGGGCTTAAGTGGTTAAGCAAAATATATTTACAGAGAGTCTTGAAGCTTCAACAGAAGATTTTTGTTTTTCTTTAAATCGTAAATATTGGGACTTTCTGACATTTCACCGATAAAAGCCTAGCCAGAATGGCACCAGATATTTAGGGGGGATGGGAGGATGTGAGCCTTTGAGTTTCACAATGAACAATAGTTCAGTATATATATATATTTTTTAAGGGTTCATCTAAAATATGTTTAAGGAAACATTATTATGTATAAGAAACATATTAACTACAATAATATTTACAATTAATATTTTCTTATATGTAAAGGACTTTTGTGTCTTGAAATACATTACTTCATTCTCAGGTATGTGAAGGAGGGGTATTCTGAGACACCGTGGTCGTAAACTTTATCTTTGGGAAAATAATGGAATTAAGTTCAATGTCCAAAATTTGATAGTAATACAACACTGCCCTCTGGTGATTGTTAAAACTTGTGTCCGAGTTACCAAAATCTTAGGAAATAAGCCCCTTTTTGAGGTAATGGTCATATGGAAATCAGATCCCCACCTACATCTCCTGTAGAATAAATTTTCTTGTCAGTTAGAGATCGAGAGAGAATTGAACAGATCGTGGAAGGAATAGGGGGCTTTAAAGGGGGCTCTGGAATACTGATGGGTGACGTTTGATCCTGAAGCCAGGACAGTGTGACATCCCATACAACAGAAAAAGAACTTTGTTTTGGTAAAGTATATAATTCTATTTTCCTACAGGCATTTAATTTGCCTTATTCACATACACCTAACTGATCCATTCTCACACTTAAATTGTTAGCATCAAGATTTGAATTTAGACCATTCTAACTGCAGTATGATTGGTTTAATTTTTCTTATCTTGGAATTTTAAGCTAATTTTTGGCTTTAGTAAATGGTTCAGTTATGATGTATTCTTTATAGTAGAATAACTAAACAGAAGTTTATTTTAGACCCCATTCAGACTAGCGCGACTTGTCAGGCGACTTGTCAGCCTGAGAAGTCGCGCTCGGTCGCTCGCCATTGATTAGCACAGGACCCATTCTAATAGGAGCGACACAAGTCGAAAAAGGGTCCTGTACTACTTTGGGGCGACCTGGGAGCGACTTGCATTGACTTCCATTATGTGAAGTCCCTGCAAGTCGCGCCGAAGTCGCGGTGCACGCTGTGCACTGCAACTTCACAGGTCGCCCCTCGAAGTCAGATCGCCTCAGTGTGAACCGGCTCTTACCAAAACTATCTGGACTTTTACCAAGTCTTGAGGCCTGGTGTAACAATTTTTGTCCATGCAACTTTATTTAAAACATTGGAATTATGAACATCTGTTGACTGAGATAAGTCACGTGTCAAATCTGTCATATTGGTTGCCATCTTTTGTGTCTTCTTGGTAGGCTATTAATCACATTCTAGAAGTCATTTGGTTACCTTGCTATTCTGAAATAGTATTCTTTGATTATACTTCTCATATTACCTGTGTGATACGTTTTATTGCATTTTATTCCAAATTGTGTTTATCACCAATTATATTTTTGACATTTTATTCTGCACCTAAGTATTTAATAAATATATATATTTTTGCACAGAATTGTATTCTTCTTATCTTCAGATTAGCGTCACTTAAAACAATCTCGTATTTTTGTTGATTTATGGAAATAAGTTGAGAATCCCCTTACTTAGAGTCGGTTCACACTGGTGCGACCATAAGTCGCCCCATGTCGGAGTGACTTTTTACCGCGACTTTACTGCGACTTCAGCGCGACTTGTGAATTATTTTGCACGACTTATATGACAGACGACTTTGTATTTGGCCAATCAGAATATGATGTGTTGTGACCTAATTCCCCTTTTCTGTTTTTTTTACTCATTTCCTCACTGCCCACCAGTGCCATGTATCAGTGTCCACCAGTGCCACTGCCCACCAGTGCCACGAATCAGTGTCAACCAGTGCCACATATCAGTGTGACGAATCAGTGTCCACCAGTGCCACATATCAGTGCCACAAATCAGTGTCCAGCAGCGCCACATATCAGTGCCACGTATCAGTGTCCACCAGTTCCACTTATCAGTGCCATGTATCAGTGCCACGAATCAGTGTCCACCAGTGCCACATATCAGTGCCACAAATCAGTGTCCACCAGTGCCGCGTATCAGTGCCACGAATCAGTGCCACGAATCAGTGCCACAAATCAGTGTCCACCAGTGCCACATATCAGTGCCACGTATCAGTGTCCACCAGTTCCACGTATCAGTGCCATGTATCAGTGCCACGAATCAGTGTCCACCAGTGCCACGAATCAGTGTCCACCAGTGCCACGAATCAGTGCCATGTATCAGTGCCACGAATCAGTGTCCACCAGTGCCACATATCAGTGCCACGTATCAGTGTCCACCAGTGCCACGTATCAGTGCCATGAATCAGTGTCCACCAGTGCCACGTATCAGTGCCATGTATCAGTGCCACTAATCAGTGTCCACCAGTGCCACGTATCAGTGCCACGAATCAGTGCCACGTATCAGTGTCCATCAGTTCCACGTATCAGTGTCCACCAGTGCCACATATCAGTGCCACGAATCAGTGTCCACCAGTGCCACGTATCAGTGCCATGAATCAGTGTCAACCAGTGCCACATATCAGTGCCACGCATCAGTGTCCACCAGTGGCATGTATCAGTGCCACGCATCAGTGTCCACCAGTGGCACGTATCAGTGCCATGTATCAGTGCCATGAATCAGTGTCCACCAGTGCCATATATCAGTGCCACGAATCAGTGTCCACCAGTGCCACGTATCAGTGCCACGTATCAGTGCCACTAATCAGTGCCCACCAGTGCCACGTATCAGTGCCATAAATCAGTGTCCACCAGTGCCACATATCAGTGTCACAAATCAGTGTCCACCAGTGTCACGTATCAGTGCCATGTATCAGTGCCACTAAACAGTGCCACTAAACAGTGTCCACCAGTGCCACGTATCAGTGCCGCAAATCAGTGCCACGTATCAGTGCCACGTATCAGTGCCACGTATCAGTGTCCACCAGTACCACGTATCAGTGTCCACCAGTGCACGTATCAGTGCCACGAATCAGTGTCCACCAGTGCCACATATGAGTGCCACGAATCAGTGTCCACCAGTGCCACGTATAAGTGCCATGAATCAGTGTCCACCAGTGCCACATATCAGTGCCACGAATCAGTGTCCACCAGTGCCACGTATAAGTGCCACGTATCAATGCCACGAATCAGTGTCCACCAGTGCCATGTATCAGTGCCACGTATCAGTGCCACTAATCAGTGTCCACCAGTGCCACTAATCAGTGCCACGAATCAGTGCCACGAATCAGTGCCACAAATCAGTGTCCACCAGTGCCACGTATCAGTGCCACTTATCAGTGCCACATATCAGTGCCCACCAGTGCCACGTATCAGTGTCCACCAGTGCCACGTATCAGTGCCACATATCAGTGCCACAAATCAGTGTCCACCAGTGCCACGTATAAGTGCCACATATCAGTGCCATAAATCAGTGCCCACCAGTGCCACATATTAGTGCCATGAATCAGTGTCCACCAGTGCCACGTATCAGTGCCATGTATCAGTGCCACGAATCAGTGTCCACCAGTGCCACGTATCAGTGCCACAAATCAGTGCCACGTATCAGTGCCACAAATCTGGGTCCACCAGTGCCACGTATCAGTGCCACATATCAGTGTCCACCAGTACCACGTATCAGTGTCCACCAGTGCCACGTATCAGTGCCACAAATCAGTGTCCACCAGTGCCACGTATCAGTGCCACAAATCAGTGTCCACCAGTGCCACTCACACAGACCAGGCAGAGATAATGGTATATAGGAATATATATACCATTATGTATATATATATATATATATATATATTGTGAGGGGTTAGCTCGGTAGCGGGAGAGGGTGACCCCTTGGGGGCTTCATTACACAGAGAGATAGCTGAATGGTTGTTGAAAACAACAGTCTATGGTTTATTCTTGCAATTTTCTTCAAACCAGTGCAAGCATCAAAACAGCAAAAAAAAAAAAAAAAAACAAAACATAAAATAAACGCTGGCCACTGTGGGCGCCTACCTTCACACACAGGAATCTACCTATGGAGTCTGTCCCAACCTACTGCTGGGCAGACACTGCTGGTCATACAGCAGACAATCAATAGTCCATTTGTTTTCTTTTCACACAGAAAAAGTCTATCACCTCAACTTTAGAAGTCTTTCAGCTGACTGCTTTCCTCAACGCACACAGCTTCAGGAGGCAGCAATCAGTAGTCATCCTCTGGATAACTTATAGAGGCCTTAATTGCCTCATCCTGAACAGCTGAAGCTTTTTCAACGTCCTTACACCTTTCTGGCTACCTCTGCAGCCGACACCCTATAGTAATTGGTGAATTGTCTAAACAAGGCAGAGATGTATCTCCCGTCTGTGACAACACCCATAGATTTACCAGACTTCCTGTCACATACCCCCCCCCCCCTCTTGTTTCAAACCTAGGGTTGGGACACAGGTTGCCAGGCACGCATGTGCTCGGGACAAACCATCTGCATTCCCCATTTGAACACCGGGGCGATGCGTTACCACAAAACTAAATTCCTGAAGGGCCAGGAACCACCTATTTATTCTCCTATTGGTCTCCTTGTTCTGTGCCATCCACTTCAATGGGGCATGATCCGTCACCAGTTCAAACTGTCTACCCAGGAGGTAATACTGGAGAGAATCCAAAGCCCATTTCAGCGCCAAACACTCTTTCTCAATGGTGGCATAATTCTCCTCATGGGCCTTCAACTTTCGGCTGAGGTACATAACAGGGTGTTCTTCCCCCTTGCTAATCTGGGACAGTACAGCTCCTAAACCCACATTTGATGCATCTGTCTGGACCACAAAGTCCCGTGAAAAATCAGGCGAATTTAAAACTGGCTGACTACATAAGGCCTGATTTAAAGCCTGAAAAGCTGTTTCTGCTTCGGGAGTCCATTTGATCATGACTTCCCTTTGGTCAAATTGGTCAGGGAGGCAGCCTGTGAGGCAAAATGGGGAATAAAACGGCGATAATAACCTGCGATCCCCAAAAATGCACGAACCTGTTTCTTGTTGGTGGGACGTGGCCAATCCTGAATAGCCTCAACTTTGTTTATTTGGGGCTTGATTAGACCTCTTCCAATGGTATACCCCAGATACTTCGCCTCTTCTAGCCCAATGGTACATTTTTTTTGGATTGGCTGTAAACCCAGCTTTCCAGATGGAATCCAACACAGCCTGAACTTTTGGTAAGTGTGAGTCCCAATCCTCACTGTGAATGACCACGTCATCGAGGTATGCAGCAGCATAGACTCGATGAGGCCGAAGGGTCTTATCCATGGTGCGTTGGAATGTGGCAGGAGCATTCTGTAACCCAAAAGGCATCCTCCGATATTGGAAATATCCGTCTGGAGTTACAAATGCTGTTTTTTCCCTGGCCGACCCCGGGAGAGAGAGGAATTTGCCAATAACCCTTGGTAAGGTCTCACGTTGTCATGTACCAGGCAGTGCCTAGGCGATCAATTAGTTCATCTATGCGGGGCATAGGATAGGTGTCAAACTTAGTGATTTTATTCAGGCGGTGAAAATCATTACAAAACCGCCACCTTCCATCTGGTTTGGGCACTAAGACAATGGGAATGGACCAATCACTATTTGACTCTTCTATTACCCCCAACTCAAGCATTTTTTTTTACTTCCTGGCGAATTGCCTCTCGCTGGGCTTCTGGAATTTTATAAGGCTTTAAGTTGACCTTATTCCCTGGTGTGGTGATAATGTCATGTTTAACTCCAGAGACCCAACCTGGCAGGTCTGAAAACTTCTCCCTATTACGGAGCACAAATTCTTTAACCTCCTGTTTCTGAGTTTTGGACAGAGTCTTTGCTATCCCAACTTCAGGGACAGCCAGGTTAAATTGAGCAGAAAATCGGGTAGTCTCAGCGACCAAGGACTCTCTATCCTTCCATGGTTTTAACAAGTTCACGTGATTGAGCTGCTCAGGTTTTCGTCTTCCCGGTTGGCTAATTTTATAATTCACCACCCCTATTCTCTCCAACACTTCATAGGGACCCTGCCATTTGGCTAGGAATTTACTTTCGACCGTGGGGACCAGCACCGACACCCTATCACCCTAGCAAAAGAACGGACCTGGGCCCCACGATTGTAAATCCTTTGTTAAGCCAAATGGGCTTGGGCTAAATGTACTTTCACAATCGGCATCACTTGGGTAATTCTATCTTGCATCTGTGCCACATGCTCAATCACACTTCGATGAGGGGAACTCTCACTCTCCCACGTTTCCCTGGCAATGTCCATTAGGCCCCGGGGGTGCCTCCCATACAGCAGCTCAAACGGAGAGAACCCCGTGGATGATTGAGGAACCTCTCTTATGGCAAACATCAGATAAGGGAGCAGATAATCCCAATTCTTTCCGTCTTTATCCACCACCTTCCTCCACATTTGTTTTAAAGTTTTATTAAACCTCTCCACTAACCCGTCTGTTTGAGGGTGATATACTGATGTACATAATTGGGTCACTTTCAGGAGTTTACAAAGTTCTCTGGTCACCCTAGACATAAACGGGGTGCCCTGGTCAGTTAGGACTTCCTTAGGAAGACCCACATGGCTGAAAACTTGAAATAACTCCTTGGCAATGGTTTTAGCAGAGGTATTTTGGAGAGGAATCGCTTCTGGGTAATGGGTGGCATAGTCCATTATTACCAAGAGGTGCTGGTGCCCTCTAGTGGACTTCAGTAAGGGGCCAACCAAGTCCATGGCGATCCTCTCAAAAGGGACCTCGATAATGGGCAGGGGTACCAACAAACTGCGGAAATGTGGCGTGGGTGCATTAATCTGACACACTGGACAGGAAGAGCAGTACAATTCCACTTCCTTAGTGATCCCAGGCCAATAAAACCTCTGGGTGATTCTCTCCTGGGTTTTTTCTGCTCCCAAATGTCCCCCAAGAATGTGCCCATGGGCCAGTTCCAAAACAATCTTGCGGTACGGTTTAGGCACTACCAGTTGCTCAAGGGTGTCCTCTATCCTCTGTGACACTCGATATAAGAGGTCCCTTTCAATAATGAAGTAAGGGAGGGCAATCCTCTCGTCAGGGTTAACTAACTCCCCATCTATCTTCACTACATTCTCCCGGGCTCTTAGCAATGTGGGGTCCCTCAATTTCTCAGTGCACCTGAAGGTCATCCGACCCTAACGGCCGCTGTTCCTCTTCTGAGCTAGCAGGTTCCTCCCTAGGGACTGGTGTTTCCCTGGCTAAGACTGAGAATGGAAACTCAGGAGAATCCTCACAGTTATGGGATTCTGGAGTAGATGTTTCAGGCTCAGAAGAACCACCTACTGGGGAATCTGGGCAATCCCAGAGTTCCCAGAGCTTTGGGAAATCCCTTCCCACAAAGGCGTCATGTGGCAGTTGGGGAACTAAACCCACTTGGTGACACAAGTTACAGAGGGAGGTTTCAAAGGAAACCGTAGTCACCGGATATTCTCGAGTGTCCCCATGTACACAAACTACAGCTACTTTCCTAGGATGTAAGTTTTTTTTCACCACTAGATCACTTCTCACTAAGGTGACCAAGCAACCTGAATCCAACAATACCACAACATCTTTACCATCTAAACACATTCTATATAAAGGTTTCTCATTCCCCTTTACTGCAGTGCATGTGGTTGCAAAAAGGGACTGTCGTCTCTCTGTCAGAAAGTCACAATGCATGGGTTCATCATCCGCTGGGCAAACCGCTGCTACATGTCCCTCTTCCCGGCAACGGTGACAAATCAACCTTCTGGTCCTCTCCTGTGGGATGGGTCTTCCAGGCCGCTCTCGCCAAACATTAGTAGTAGTCCTGATAATACCTCTAGTTGCTCTTTGGTCCCTCTCTCCACCCCCATCCCTTGGTGCAGTCTTACTTATAGGTGGGGAGGGTCTGGTCTTGGGGTGAAAAGTCTGTGCATCTCTGGGAAAAGAGGTCAAATTCTCTGTTGTTAGGTATCTTTCGACCAGGTCTACTAGTTTGTCTGCGGTTTCCGGTCCACCATGGCTCACCCATTTCTGCAGGGTGTTAGGAAGAGACCTAAGAAATTTGTCCATGACTGCTCGCTCCAAAATTTTTGGTCCGGACAGAATTTCTGGCTGCAGCCATTTCTTAGCCAAATGGATGAGGTCATACATCTGCGACCGAGGTAGCTTCCTCAGCTGATTACTCCAATTGAGCCCGGACATCCAAGGTTACCCCAAAACGTGCCAATATTTCCTCTTTTAATCGATCATAGTTTTTTGCATCTGCAAGCTCCAAATCAAAATATGCCTTTTGAGCTTCTCCAGATAATAGGGGGGCCACTAGTCCAGCCCACTGTTCTTTAGGCCAACTCTCTTTCTCCGCTGTTCTTTCAAACGTGCTCAGAAACATCTCAGGGTCATCATCTGCAGTCATCTTTGGCAATAAGTGGCTTACCCGAAAAGTCGGTATGTTACTGGCCTGACTCCCAGCCTCGGTCTGCTGTGTCTGAAGCTGTTTCACGATGGCCTCCATTTGCTGCTGGTGTCTCTGTTCCAAGCCTACAATGTTCTCTCGGTGAGCTGCCATGCTCTCTTGGTGAGCCTGTTGTTGAGCTGCAAGGCTCCGCTGAAAATCCGCATTTGCCTGCTGTTGTTTTGCATTTGCCTGTTGTTGATTTGCATTTGCTATAATCCAGTTGTTTCAGCATCTCCTCCATTTTGGGTTTGCTTTAACTGCCCGCGGCACTCCACCATATGTGAGGGGTTAGCTCGGTAGCGGGAGAGGGTGACTCCTTGGGGGCTTCGTTACACAGAGAGATAGCCGAGGAGTAGTTGAAAACAACAGTCTATGGTTTATTCTGCAATTTTCTTCATACCAGTGCAAGCATCAAAACAGCAAAAATCAAAAATACAAACATAAAATAAACGCTGGCTACTGTGGGCGTCTACCTTCACACACAGGAACCTACCTATGGAGTCTGTCCCAACCTACTGCTGGTCATACAGCAGACAATCAATAGTTCATTTGTTTTCTTTTCACACAGAAAAAGTCCATCACCTCACCTTTAGAAGTCTTTCAGCTGACTGCTCTCCTCAACACACACAGCTTCAGGAGGCAGCAGTCAGTAGTCATCCTCTGGATAACTTATAGAGGCCTTAATTGCCTCATCCTGAACCGCTGAAGCTTTTTCAACGTCCTTACACCTTTCTGGCTACCTCTGCAGCCGACACCCTATAGTAATATATATATATATATATATATATATATATATATATATACCATATAGGCATAGCTGCAATGTGGGGAATGCCTGGCTAATCTCTTTCTTCTTCCTGGAAAGTCTGAAAACAAGTCGCTTTAAATAAGATAAGGATCCGACTTGGAGGCGACTCCCATTGAAGTCCATTGGCACAAGTCGGATACAAGTCGTCTCAAAGTAGTACAGGACCCTTTTCTGAAGTCGGAGCGACTTCAGTAGTGCCAATTAAGACGGCTCTCATTCATTTACATTGCATTTGTTATGACAAGCGACTTGGGGCGACTTGAGGGCACACAAGTCGCCTGACAAGTCGTGCTAGTGTGAATGGAGTCTTACAGATCTTTGCTTATTTGCATAAATAGACACTGTTTATCAGCGCAGTATAAACATTCTTACAATTCTCATCAAAAAGAAAAAATGTGGATCTACTGTGTGGGCACCTTGCATCCCAAAGGGTTAAACACAGAGTGTAATATTTCAGCCTTTCTGGAGCAGTGACCAAGACATTATTCTTGGTATCTAGTATTTGGAAGAACAACTAATATATTTGTTTTCTTCCTTTCTTATTATTCTGTAATAAATTAATTTTTTCCTTAGATAATGAACTTTCTGCAGCTCTATGGGGAAGTTGCACCTATTGTCTGTACTTTTAAACTTTTCATCATGTTGAATGGCCCTTGAGGATGGTGTGTGTGGTTTCATTTGCATACTGGGTTAATTATGTAAATGAGCTCCAGGTGAGATCTCTTCCCCAGCCCCCTCAAGCTTTGAGAAAGCTTGTTGTGGCGAGCAAAACGCATCAGCTGCTGTTCATCACTGTTGTGATGGTTTGATTGTGGACAGATGACCATCATCATACCTCCCATGGATGTTGTTATACGGGTTCAGAAGAAGACTGCAGGCGGGTTGAACATACACCTCCCTGCCGCTGCACACAGTGCAGTCCATAGAAGAGCATGTCTGGGGTTGCTCCACACTGAAGACATGCTGTTTTTGATGAACTATACGCAGGACAGGACATGACTGGAGTATCAGGGAGTGGTTAGCAATCTAACAGCTGAATGCTGGAACACTATATACATCCCTCCCCTAATCCATGCTCAGCATCCCTTTCAGTGTCTGGGATTGCTTTACATAAAGACAAGCTGTCTTTCATGAATTATATGCAGGACGGGATATGACTGGAGTGTCGGGGATTGGTGAGCTATCTAACAGCTGAATGCTGCAACACTACACACGTCCCTCCTCCGATCCATGCTCCGTAGAGATGGCCTTGCGGTTCGTCCGGCGGTCGCTTTGCGGCGAACTTTGCTCATTCGCTGTCCGCCGATCATGCGAACATATGGCGATGTTCGCGGCGGCCATATTCTTTTACATTGTGAAGAACTTTGACCCATGACACATACATCAGGTGGTACAGGACAGCCAATTGAGACATTTCAGCACATGTACATACTCCCTACCTTTATAAATAGACCTGATCTGGCTGCCATTTTACATTCTGCTTTTTGTCAGTGTAGGGAGAGGTTTGCTGTGTGGAGCAGGGACAGATTGTCAGTGACACAGATCGCTCGGTTATAGGTCCACAAAAGTCCTTTTAAGGACTGGTATTTGGTATAGGTGTACTATCTATATTCTGTCTTTTGTCAGTGTAGGGAGAGGTTGCTGAGGGGAGCAGGGACAGACTGTCAGTGCCGGTTCACACTGATGCGATGCGGGAACACTGTGAAAATATCTGCGTGTTCCCGCATCCCATTCGCAGCACAGGCAGTTCACACTGCCATATGCGATACGCTGGGGGTGTCAATTCAACGTTAACGACACCCCCAGCTCAGATCGCATATCGCAGTGCGATTTGACAGTTCGCATAGAATTGGATCGCACTGGTGTGAACCACCATGCGATCCGATTTTGCTGCAGACCAAAAAGGGTCCTGTGTGTGTTCACTGCGATTGCGGTGTGAATTCAGCCATGCAAACTATGGCTGAATTTGCACCGTACAGACATCACATGTAATTTTAGGAGCAGTGCGCTCTGAATTACATGCGATCTCTGTGATCGCATCAGTGTGAATCGGCACTATGCGATACGCTGGGGGTGTCAATTCGAAGTTAACGACACCCCCAGCTCAGATCGCATATCGCAGTGCGATCTGACAGTTCGCACAGAATTGGATTGCACTAGTGTGAACCACCACGCAATCCGATTCTGCTGCGGATCAAAAAAAGGGTCCTGTGCGTGTTCACTGTTATTGCGGTGCGAATTCAGCCATACAATCTGTATGGCTGAATTTACACCGCACAGAGATCGTATGTAATTCGGAGCGCACTGCTCCTAAAATTACATGCAATGTCTGTGTGGTGCAAATTCAGCCATACAGTTTGTATGGCTGAATTCGCACTGCAATCGCAGTGAACACACACAGGACCCTTTTTTTTTTGGTCCGCAGCAGAATCGGATTGCATGGTGGTTCACACCAGTGCGATTCGATTCTGTACGAACTGTCAGATTGCACTGCGATATGCGATCTGAGCTGGGGGTGTCGTTAACTTTGAATTTACAACCCCAGCGTATCGCATATGGCAGTGTGAACTGCCTGTGCTGCGGATGCGATGCGGGAACACGTAAATATATTCGCAGTGTTCCTGCATCGCATCAGTGTGAATCGGCACTGAAAGGACTGGTATAGGTGTACTATTGTTTGGTGTGCAGTATATAGGGGTGTAATACACTTATAATATACTTTCTAATATAGAAAGCATATTATAGTGTATTTGGGTACTCCAGAAATTTTGCCTCTTTCTCTGCGTTAACTCTGCTACACACAGTGACAAAAGTTACTAGAAAATATTTTTCCTAACTGGTGTGATAAACCAGTGCCCCCCCAAAACGACAGATTGAAGCAGGTGTTATACTTTCATAATAGTGTATTTGGGTACTGCAGAAATTTTGCCTCTTTCGCTGCGTTAACTCTGCTACACACAGTGACAAAAGTTACTGGGAAAAAAAGTATTATAATTGGTGTGATATACCAGTGGTCCCCCAAAACGACAGATTGAAGCAGGGTGTTATATACCTTCTTCCACATATACTGCGCTTCTCTAGAGACTTTTGTCACAGGGTCATTTAAAAAAGGACAGGCAGAGGAAGAGGCAGGCCCTTCCGCAGAGGTGGTAGGGGTAGGGCAGGAGCACCAGGCCGGAGCCAAAGTGGGAAGTTGCAGAAGGTGCGTTTGATTACGTCAAAGGACGCACCAGACTTGGTTGAGTGGCTCACTCAGCCTTCCTCTTCTGCACCCTCCTCATCCTCTCTATCTGCACCCTCGTCACTCTCTGCTGTATGTTGGAAAGCTGCGCTAACAAGTGATATAGCAACTCTCTGCTGTGTGCACCTCCAAAGACACCACCACCAACACCACCACTAAATACGGTACCCTCCGCTTGAGTCACAGGAATTATTTTCCGATCCATCACAAGACATTTACGATGCACAGCCATTCTTGGCATCGGATCAGGAAGAGGAGGTAGCAACAGCCGCCACTCAGCAGTCTGACGAAAGTACTCAGATCAGCCCAAGGAAGTTAAGCCCCGTACACACGTACCGTTTGTCGGCCGTAAATATTCGGCCGACGAGCGATGGGCCGATTGTAGCCTTGTTAGTATGATGCTTCCGAGAGCGCATTTTCGGCCGAACAGAATCTGTCGTGCAGGCATTAAAATTTTTGTTGGCCAACACCAGAATGGCCGATTGTTCGCCAGTCAGTACAGATTTCGGCCGACAGACAGCAGATTAGCAAGACTGGGCATGCTCAGAAAAGAAAAAAGACAAGGAAAGTTAACCATCACATGACATCACTTCTGCAGTCGGCTGTTGTTGGCTGACAAAATTCGTGTGCAGTCTTTTGCAGTTTTCAACAGACACAACAGCCCTGGACAAAAGACGGCCGATCGTTCGGCCGACGATCAGTACTTGTGTACGGGGCTTTAGTCCCCGCTGTTGCTGCCTACTCCGAGATCTCTAATGTTAGTGGTTAGAGATATATAGGTGGTATGGCGCTCATAGATAATGCAGAGGAATATATAATAACAATACAGTAAGCAGTGGTATGTCTTAAATGAATGGCCAGGACAATATTCAGCGTGTTGTTAGGGGCTGTACTGACAGTTAGCACAAGGTGGGGATTATAAATCCATTGTGCAAGTCTCTGAGGATAAAAGGGAAATAAATGGCCTGGAATCCAATAAAGGATAAGCAGATACGGGGTTGATCCAAGGATGGATGGATGGATGGGTCACAAGGCACTCAGGGCTGCTGTCCGGGAGAGTGAAGTCGACTCTGAGCAGTAGATAAAAAGAAGAGGGAAGCGCCTCTTGAGTGTGGTAAAAAGCACAATTTATTACAAAGCAATATAGTAACTTACATATAAGTAAGCTGGTAAGTGCATGGCTCTCCGAGGGCGGCTGCTGGAGATTGCATCCAAGTATCCAGGTGTCCAGGCATAGGCTTAATGTCCAGGAACTGGTGGAGACTTAGCTCAATCGTTCCGGAAGTGCCGTGCAACGATGGAGACTTGTGCGGCGGCCGGGAGTCAGCGGAGGCGTCTGATGTCACAGGTAGGTGTGGGCAGTCTGGGCTTCACAACTAGTTTCAGAGCATGCGCGAGAGTCCTGTCCTGGACCTGCGCTCTCCTTTTTCAAGTGTCCAGACAATGGTGCTGAGCAGTGTATATACCCCTCGAGGGGGGCGTGTTCAATAACAATCAATCAATCAGTGCAGGTGGGAGCAATGAGAGTCTTACAGCAATGCAAGGAGTCAGATGGAGGACTCCCAGATGGGTAAATTAAAAGTTAAGAAATGTAAGCTTAAAATTATATAAAAGTATATAAAAGCTGTATGGGTGAAAATAATCCAATAGAAATAAAAGGAATATATTGTTAATAGGTTAATACATTATCTCTAAGACTTCTAGCACGACTTCGTAGCAAAAGTAAACTGCGGCTTATAGTGCGACTTGTCCCTCTTTGTAGAGGGAAGTCGCACTGAAGCCGGCTCAAAAGTAGTGAACGAACTACCCTTGAAGTCGCTGCAACTGAAGTCGCGGCAGTGGAAACGGGCCGAATTGAAATCAATGGCTTTTGACTTGCTGTGCGACATGACTTGTGTCAAGTCGCACATCAAGTCGCACTAGTGGAAACCGGCCTTAAACGTTATGGAATGGCCAAATATATTGGAAGTGCAACCACTGATATCACAATATAGGGGACTAGGGAATGTGGGGGGGGGGGGAACGGAAAAAACAAGGGGGGGGGAGAAGAAAGAAGAAGGGAAAGGGGGAAGGGGATGTAATTAAATAATTAATAAAAGGAAATTAGGGGAGAAAGGGAAAAACTGGGATGGTGAGGGATGGTGGGTATGTTATACTTACTAGGGGGTCCAGTGGTTATGAACGGTGTGTTGGGAAAAGTGGAAATGCCTGGAATAATAACAACAACAACACATGTAAGTAGGGAGAGGTATGTGAGCAGATAGGACAGGGGGGGGGGGGGGAGGATAGGACGGGGGAAGGAAATTGAATATAATTGTATAGCATAATGGGATTCACAGAATGGTGTTAACGTCAAGTTCCTCATTGAGCCCATTGGGGCTGAGGCTATCTAAGGTGTATATCCAGAACGTTTCCCTCTCACAAAGTAAGGAGAAACGTTCTGCAGCTGGTAGATCCCTGGGGATGGACTCCAGGATCCAAACCTGTAATCCAGTGGTGGATTTTTGGTGGGCCTCCAGGAAATTACGAGGGATACTATGTTGGTCGCAGCCAGTTTCAATGAAACGTCTGTGTTTCCCAAAGCGCTGTCTTAGGGGACAGATGGTGCGACCGACATAAAGAAGTGGACATGGACAAGTGAGACAGTAAACCACGTGGTCTGTGGAGCAGTTTTGGAAATCATTGAAGGTGTATGTTTTGCCTTTTTATCTACTGCTCAGAGTCGACTTCACTCTCCCGGACAGCAGCCCTGAGTGCCTTGTGACCCATCCATCCATCCATCCATCCATCCTTGGATCCACCCCGTATCTGCTTCTCCTTTATTTGATTCCAGGCCATTTATTTCCCTTTTATCCTCAGAGACTTGCACAATGGACTTATAATCCCCACCTTGTGCTAATTGTCAGTACAGCCCCTAACAACACGCTGAATATTGTCCTGGCCATTCATTTAAGACATACCACTCCTTACTGTATTGTTATTATATATTCCTCTGCATTATCTATGAGCGCCATACCACCTACATATCTCTATCTGCATTTATGAAGTCCTGTTTTTGGCCTGCTATTAGATTTATGCGCTATCTCTCTGCCAGCTCACTGGCTTGGTTTACTGTTTTTACTATTTTAAGTTTATAGCCTAATTTTTATCCCACACTGTACTTGACTTTTACCACTGTGTATTGATTTTAACCAACATTTTCATTTTATAATCCATCGGCCCTATATCATCACTACCATCTTGTGTTCATATACATACCACGGTGCATACTATTACCAACTATATTATGTCTTGCTTAAATTTCTTCAGCATTGCCAGCATCATCATCCATTTTTATTTTTTTTTCCAGTGTATGATGGATCTCATCAATGAGATAGAACTTTTCAAATATGATACCCTAGACAATCTATACACCACCCTGCCAGCTTCTGTGTTCACTACTACCCCCAATCTTCCCAGAACCATCCGGCAGACGCTATGTGGCTTTTTCAAAAAATTAGAGAGACTAATCCACTCCGCCAACACCCATTGGTGGGACAAGTTCTTTCTTCAAAAATATATCTCCAGTAACATCACGCCTAGAGGCCTTAGAGTCCTCACTACCTGCTCCTTCTTAGACTCCACTCATCTCAAAGAATGGCAAAACATTGCAGAATTCTGCACATCCAGATTCCTAAATGTCCTTATCCAACAAAGAACGGTCAAATTTGAGGAATGTGTACATCACATACAGATTCTAACCCAAGATATCCCCTCATGCCAACAGCAAGTCCCTATCTCTTGGCTAGAAACACTAAAGATAAACACAAAGAAAAAAGACTCCCTAATCACCACCAAATTAGGCAAATTTAAAAGAGACTTAAACGATTATCAAAATAAGAAAACATTCTCTTGGAAGAAACATCAAAAAATCCCCTCTTTATTAGATCCTCTATGGGATGCCTCCAGTATCCACCCATCCCGCACACCAACACCATCTCTTTTTAATAAACCCCCTCACACGGCCCCGGGCCCAGGTAAACCCTCCAAGATTTACCCATCCCAGCCTCCCAATCAACTCAACACATCCAAACCAGCAATACCATTTCGCTTCAAGAAACCCTCACACCAGGCCTCGGGCCCAGGTAAATCCCCCCAGATCAACTCATCCCAGCCCCCCCAATCAACCAAATACACCCAAACCACTAATACCTAAATCCAAATGGACAAACATTAAAACCACCAACATAAACCCTAGTAAAAACATAGGTAATCCCACATCCTCCACGTACCCCTCTTGTAGTAACACTGGTGGATCTACCTCCCAGGCGGTTGAGACACATCACCCGCCGCCACAATCCTCCACTTCCACCACATCACCCCATATAGTCATTGGGGACTTTGCAACAGGGGACATACCCACCACCTCGTCACCCGACTCAATTTCTTTTTTAGAGTTAGGTCACCAACACAAAAAACGTCTAAAAAGAAAGCACACAGAAGAGGCTGTAGAGGAGGACGTAGAACCCACTCTCATCCAAAACAAATTCCGGAAACTATAAAAATATTCAATCTTTCATCCTTTCCTCTGTCCCATCAAGACACTTCCCTTCTCAGCAGAGGTCTTTCTTTTGCCCCCACCACTGCCCCGAATTCTTTCCTAATCTTCAAAGACCTACACAAATTCATCCGCAAATTAACTCTCACCAGATTTTTCAGCATACAATCCGCCAAAACCACCAATACTGCCTGCCCCATCTCCGTCACACCTAACACCGCTGGGGACCACACAGAACCCCCCACCAGTCCACCAGGAAGTCTGGATATCTCTACATACACAGACGACGCATCCAGCGACCTTTATTCTGATTTATTCTTATACACTCAACATCCCCTTACGTCCCCTCCTGTCCAACACACTTCCCTTTGTCCCAAATCCACTTTCTATCCCACTCGCTCCAAGGGCCCGTACATTGAAACCTTTTACAGAGTAGTATACTCTGATCTACCAAAGATGTGTGATGACTCTGCCCAGGCTCCCAAATCTTTACCACAAAATCTAAGCCGTGGCGAGCGATTGTCTCTTCAAAATTTCATTCAGAATTCTGATATCATCATAAAACCCGCCGACAAGGGCGGCGGCATAGTCATTCAAAATAAAACAGACTACACTACAGAGGCCCTCAGATTACTTTCCGACAAAAATACATACGAAATATTATCCAAGGACCCACTACCAAATTTCCAAACTGAGGTTCAACAACTCATAAACACTGCCAATCAACTAAACATTATTGATCAAAAAGAAACATCGTTCCTGAATAGAAACTACTATAAAACACCCTACTTTTACCATTTACCAAAAATACACAAACACCCCACCGTCCCCCCTGGCCGTCCCATAGTCGCTTCCATAGATAGCGTCACCAGCGGCCTTTCCCAATATGTAGACACGTTCCTTCAACCCCTTGCCCAAGCCCTCCCATCATACATCCGAGACTCAGCCCACCTTATGGAGATGTTGGGCCCATACACCTGGGAAGAGCAGTATTTATGGCTCTCTCTGGACGTAAATTCTCTATATACGTCCATCCCCCACGACGTAGGACTAAGAGCCACCGAATACTTCCTAACCAACGACAATATGATTAATCCGGATCAAGCCCTCTTCATACTACAAGCCATACAATTCTGCCTCACCCACAACTATTTCCTGTTTCAAGATACATATTACCGTCAAACCACAGGCACAGCTATGGGGGCAAATTTTGCCCCCTCCTATGCCAATCTCACTATGGGCTTCTGGGAAGAAGCACACATTTGGCACAACAACCCATTCACTCAACACCTCATTTTTTATGGGCGTTACATCGATGATCTCATTATCATCTGGGACGGCCCATCCAATATCATTCTGGACTTTATTCAACATTGCAACAATAATCCTTTTGGCCTATCATTCACTTCTGCTTGGCACCAAGACGTATTACCTTTTCTAGATTTAGAACTCAGCCATGATGGTGGCACCATCATTTCTCGCAATTATTCAAAACCGACTGCTGGTAATTCATACTTACACTACGATAGTTGTCACCACCCTTTGTGGGTCAAAAACATCCCCAAGGGTCAGTTCTGCCGTTTACGGCAAAACTGTACAAAAATCTCGGATTACACCGCCCAGAGCAACCACCTTAAACAGAAATTTTTGGATAAAGGTTATCCCAACAGTCTTATTGATGCAGCTTATAACACTTATATCTCTGACAAACCCCCCAAAAAATCAAACCCTATATCTGACTCCACTACCCGATTCATCACTAGGTTTCATGCCCGCCATAAAAACATGGAAAGCATCTTTTCAAAACATTGGGGTATTCTCAAACAAGATCCCCATCTGTCCGATAACATCCCTGACAAACCCCGCATCACTTACCGGAGGGCCCCCTCCCTCAAAAACAAAATAGCCCCCAGCAAATTAAAAAATCCCAGGCCCAACCCCCTTTGCCTTGTACCCCTTAAGGGGATGTTCCAATGTAAAAAATCCCTATGCAAAACTTGCGAATTTGTCCACCATGGCCAAAAATCATTCAGCCACAAAGGCAAAACATACACCTTCAATGATTTCCACAACTGCTCCACAGACCACGTGGTTTACTGTCTCACTTGTCCATGTCCACTTCTTTATGTCGGTCGCACCATCTGTCCCCTAAGACATCGCTTTGGGAAACACCGACGTTTCATTGAAACTGGCTGCGACCAACATAGTGTCCCTCGTCATTTCCTGGAGGCCCACCAAAAATCCACCACTGGATTACAGGTTTGGATCCTGGAGTCCATCCCCAGGGATCTACCAGCTGCAGAACGTTTCTCCTTACTTTGTGAGAGGGAAACGTTCTGGATATACACCTTAGATAGCCTCAGCCCCAATGGGCTCAATGAGGAACTGGACGTTAACACCATTCTGTGAATCCCATTATGATATACAATTATATTCAATTTCCTTCCCCCGTCCTATCCCCCCCCCCCCCCTGTTCTATCTGCTCACATACCTCTCCCTACTTACATGTGTTGTTGTTGTTATTATTCCAGGCATTTCCACTTTGCCCAACACACCGTTCATAACCACTGGACCCCCTAGTAAGTATAACATACCCACCATCCCTCACCATCCCAGTTTTTCCCTTTCTCCCCTAATTTCCTTTTATTAATTATTTAATTACATCCCCTTCCCCCTTTCCCTTCTTCTTTCTTCTCCCCCCCTTTTTTTTTTCCCTCCCCCCCCCCACATTCCCTAGTCCCCTATATTGTGATATCAGTGGTTGCACTTTCAATATATTTGGCCATTCCATAACGTTTAAGGCCGGTTTCCACTAGTGCGACTTGATGTGCGACTTGACACAAGTCAAGTCGCACAGCAAGTCAAAAGCCATTGATTTCAATTCGGCCCGTTTCCACTGCCGCGACTTCAGTTGCAGCGACTTCAAGGGTAGTTCGTGCACTACTTTTGAGCCGGCTTCATTGCGACTTCCCTCTACAAAGAGGGACAAGTCGCACTGAAAGCCGCAGTTTACTTTTGCTACGAAGTCGTGCTAGAAGTCTTAGAGATAATGTATTAACCTATTACCAATATATTCCTTTTATTTCTATTGGATTATTTTCACCCATACAGCTTTTATATACTTTTATATAATTTTAAGCTTACATTTCTTAACTTTTAATTTACCCATCTGGGAGTCCTCCATCTGACTCCTTGCATTGCTGTAAGACTCTCATTGCTCCCACCTGCACTGATTGATTGATTGATTGTTATTGAACACGCCCCCCTCGAGGGTTATATACACTGCTCAGCACCATTGTCTGGACACTTGAAAAAGGAGAGCGCAGGTCCAGGACAGGACTCTCACGCATGCTCTGAAACTAGTTGTGAAGCCCAGACTGCCCACACCTACCTGTGACGTCAGACGCCTCCGCTGACTCCCGGCCGCCGCACAAGTCTCCATCACTGCACGGCACTTCCGGAACGATTGAGCTAAGTCTCCACCAGTTCCTGGACATTAAGCCTACGCCTGGACACCTGGATACTTGGATGCAATCTCCAGCAGCCGCCCTCGGAGAGCCATGCACTTACCAGCTTACTTATATGTAAGTTACTATATTGCTTTGTAATAAATTGTGCTTTTTACCACACTCAAGAGGCGCTTCCCTCTTCTTTTTATCTAATGTTAGTGGTGGGGAAGGTGACGTCGATGATGCAGAGGCAAAATTTCTGCAGTACCCAAATACACTATTATGAGATTATATTGTTATATATCACCCCCACTTCAATCTGTCATTTTGGGGGGCCACTGGTCTATCACACCAGTTATAATACTTTTTTCTAATTGCATTTGTCACTCTTGTGTAGTTATAGTATCACTGCAGAATCGCTCACCAGTCACAATGCTGCACAATACAAATCCACTATAATATGCTTTCTATATTCATCCAGCATTGCGACTTCCTCTTCTTCCTGCTCCTGCTCCTCGACGGCTTGATCAATGACACAACGCAATGCACACTACAGAAAGAAGGCTTAAGGTACGATGTCACTGATGACGCCCTGGCTGCGACTGACCAGTTTGGTGATCTCATCAAATGGCCGCAGAAGTTTGCATGCATCACGCATGAGCAGTCACTGGCACAGTGAAAAAACCCAAGCTCCCCAGAACCTGTCCTGCGGCAGAGATCGTACAGGTAGTCGTTAACTGCACGTTTCTGCTGGAGCAGCCTATCAAGCATATACAAGGTTGAGTTCCATTGTGTCGGGCAGTCACAAATAAGACGTCTGACAGGCAGGTTGTGTCACCGCTGAATGTCAGCAATGCGAGCCGTGGCTGTGTAAGATCTTCTGAAATGGGCCGAGATTTTCCTGGCCTGCCGCAAGACATCCTGGACCCCAGGGTATTTGACAACGAATTGCTGCATGACCAAGTTCAGGACGTGTGCCATGTATGGCATGTGTGTAATTTTGCCCTGTTTCAGTGCGCTCAGCAGATTGGAACCGTTGTCACACACCAGTTTAACAACTGTCAAATTGAGCGGTGTTAGCCACTGATCTGCCTGTGAATGCAAAGCTGAAAGGAGTGCAGGACCAGTGTGGCTCTTGGCTTCCAGGCACAACTGACGCAGCACAGCATGGAAACGTCCCACATGGCATGACGAATAGGTTCTGGGGATCTTGGGCGGCGCACCAGAAGAGACGATAGCAGTGTAAAAGGAGGAGTCAGCCGAGGAGGAGAGGGAGGATGGAGGAGGAGAAGGAAGAGGCAGGCCTGCATGCAATCCGTGGCAGTAAAACCAAATCTACATGGGTGCCACGGGTTACATGCTTGACGGCCGTCAGAAGGTTCACCCATTGGGCAGTAGAATTTATATACCTTCCCTGCCCATGTTTGCTAGACCACGTGTCTGTGGTCAGATGTATCTTGGCACCGACACTTTGTGCCAGAGATACATTCACTTTCCGCTAAACATGGCCATACAGCTCTGGAATGCCCTTCTGCAAGAAATATTTCCTTCCTGGGTCCTTCCATAGTGGTGTTCCAATGGCCACAAATTTTGAAAAGGCCTCCAAGTCCACAAGTTTATACGGCTGTAGTTGGCGGGCTATCAGTTCCGTTAAGCCAGTGGTCAACCGCTGGGCAAGAGGGTTATCTGGCATCATCATGTTTTTTACGCTTGAACATTTGGGCCACGGAAGCCTGCCTTTTTCTAGAAAAATGTGAGGACGGCATGATGGAAGGTGGGGTGGAGGACAATTGTGAAGAGAGAGGAGAAGGAGAAGAGGTTGGACGGTGAGAGCCTGGAGTGTGGCTTTGTGGGTTCTGATGGAGTTGCTCCCACTGGGCTCGGTGATGGGAGTCCAGGTGCCTTCTTAGGCCCCTTTCACATAGGCGGACCGTTCAGATCCGCCTGTCTGTTTTTTTGGCGGATCTGAACGGTCCCCCCCCATACATGTCTATGGGGCATCGGATGTCAGCGGAGACCTGTCCGCTGACATCCGATCCGTCAAATCTGGACTGATGGAAACCCTATTTTCCATCCGTCCAGTGGATCATCCCTAGGTGAGTATTGGGCTTACCACGACTTATGCGTTGACTGCAAAGGCTCCAACATCAGGGAACGCATAGACCGACAGGTGTCCGACTACATCGGGTTAACAGCCGATGTGGACGCTCTGAGAAGTGATGAACCCCTGGACTACTGGGTGGGCAGGCTTGACCTCTGGCCAAAGCTTGCACTATTTGCAATGGAACTGTTGCCTTGCCCTTTGTCCAGTGTCCTGTACGAAAGGACGTTCAGCGCAGCAGGGGGGATCGTGACCGATAAGCTCACTCTCCTAGCTCACGACAGTGTTGACTACCTCACATTTCTAAAAATGAATGAGGCATAGATCTCGGAGGAATTCAACACATGTGACCAGTAGACCATGTTTGATTCAAATTCCTCATGACAGGCCACAAATATCCGCCACCACCCATAACAATTAATGGTCCCTGTCTTAGGTAAATACAGCAGCATAAAAGGCCTTTTATATCAGTTGAATGCCTAATTGCTACAGTCTATCCCAGCTCCACACAGCAACCTCTCCCTACACTGACAAAAGACTTTTGTGGACCTATTAGCTAGCGACTTGTGTCACTATACAGTCTGTCCCTGCTCCATACAGCAACCTCCAGCCACAGAATACAATGTTTTTTGCTGTCAGGCATGTGGGCTAATTTTTAGGGCCTGTACTGGGTGACACTTACTTCTGTATCCTGTGTTTGCCTAATATACCTCCAGCCACAGAATACAAAGGTATTTTCTGTCAGGTGAATGCCTGTTGGCTAATTTTTGAGGCCTGTACTGGCCGACACTTACTTCTGTATCCTGTGTATGCCTAATGTTCCTCCAGCCACAGAATACAAAGTTCTTTGTTGTCAGGTGAACGCCTGTTGGCTAAATTTTGGGGCCTGTACTGGCCGACACTTACTTCTTTATCCTGTGAATGCCTAATTTTTAAGACTGGCATTGAAAATCAATGGGTCTGTAAACGTTCCATAAATTGTGGAATACTTCTGGTATGTCAGTGTCCATGTTGTGGGACTATGTGTGCACAGCTAGTAAGTATTTTGTGGCTGCAAATATGACCTGGAGGTTTTTAATGTTCACCTGCCATTTGCGGTTCGCGAACATTTGAGAGAAAGTTTGCAGATGGCGTTCGCGAACCGCCCCGTCCGATGTTCGTCCATCACTAATGCTCAGCATCCCCTTCAGTGTTCAAACTTTGGGTTGGTTACCTGCTCACTTGCAATTACCTGCAGTGGACTGACTCATGTGGAGCTCCAGTGCTCAGTGATGTGCAATAAGAAGCCTGCTTGCTACAAGTTTGTATTGAGGAACTGTCTCTGTTTTTTTACTTTGCATCTCATTCCTGCCGTAATCTTTATTGACTGCCATCACCCTATAACACCAATTTCCTTTCTCTCAACAAACGATACATAGAGCATACTGTTCAGACTCTCGTGATTGTTATGGGTGTTTGTTTGGGAGATTGAATGATGCAGCTGCCTGTCCTAATTGACAACGTTGTCATTTTTTAATAAAACTGGTGATGGTGGTTTGTAGATCTAGTTCTTTTATAGTGTGTTATTTGGAATTTTTTTGTAAACATAATAAAGCCTTTATTAAAAATACCAGTATTCCCTCTGTGATGCATCTCTTGAGGCTATCCTCTTTATGTGAGATATATAATTAGGCTAGAGGCGAACACTCCTAATCTATATTTTGTGAGTGATGATTAGGCTTGGGTTGTATGAGAATAATTTCTCTCCTCGCCTTAAATGGAGCAGGCCTAGAGTGGGATTAGAGGTAGAGGAGATAAGTAAAATATCTGCTTCCAAAAATAACTTAAGGACTTGCAGGACCACATGATGTGGGCAATAGAGCCCACTTCATGTGATCCTGCACAACAACTAGACGAGCAGCCAGGGTACATTTTTGAAAGAAGATCTACCTCCTACCATCTGTGGAGGTTTTTTTTTATAAGATTCCCAATGATTAGCACAATGGAAACCTTAAGGCCCGTACACACGTACCGATTGTTGGCCGAAAATGTTCGGCCGCCGAACGATCGGGCGATTTTCGGATTGTTAGTATGATGCTTCCGACAGCCGACAGCGCACTTTCGGCCGAAAAGAATCTGTCTTGCAAGCATGAAAATTTTTGTATGCCGACACCAGAACGGCCGATTGTTCGCCAGTCAGTACAGAATTCGGCCGACAGACAGCAGATTTGCAAGACTGGGCATGCTCAGAAAAGAAAAAACACAGGGAAAGTTAACCATTACATGACATCACTTCTGCAGTCGGCTGTAGTCGGCGGACAAAATTCTTGTGCAGTCTTCTGCACTTTTCAACAGACACCGACAGCCCTGGACAAAAGACGGCCGATCGTTCGGCCGACGATCGGTACGTGTGTACGGGGCTTTATATGTTACTCGGAATGCCTGTTGCCACATAGCTGTACTGATGGGAGTATTCAATTATCTATCCATTTGTTTAAAGTTGTGATTTGAGAGTATGGGCGGTTGTCACTGAGTTGGGAGAAGAATAGGGATATTCCTTTATTAGGGTATGATGGTTGGAAGTAAAACTGGTAAATGGATGCAGAGATATTTGCCTTTAGAGGTAGTTTAGAGGACTTGAGAAAATTTATAATCCGAACATGTGTGAAAGTGTTTGAGTCAGGGAGATTATATTCACCTTTGAGGGTGTCAAATGAGTTCAAGGTGTTATTTGCAGTGATATCACCTACAGTTGAGATGCCAGCCAAGAGCCAACAGGATAAGATTAGATTATTAGGTCAGAAAGGCAGACAAAAAAAAAAGCCCTTAAGGGAATCGTAAGGAAATTGAGTAGGTGACCCATGAGAGCGTGTAGACAGGAGCTTTTTCCAAGCTAATATGGATGCTGTAATTGAGGGGTAAGGATTAAACAGAGATGGGGAGTAGCCTATTGAAGTAAGAAGAAGGAAATTTGTCAGATTATGGTGCTGGAGGGGAGGGTTCTCCATGAGAGGCTATATTTTTTCCGGGGTTGGGTGCCACTAGTAGCAGATTTGATCCAGGATAGAAGCGTAGTAGTAAGTGCTAATCTGCGCTAGTTATGGGGTCTAGTCAACATGTAGCTAGATCATCTGGGTGGTTTTGACTCCCAAACAAATTTTAATAGTTGTCTCTGAATAGAAGTAAAGAAAGCTTGGGGGTAGGAACTATCACTGTTTGAAATAGGTAGAGGAGCATTACCATTTTCATGGTGGCTATTCTACCTAGTTTGGAAAGTTCCGGATGCTAGGCTAAAGTGGTGCAGGTTTTTCTGAATTGCCTGCAGTGATTGCTGGGGGTTGGTGATCATGAGAATCACATCATCAGCAAAGAGGCTGACTGTGTTCAACACCTTTCCTGGGGATACCTGAGATACGGGGGTCGGATCTGATCTTAGTGGCCAAAGATTCCATCAGTAGGGCAAAGATGATTGGGAAAAGGGGCAACCTTGCCATGTACCATTGGAAATTTTGAAGGGGGTGGATAGGGTGCCTCCTGTGACTACTCTAGCCAATAAATTGGAATATAGGGATAGGATTGCAGCCTGAAACCATCCAGTGATAACAAATTTGGTGAAGACCACTTGCAGAAATCCCCAATGAACCCTTTCAAGCGCCTTCTCTGCATCCAGGGACAAGAGCAGAGATGGCATTTGATTGCAATTAGTGTAGTAGATGAGATTAGGGACCCACCTAGTAGCATCAGGGACTTGCCTGCCAGGTACAAACCCAACTTGGTTGGGGTGTACCAGGGAGGGTATGTGCTCCATTAATCTGTTGGTGATTACTTTACCAAGTAACTTAATGTCTGTATTCAAGAGAAAGATCGGTACGTAGTTTAAGGGTTAAAGTGGGGTCTTTCCCAGGTTTGGGTATGGTAGCTATTAATAAGCGTAGCATATCAGTAGGAAGAAAGCATGAGGACTCAGCAGGATTGAAGAGGCCAGTCAGTTTCTGGGCTAAGATATCAGCAAATTTCTTGTAAAAAGTGTTGGCAAATCCATCTTCCCCAGGGGATTTATGTAGAGCTTTATTCGAAGAAAGAATCTCTTCTGTAGTGGAAAGTTGGGATAAAGATTCCAGTTGTGTAGTTCTAATAAAGGGCAGATCAATAGAGGATAGGAACTTTTGGATAATGACATCAGAGGGTTGAGGGGTAAGAGGATCATTTTGTAGGTTATAAAGGGATGCGTAATAGCTCCGAAAGCGTTAGCTATACCTTGAGGGTTGGTTAAAAGTTGTTTTGAAGAGGGTTGGTGGGAGGATAGAATTTTGGCTTTTGCACATTGTGCTTTAACCTGACGGGCTAGGAGGGCTCCTGTCCTGTTGCTCATGGCTTAAAAATGTGCTCTAGTGTGTTTAAAGTGGTATTCATACTTGTATAGTAGTAGGGAGTTGAGTCATTGCCTCAACTTTTATAGCTCAGTGGCTAGCTTATGGGAAGGGAAAGCTTTGTTTTGTTTTTCAGGTTGGGGAATTTGAAGGACGATCTCATCAATTTGCTTGATCCTCTGCCATTTTGCTCTTTTACTCAGTTTAATAAAGATCCCACAAATGTAGGCTTTATATGCTGACCATATCAGTCCCCTGGAGATCATTTAGTTCAAAAAAGGTTTGATGCTCTAACGCAATCTCCTCATAAACTGCAGCATCCACCAATAGGAAGGAATTGAGTGGCCAGATTTTCGGAGGACCTGGTCTCTGGTCACCCAAGGTGATGGTGATGGGGGCATGGTCAGACCATAAAAATGTTTTGAGGAGGTATCTACGGTGGGGTCACCAAATATTTTAAAGTTGCCTCCCATGATGATGCATAGAAGGTCACCACAGTGAATGGATCCAGCATGGTGGAGACACACTTGGTTGCTTGCATCACTTTGACCTTTGTGGTAAAGAAATGGATGCAGGTCAACACCTCTCTCAGCTTAGCTTCAGGGAAATGAGGTGGTTTTGGGAGTCTGTGGGCTCTATCTATTTCTAGGTCTCTGTTGTGCAAATCTGGTACTAGAGCATGCCTTAGAGACTGCAGGTAGGGGATCAGCTCAGGTTGTTGGACTGATTCTGGGATGTTACGGAATATGATGTTCTTCCGGTGAGACCAGTCTTCCAGGTAAGCCAATTTAAGTATAATTCGTTGTAGTTCGTACTGATGCTCTGTGCACACATCAACAAAGTCATTATGAGTGGTGAAGACGTCAGACATCCTGGAATATATATGGTGAAGCCGCTGATTTTGCTTTTGCAGAACATTGGCAAGTGGGTTACAGTGGCTGAAAGATCTGAGAATAATGTCTTCTTTAAAGAGATCAACATATTCCTCATGGTTTGTTCAGAGATAGGTTGATCTGATGCAGGGAAGGAATCTATTGCCAATGACTGGTGTGGGTCAGGGAGGAGTGAATTACAGCACTGTGGGCTTGGGCAATAGCTGTATCGTCTCTCCTTGGTTTAGATTTCACTGGGCTGGCAGTGGAGGGTGAGCATGGTGGAGAGTACTCACCAGAGTCTGTCACAGGAGAATAGAAGCCAGCATGAGGTGTCCTGCTGTGACCGGCATGAGGGTAGAGAAGCCGAGCAGCTTGACTGTATAAGCTGCCAGTGCCATTTTGGCTGCTGCTCGCTTCGGCCAGAGGAAAGAAGCTTGTGAGTTTCTGTGGAAGTTTCAAGTTCTTCTTTTGCTTGGACCTGTTGCTCAGGGTAAGCTGGATGTCTGCCAAGGCAGGGTGTGAGATTTGAGCCCTTCTTGAGTGGCTATGAAGCCACTAATTGCTGGGTGGAATGCACAGCAGGGGAGTTAAGCTGTCATCTGCGATACTGGCCAGCTACGCCCTTCGTGGAAAAGTATTTTACTTTCAAAAGATTTTTTTTTGTAATATAAAGGAACAGATACATAACAAGCATTATGAACCATGCACAAAAAGCAAATATTTGACAAATTGAACCATACCGAACAGTATACGTACAACTCTCAAAGACTTCAAAGTGTAAGTAAGCAAGTGAACCTCGTAGGATCCACAATGAGAAGGGCGCAAAGTAAAAGTTATGCGCCTTGAAATGGAGATCCGGAGAGACCAGCCCAATCCCATGGAGACCCCTACAGGGGGCTAAGACTGTCCCCTCAGGAGAGATAGGGCATCCCCGGCTCCCCCATAACTCAGCTCTAGTAGACCAAGTTGAGGTATTAATGATCTACCCATATAAAAGAGTGCAGTAAAGTTACAAATTCGGATCAAAGGGCTATTGAGCAATATGCAAACCTAATAGTCGGGAAGGCTTACAAAACAGTGAAGGCAGGGAGCAACTAGCATCCCAAAAACTACTCATCAAGCATGGTATGCTCAAGAGAAAATGGTGTGGAGAAGAGAAAGAGAAGAGACAAAAGGTGGGAAAGGAATAGAAAGGAGAGTCAAAGAGGCTATTAAAAGAGAGAACAGAGGAAGGAGCAGACCATTATAAAGAAGGTGCAATACTAGCACAGAGGAATGAGGTATTAGAGAGAGAAAGTGAGAGGAAGAAGATTTCCTGACAGGTCCCTAAGAACAAGAAAGATCAAACTAGTGCTGCAGAGCATGTAACGGGGTTTTAGTGAACTCAGCCCATGGTTCCCACACCACCTCAAAGAGATGGTGAGTATCCAGGAGTTTGCTAGCCAACAATTCTTGCGACATGATCCAGGAAATTTTCCTTTTAGCACGCAATATGGAAACTGAGGGTCGCTTCCAAGCACTGGCTATGGTAATTTAGGCTCCCAGAAGGATGAAGTGAATGAGACGTTTTTGATATTTGGATGCGCCCGGGGTAGGCATGTTAAGCAGAGCAATCTGTGGTGACTGCACGATAGATAGACCCGTGACTTTCCTGATGATATTGAATACTTTATTTCAGAAGCCCCTAATTTTGGGGCAGTCCCACCACATATGAACAACAGAGCCCAGGAGGGAGCAACCTCTAAAGCAGAGCGGGGAAGAAGCCAGGTAGAATTTATGAATCCTCTCAGGAACCATATACCATCTAGTGAGGACTTTGACACTTGCCTCAATAAGGGAGACATTTAGCACACCTTTATAAGCCACAGACATGGCAGAGGACCATGACTGTTCCCCCCATTCCTGCGAGAGGTCGCCCTCCCATGCTCTGGCATAACTAGGTTTCTGACTGTTATCAGCAAGTGACCCGTAGATCGCAGAGATGCCACCCCTCTGCTCCATGACATTACCACACCATGCCTCATATGGCTCACCATGCCTCACCTTGGGAGGAGTGACGTTGGATTTCCAGATGGAATAAAGGAAATGGGAGATTTGTTGAAAGCGGAAGAGTTCAGTAGCTGGCATTTTGAGTTTGGATTTACAGTACGAAAGGGAGATCGGGCCCGATCCTGTAAAGAAGTGTCCTATTCTGTACAACCCCTTATCTAGCCACCATTTAAACTAGGTAATATTCCGGTCCGGAGGGAAATTGGGGTTTTGGAACAAGAGAGCCAGAGGTCGAATGGGGGAGGTGATTTCAGGTTTGCCCCGGAGTCTGTCCCAGAGAGAGAACGAGTGTGAGAGAGTAGGTGCTAGAATTGCTGGACGATACTTCGGGTACTACCTGACACCACATCAGGTAGTCTAGCGTATAGAGAGGGACCGCTTGGCGTTCCATATTGACCCAGTCAGGTTTTACCCCACGAGAATATATGACTGATATCTGCGCCAACTGTGCTGCTTGGTAATACCACCGCAGGTTAGGAAGTCCTAGCCCTCCCTGTGCTCTAGTTCTGAATAAGATATCCTTAGAAAATCTGTAGCCTTTTGAGCCCCAAACGAACTTGAGAATTTGAGACTGGAACTTACGAAGATGAGTGCCATTGACTGGAATAGGGAGTGATCTAAAGTAATACAGGATACGGGGTAAACAGGGTCATTTTGACCGCATGTACCCTTCCTATCCAAGAGATAGGTAAGTGTGACCAAGTGCGGAGGCCTGATTCTAGTTTAGAGTAGAGTGGGGGATAGTTAGCCTTATATAGTTGGTCTGTTTTCTTTGTTAGGGTGACCCCAGAGTAAGGTATAGACTGTTCGCTCCATGCGAATGGAAAATGATCTTTCAGGTTAGCTATCACTTGGGGGGGGGGGGGCATGTTTATTTTCAGAGCCATTGATTTGGCCATATTCACTTGTAGTCCGGAAATAGTTCCGAACGTTGTTAAGAGCCTACAAACATTGGGAAGGGAAATCAGCGGGGACGTGATGAATAAGAGTAAATCATCTGCGAACAAGGTGCATTTGTGAGTGCCCTGGGCGCAGTGAACTCTATGAATGTAAGTGTCATTTCTGATAGCTACGGCTAGTGTTTCAATTGCGATTGCAAACGGGAGGGGGGAGAGGGGACAGCCCTGGCGGGTACCTCTTGATATCTGTGAAGATTCCGAGGAACAGCCTTGGAATCTGACTTTAGCATTGGGGTTGGAGTATAACGCTTTCAAGATAACAAACCGTGCTCCAAAACCCAAGTATTCAATATGGAGAACAAGTACGACCAAGAAATAGAGTCAAAGGCTTTCTGCAGATCGATAGAAAGGAGAATGCCCTCCTGGGGCCGACCCCCATCCCATCCTGATTGCAACAATGAGATAACATCAATAGCGCGTCTAATTTGATCGGGTCCTTGCCTGCCCAGATTAAAACCTACCTGGTCTTTATGAATATATTGGGCAATGAAAGAGGAAAGTCTGTTAGCCAATATCTTTGTCAGTATTTTGAGATCATTGTTTATAAGTGAAATCAGTCTATAATTACTAACCTCGCTAGAATCTTTGCCCGGCTTGAGTATTACCGTAATATAGGCCGCATCAAGGGAGCTATCTAGTTGTGGGTTTGTGCGAAGATCTTTGAATAGCCTTGCTAGGTAGGGGGCCAGGATCGGACTAAAGGATTTATAGTATGGGATCGAATAGCCATCTGGACCAGGGGCGGAGCTACTCCTAATGTCTTTAATGACTAGTTCTATTTCTTCCGCTAATATGGGGTCATCCAATAGTGCACGATGGTCATCAGTTAGTTTAGGGAGAGGGATAGAGGCTAGAAACGAGTGGAGTTGAGAGTGGGGCGGGTCAGGGGCATTGCTGTAAAGATCAGTGTAAAAGTCTTAAAAGGCTTTCGTTATATTCTGGGGATTGCGAGCACCAGTACCATTCAGGAGTTTCACTAGAGGGGGAGCTTGCAGCCGCGGTTTGGGCGAGAGGGTGGAAGCCAAACGGGAACCAATTCTATCTCTTTGAAAATAGAAGCGCGCTCCTGTCCAACGGAGGTGTTTGTCAGCTTTAGCCGTCAAGGCCAAATTAAGTTGAGTTCTAACCGAGTCCAGCTCCGCTATGGGAACTGAGGAAGGGTTGCTTTTATGACGCCGTTTGAGTGCCAGGAATTCTGATTCTAGGTGCGTCAGGTCGAGGCGTCTCTCCTTATGTATCTGAGATGAAAGGCGGATAATGGGGCCTCTAATGGTGGCCTTGACGGCCGCCCATAGAATGCCCCGAGATGTGTCCCCCGTGTCATTAATGGAGAAGTATTCCCTTATCTCTTTTTCAATCTGTGTTTTTCTGGTTGGGTCTTTAAGGAGGGATTTGTTTAGCTTCCAATTATTGTGTGGTGTGTTGCAGAGTGCGATCACTTGGTGCCGCGGAGTCCATTCAGATCAGACATTGTGGAGTAAACAGGAACTGGCTTCTTTATTAGAACATAACAACAGAATGCAAAAAATGTCACCTCATTGTAATAAGAACACAGACAGGAAGAGATAACCAACAAGTACAGTGCAGTGTACAGGAAATACACATCATAGAAAATGCATAGCATATCACTTAGCATTAGCGACATCTACTGTCCTATTTGTGAACTGCAGTCTATCTGCTAAGCTGAAAGCTGTTGTATCTCCAACACCCCTTCTCAACAGCTAAGGCTTAGTCTATTAAACCCATCTTCTTTGTAAGCCTTGAGTGTCTTTCAGCGGTCAGAGGCTTTGTAAGGATATCTGCTGTCACATCCTCGGTTGGACAATAAAGTAACTCAAGAAGACCTTGCTCTTGAAGATCCCTAAGAAAGTGGAACTTCACATCAATGTGCTTGGTTCTTGAATTAACTCCTTTCATGCGCGCAAGCGCGAGGCATCCTTGATTGTCCTCATAGATTTCTGTTGGTCCCAACTGTGGTTGACCAAAATCTGTTAATAGCTGTCTCAGCCATATAACTTCTTGGCTTGCCTGCGGTGCAGCAACGTATTCTGCTTCAGTAGACGACAGTGAAACAGAGAGTTGCTTTTTACTAGTCCAACTGATGGCCCCTCCTGACAGAAAAAATAAGTGTCCACTGGTAGATTTCCTGTCGCTGGTGTCTCCTGCCCAGTCAGCATCCACATATCCACTTGTAGTGCAAAGTCCATTTTAAGATAGCGAATGATTCGCTTTACAGCATTCCAGTCCTTTTGACTTGGCATTGAAACCTTTCTGCATAGGATTCCAACAGTTGCTGCAATGTCCAGCCTTGTAGCAGTGGTAAGATACAGCAATTTCGCTATTGCCTTCCTGTATTGAGTATTAGTAGGTAATGGGTCATCTTGGCAATTCATCTCCTTTAGGTAGTTGGTTTCCATAGGAGACTTTACTGGTTTGGCGTCTTCCATTCCAAATGTTTCAATTATTTCTTGTATTTTGTGTCTTTGGTTCAGAAGAAAGCTGCCATCAGGGGTCTGCTTTACTCCTCAGAAAGTTTTGATGTGTAAGCACTTCATTTATTTTTATATTCCACGATCTGGCTGCTTGCTTTAGACCATATATACTCCTGTGGAGTTTGCAAACTAGGTCTGGCCTTTCTTCATCTTTGAACCCTGGTGGCTGTTCCATGTAAATTTCTTCTGTTAGCTCGCCATGTAGAAACGCGATTTTCACATCAAAATGTTTCCCTTGCATTTTCCTTGTGACGGCTATTGTCAGTAAAGTCCGTATTGTAGTGTGCTTGACTACTGGTGCAAATGTCTCGTCATAGTCCTCTCCGTATTTTTGAGAATAGCCCTTGGCTACTAGTCTTGCTTTGTATCGCTCAATTGTGCCATCTGCATTGTATTTCACTTTAAAAGTCCATTTACAGCCTATGGCTTTCCTTCCGGGTGGTAGTTCTGTAAAGCCCCGTACACACGTACCGATCGTCGGCCGACCGATCGGCCGTCTTTTGTCCCCTGGCTGTCCTGTCCGCTGAAAAGTGCAAAAGACTGCACACGAATTTTGTCCGCCGACTGCAGAAGTGATGTCGTGTGATGGTTAACTTTCCCGGTGTTTTTTCTTTTCTGAGCATGCCCAGTGTTGCAAATCTGCTGTCTGTCGGCTGAAATCTGTACTGGCTGGCGAACTATCGGCCGTTCTGGTGTCGGCATACAAAAATTTTAATGCTTGCACGACAGATTCTGTTCGGCCGAAAGTGCGCTGTCGGCTGTCGGAAGCATCATACTAACAAGCCGAAAATCGGCCGATCGGTCGTCGGCCGAATCTTTTCGGCCGACAATCGGTACGTGTGTACGGGCCTTTAGTGTCCATGTTTTAGTGTCATGCATGGATTTTATCTCTTCATCAGCAGCCTTTATCCATTTACTTGCTTCTTTTTCTGAAAGCTGAGATATTTCTTCCCAGGTTGCAGGTTCGTTGATACTGGCAGTACTTGCTTTGTATGAGAGACGTACAGGTGGTTTACCTTTGTTTTCTCTTGTTGAACGTCTCAGTTTTGTGTCTGAGCCTTCTCGTATCTGCTCTTCAGTACTGGTAGAGTCTGCACTCACTTCAACTGTTTGTTCAGAGGTTGCAGAGATAGGCTGGTCAATGTCAGTTTTCCCTTCCATTCTTGCTTCTACTGTTGTCATTTCATTGTCTCTTAAATCTTCAACAAAAGTTATGCTGTTGCTGATGGTAACCTTGTCTGTTTTGGGATCAAGGATTCTGTAACCTTTGACATTGTCACTGTATCCAACGAAGATACCTTCAAATGCTCTGTTTTGGAGTTTGGTGCGTTTCTCTTCAGGTATGTAGATGAATGCTTTGCATCCAAAAACTCTTAGGTGTTTTACATTTGGCTTCTCATTATGCCAAAGTTCATATGGAGTTTTCTCTACTGTTCTGAAAAGAAGTATGTTCTGCAAATATGTAGCTGTCATAGCTGCTTCACCCCAGTATTTTTGTGGTAGTCCAGAGTCTGTCAGCATACATCTGATCATTTCAGTCAGAGTTCTGTTCTTTCTTTCAGCTACTCCATTTTGTTCTGGTGTATATGGGACTGTCTTTTGATGTTCTATTCCATTCTGTTTTAAGTACTCTTGTATCTTATATCCTGTGAATTCACCTCCATTCTCACTCCGAAGTCTGAGAGGCTTCCTCTGAAACTTGTTACTGGTCTTTATTATATAGTCTTGTAATTTGTCAAAAACTTCACTCTTGTGTTGCGTTAGGTAGGTGACTGTGTATCTTGAATAGTCATCTATGAAAGTCAATATGTACCTTTTGCCTCCAGGTGTAGGTGGGTTTAGGGGACCACACACGTCACTGTGAACTAAGTCAAGTGGTCTTGAAGCTCTCTTCTGACTGACTTCAGGAAGTGTTGCTCTTGTAGCTTTGGATTTAATGCAACATTCACACTTAACAGTAACTGGACAAGGGGATATTGTTAGATCCCTTGTCAGATTCCTCCTCTGTAGTTCCTGTATGCATTCTGGGTGTCTGTGACCTAGACGTCTGTGCCATATATGTATACAGTCATTGTGCTTGTTTGTACATAGTCTCACCTTTTCCTTCACTGTGTCGAGGTGATACAGATGATCATCCAGCTTGGCACTTGCTACTGTCTGGTTGCCGTTTAGGATTGAACACTTGTCACCTTGGAATTTTACAGTGAGTCCTCTGGCTGTCAAACGCTTCACAGATAAGAGTCCTCCTTCTAGATTAGGAACATAAAGTACATCTTTCACTGGTATGGCTAGGTTGTGTCCCCCATCATCAGGGCATACAAGGGTTCCATGCCCATATCCTTCTGCATGTATTTTGCTTCCATCTGCAAGATAAATAGTTTCTTTGTTGTTCAGATCAAGTTCTGTGAAAAAACTTCTATCACTCGTCATGTGACTGGTTGCTCCCGAATCGATGCACCAGCGAAGTTCCACAGGAGAGTCGGGGCTTTGTGCAGCATCTCGTGGTTGTGACCTGTCAGGAAAACTGAAAAAAGAGAGGCATGAGAGAAAAGAAGAGAGAAGAAAGACTGATAGAGAGGAAAACGAAAAAAAAAAAAAAAATTTCCGCCTCCAGGGGGGCAAGCGGTAAGAGTCCATTGCCACCCTAAGGAAGAATCTCCCAGCGAGGGGAGGAGTTCCAACCAGGGAGTCGGAACGAACCTAACTCCGAGGTAGGAGAAGGCCTCAGCTCGCTAATCCGGCTGCAGCGCCCCATGACAATAAACAGTATAAGAAACATTTCAGATGTGTAATCTGATAAATGACAACCACCAGCAATGGCATAAGAAAACCGGCAAAAGTGTGGGGGGACAGGGGGGAGGGGAGGGAGGGGGAAGGGGAGTGCAGGGAGGGGGGGAATGGGAGGGCAGGGAGGGGGGTAATGGGAGGGCGGGGAGGGGGGATAGGGAGGGCGGGAAGGTGATGGGAAGAGAGGGGGTGGGGGAGGAAGGGAGGGGGTTCACAACCCTAGGGAGGAGTGTAGCGTGGGGGGCAATCATGTAAATAGTAAAGCCCAAAAACACAAATTAAGAAAATTAAGGGAGAGAGCAAATGAGTGGGCAAAAAAAGGGGAGAAATATTTTTTTTTTTTTGCAATTCAAAGTTCAGGGCAGAGTCTGAAGCAGGACCTCCAACCAACCAAAAGTGAAATCTTGTCAACTTTAGGTTTCAGCGAAAACCGAAAGTCCGCAGGGAAGGAAAAACCACAACAGGTGCCAGGAGAGTCTTTCAGCCGGGATGGTTGGAATCCTTGGATCGCTTGGTCTTGGGCTTCTGCCAGAGGGGTGTCAGGGGACTGGTTGGCATCTGGCGCTTTGCTGCCGTATTGGGCGATTCCGGCAGTGGTAAGGATGAGGTCCTGGAAATGAGTCCCAATTCCAGAAGCAATCGTTCTCCCTCTGGGAGGGTAGCAAAGGAATAGTTCTTATTCTTGAAGAAAAATTTCAGTTTAAATGGAAACAGCCACCAGTATTTGATTTCTTTCTGGATCAGAACAGAGAGAAGGGGTTTCAAGGCTCTGCATTTCTGAATCATATATGATGAGAGGTCTGCAAATATTTGAATGGGTTGTTCCTGGAATGTAAGATTGGATGAGGCTCTGGCACGTCTCATTACTTCCTCTTTCACAGAAAAATAATGAGGTTTGACTACTATGTCTCTGGGAAGTCCGTCAGATCTGGGGGGACCGAGATCCCTGTGAGCTCTGTCCAGTGCCAGCTTATGCTGAGGTATTTCTGGAATCAGGTTTTTGATGAGAGAATGCACTATCTCTGTGGTATCAGTGAATCTTCAGGGATCCCCCTTATCCGAAAGTTATAGCGACGTGTTCTGTTCTCCAGATCATCAATCTTTGACAGTAAAAACGTTAAGGAAGGCGCCTAGCTCTTTCTAAAGATATTAAAACCTGCTGCCCCTTTAATTGTTTGAAACAATAAATAGATATAAAAATGGGTAAAGAGGCGCTGGTGATCTTTTAGCTGGATATAAATCTTAGTTGGTTACGTATAAAAATCATATATAAAAAAATATATAGACAATATAGTATATGAGATACGTGCATAAAAAATATACTTATTAAGGTGCTTATTAATATTAATAATTTATGTCCCAAATTTTTAATAGTGTATAAATTATATAAATACGGTATTGGTATTTTAGGTGTAACAAACAAAAAAAAATTTTTTTGTGCTTATAGTGCATAAACTTAATTAAAGTGCAAATGCTGACCTTGATTTACCAATAAATTATTACTTATTATAAAAGTGCTTAATATCTCCACCAATAAGTTATATTCACATATAATAAATAGAAAAAATTAATAGTGCTCAAAAATTTGTGAAAAAAGTCTCTATGTTTCTGGATTTTTCATGCAACCAAATTGTGCGTTTTTTGTGATCTTTAATTCTTTCTTTAAAAAGTGCTCCAAGTGCTGGGGTGTGTCACACGTGGCCTCTTACCAGCTTTCCACAGGTCACAAGGACCTCCAGCGCATGTGATCCCTTTAAATTGGGTGGATCAAACCTCTCCTCGGTACTTTGTATATCCTGCTCCTACGTTACTCGAGGTGGACAATATAGTCCATACATATAAAGATAGGAAAAAAGCCTCCAATAGTGAAATATTGTTTATTTAATAAAAAACACAAACTAAGGATAACAATTTGCCTCTTACTCTTTGTTGTGCCCTCCTGGCACTGGGCAATTAAGCAGTATGGGTCACGGGTGTTGGGAAGATATCCTCAGGGGATCTGCAGCTCCCTCATGTATCTCTCTCCCTGTTCCGTTTATGCCGATCGGCTTGCGTCCCAGCCACTGCCTCGAATGCCTCTGTTAGTTCCGGGTATAGCATTAACCACAATGCATTTCGCTCATTGTGCGTCATCAGGCGGTTCCTGCTACCCGGAGTTTCCTGTACTAAATATCACTCTCATTCATTTGATTGGCTGATGTTCGATCTCTCCAACATCTCCATTTTATTATAATTTTTGGGTGACACTGAAAAAGATCTTTCTTACCACTACCTAAGATCTTTAATTACTCCATTTATGTTATAAAAATAAGGTTTTGCTGCAGATCCTCTGGGTATATTCCCACTACCCACATTGGTCATACAGCAAACTTTTCAGATCATTACACTTATCAAAGCAATATTCCAAGGCATACATATATTTTAAATCAAACATAATATTCATAAACAATCTTTATTTAAAAACTATTATTTAAAATTCTATGTGTTACTATTTATTTTGCGTGCTATTTTTAATCCTAGCGCCATCTAGTGGATTTTTTGGAGAACATATATTCCTATTTTCTTTTTTCCTTCTTTTCAGGATAGGGATATATTCTCATTATATTAATTAGATTATATAAATATAAATATATAAAAACATTTAAAATTAATTTTAAAATTGTAATTTTTAATAATATACATTTTATTGGAAAAAAAGACTGCAAGGGATATATTATATATTTTTATTTTAAAAGACTATAAAAATTCATATGATTCTATAAAATCTTTTAAAATTCTATAAATCTTTTAAAAATCTTTTAAAAATTATTCAGGTAGCAATTGAGGTCTATGTCGGCGTTTAACCCCATAGGTTTCAGAGTCTTTAATCTATGAATCCATACAGTTTCATTCTGTGATATCATTTTCCTCATGTCTGAACCTCTCCAATGATTCACTATTTTATCTATTCCACAGAACCAAAGTAGAGAGGGGTCCTGGTTGTGGTATATTCTGAAATGGTTTGATAAGCTGTGCTTTCTGAAACCTTTTTTAATATTGTCGACATGTTCCCCAATTCTCTTCGCTAAGGTGCGAGTAGTGCGTCCAATATATTTTAGCCCGCAGGGGCAAGTACACATGTATGTAACGAATCTGGTGTCACATGTGATAAATTGTTTTATCTCAAATTCTCTGTTATCTGATGAGAAAAACTTGTGCTCGATCCTTTTCTTGAAATTGCTTGTCCTGCAGGCTTTGCATCTTCTGCACCTATAAAAGCCATTTTTTGCAAAGAACATCTGTTGTCTTTTAGGTGGATCTGGTACATTTTTTGCTAAAATATTGCGTAATCCCGGGGCCCTTTTATAAATAAATTTCGGATTTTTTGGAAGGAGTGATTTTAGTGTATCATCTCTGAGGAGAATATGCCAGTTTTTCTTTAAACAATATTCAACTTCCTTGTATTGTGTATTAAACCCCGTTATAAAGGCAAGTTCAAAGTTGGAATTTTCTTTTTTCTTCTTTTTCTTGTTCCTTAGAAGGTCTTCTCTCTTCATTTCGGATATTTTCTTTTGGGTATTTCTTAGGTCTTTTTCTTTGTATCCTTTTTCTTTGAACCTTTCTATTAATTTATCTGTTTGTGTATTGTAGTCTATCAAGTTCGTACAATTCCTTCTTATCCGGGTGAATTGCCCTTTGGGTATGGCCTGTATCCACGCCGGATGGTGGCAACTTCTTTTAGAGATATATCCGTTTGTGTCCACTTTTTTGAAGAAGGTCCTTGTGTTTAAAGTGCTATTGTGCTTATATATCTCAAGGTCTAGAAATTGTACCGTATTCTTATCCATGTTTCCAGTAAATTTTATCTGGTATTTGTTGTTATTCATCCTTTTAAAGAATTGTTCCAGGGATTCTTGGGATCCTTCCCACACAACCAAGATGTCATCCAGATATCGACGGTAGTATTTCAACTGTTGTGGGAATTTTGCATAAATTTCTTCCTCTTCCCATTTGGCTAAAAATATGTTTGCTACGCTGGGAGCATAACGTGCTCCCATGGCTACACCCTTTATTTGCTTGTAGTATTCATTCTTATACCAGAAATGGTGGTTTGACATAGCCATATTTAAGCCTTCCAGTAGAAATTCTCTTTGGGAATCTTTTAGGTTTGTGTACTTTTCTAAAGCCCATTTAGTAGCACTTAGTGCATCCTGCTGTTTGATGTTGGTATATAATATCTCCACATCAATCGATGCCAGTATTGTATGTTCGGTGATATTTATATTCTCTAGTGAATTTATTGTTTCCTTGGTGTCCTTTAGAAAGGATCTTCCAATGGCAGCTATAGGCTGAAGAAATATATCCAAATATTCACCTATTCTAGCATATAGGGATTCAATGCCACTAATTATTGGTCTTCCCGGTGGTTGTTGTAAATTTTTATGGATCTTTGGGATTTGATATATCACCGGCATCCGTGGGGCTTTTATGTTCAAGTATTTTCCTTCTTTTTTATTTAGGAGGCCCTTTTTCATCCCTTTGTTAATCCACTGTGTCATTTTCGCTTTTAATTTATTGGTTGGATTTCCGGACAATTTTAAGTACGTTTCTTGATCATTTACAATTCGATCCAGTTCTTTTATATAATCTTCTTTTTTCAGGATCACTAGACCTCCTCCTTTATCCGCTGGTCTAATAATAATACTTTTCTTATTTTCCAGACTTCTGATGGCTTCCCAAACTTCTTTGGTATTTTTAGTTGGTTTTCTTTTTAACATTTGCACTTCTTTTTGTACAATATTTCTAAACACTTGAATATATTGGTATGTGCTCGATTTGGGGTTAAATATTGACTTGTTTCGAAGTTGGGTATGTTGGTATTCTGGTCCTTCTTCTTCTCCTACCCCTTTCTTTTGTTGTTCAGCAAAAAATTTTTTGATATTTAATTTTCGTATAAATTTTTCTAGATCAATAAAGGTTTCAAAGTGATCTAGAGATTTAGCAGGGGCAAATTTCAAGCCTTCTTGTAATATTTTCAATTCAGATGTTGTAAGTTCCACCCCTGCTAAGTTAAAAATCCCTTGTTCTAAACGTCCCTTTTCCGTTTTCTTTCTCCCTCCTCTGCATCCTCTTTTTTTGCGTTTTCTCTCATGTTGACCCAATAGTTGTCTTTCCAGGATTTCTCTTCCCCCTGGTGCTTGAATTGTCCAGAGGGCCCTGGTTTTTGTCCATCCTGGGGATGAGGGTATATATATTGTCCTGAGGAACCTGGTTTTTGACCATCAGAGGGGTATGTATAGTTATATTGGTTGTTCCTATATTCCTGATGAGAAGGGAGTCGTTCTCTCTCTCTATATCCTCCCGGGTGTTCTTGTCTAGGTCTTTCTGGGGGGTGATTATAATATTCTTGATCATTTCTATATGATATAGGTCCCTCTCCTCCTCGAGGGTGTTGATAATAATTATCATATTGATAATTTTTCTTATATCCTCTCCCTCTTCCACGTCCTCGTCCTCTTCCTCTTCCCCTACCTCTGCCTCTCACCTGTTTGTATAGGGGCTGTTGGGGGGTTTGTTGGGAAGCATAGGGTGTAGAGTTAGAGTTTCTCCTTTCATAGTTGTAGTTCTCCCTTGCCTTTGGATGTTCCAGATATCTAGGAGTAGAAAATTCTTCCCTATTTCTTAGGGGTGAGAATCTATTGCTGGTGGGAATCAGAATAGTATTCACTGTAGTATCACCCTCATCATCTTCACAAATAGTAGGGGTCATCTCCTCTCTCCTTGGGTTGTTATGTGGTGTTACTCTGAAATCTTTCAAGAGATTATGTCTTACTTCTAGGTGACTATGTTCTCTTTCTGGGGATGATTCCCTTGAATTAACACCTATCACCTCCTGCCATTTGTAGACTGTGCCTTTTTTGTAATCCTCAATATCACGTTGGTATTTTTTAATTTTTTTCTTTTTTATATCAGTGTCGTATTGTGTGATGTGTTTTTGCATCATTATAATCTTATCTTTATATTCTTGTGTCTCTGTAAGTGGAGCTAATTTCTCTTTGATGTTCTGTATTTTTGATTCTATGATGGTTAATTTCGTTTTCCTTCTTTTAATTAAAAGTTCCATAAGTTGTTTTTCTTTACTATTAAAAAATTTGAACCATTCTTCCATAGAGGTTTTATCCTCTAGCCCGTCATTGGGATTCACATCCCATCTTAGTCGCCTGGGGGTGATATCCTCCTCAATATATCTATCAAAGGTAGTAATATCCCACCAGGTCCTAATTTGTCTCTCCAGATTGTACTGTAACTGTTTAAAGTTTTGGGACATATTTACTTCGTTAATTGATCGTTGTTGGAAGATTTCGCTAGAATTATAGGTTCTCTCTTTTAATAAATTAAAAACATCCATTGTTCCAGTTGATTTTGAGCCGGCTGCCATTCAATAAGGTGCTTAAATAAGTACCCAAAATATCAGTAAAAACGTTAAGGAAGGCGCCTAGCTCTTTCTAAAGATATTAAAACCTGCTGCCCCTTTAATTGTTTGAAACAATAAATAGATATAAAAATGGGTAAAGAGGCGCTGGTGATCTTTTAGCTGGATATAAATCTTAGTTGGTTACGTATAAAAATCATATATAAAAAAATATATAGACAATATAGTATATGAGATACGTGCTACTAAATGGGCTTTAGAAAAGTACACAAACCTAAAAGATTCCCAAAGAGAATTTCTACTGGAAGGCTTAAATATGGCTATGTCAAACCACCATTTCTGGTATAAGAATGAATACTACAAGCAAATAAAGGGTGTAGCCATGGGAGCACGTTATGCTCCCAGCGTAGCAAACATATTTTTAGCCAAATGGGAAGAGGAAGAAATTTATGCAAAATTCCCACAACAGTTGAAATACTACCGTCGATATCTGGATGACATCTTGGTTGTGTGGGAAGGATCCCAAGAATCCCTGGAACAATTCTTTAAAAGGATGAATAACAACAAATACCAGATAAAATTTACTGGAAACATGGATAAGAATACGGTACAATTTCTAGACCTTGAGATATATAAGCACAATAGCACTTTAAACACAAGGACCTTCTTCAAAAAAGTGGACACAAACGGATATATCTCTAAAAGAAGTTGCCACCATCCGGCGTGGATACAGGCCATACCCAAAGGGCAATTCACCCGGATAAGAAGGAATTGTACGAACTTGATAGACTACAATACACAAACAGATAAATTAATAGAAAGGTTCAAAGAAAAAGGATACAAAGAAAAAGACCTAAGAAATACCCAAAAGAAAATATCCGAAATGAAGAGAGAAGACCTTCTAAGGAACAAGAAAAAGAAGAAAAAAGAAAATTCCAACTTTGAACTTGCCTTTATAACGGGGTTTAATACACAATACAAGGAAGTTGAATATTGTTTAAAGAAAAACTGGCATATTCTCCTCAGAGATGATACACTAAAATCACTCCTTCCAAAAAATCCGAAATTTATTTATAAAAGGGCCCCGGGATTACGCAATATTTTAGCAAAAAATGTACCAGATCCACCTAAAAGACAACAGATGTTCTTTGCAAAAAATGGCTTTTATAGGTGCAGAAGATGCAAAGCCTGCAGGACAAGCAATTTCAAGAAAAGGATCGAGCACAAGTTTTTCTCATCAGATAACAGAGAATTTGAGATAAAACAATTTATCACATGTGACACCAGATTCGTTACATACATGTGTACTTGCCCCTGCGGGCTAAAATATATTGGACGCACTACTCGCACCTTAGCGAAGAGAATTGGGGAACATGTCGACAATATTAAAAAAGGTTTCAGAAAGCACAGCTTATCAAACCATTTCAGAATATACCACAACCAGGACCCCTCTCTACTTTGGTTCTGTGGAATAGATAAAATAGTGAATCATTGGAGAGGTTCAGACATGAGGAAAATGATATCACAGAATGAAACTGTATGGATTCATAGATTAAAGACTCTGAAACCTATGGGGTTAAACGCCGACATAGACCTCAATTGCTACCTGAATAATTTTTAAAAGATTTTTAAAAGATTTATAGAATTTTAAAAGATTTTATAGAATCATATGAATTTTTATAGTCTTTTAAAATAAAAATATATAATATATCCCTTGCAGTCTTTTTTTCCAATAAAATGTATATTATTAAAAATTACAATTTTAAAATTAATTTTAAATGTTTTTATATATTTATATTTATATAATCTAATTAATATAATGAGAATATATCCCTATCCTGAAAAGAAGGAAAAAAGAAAATAGGAATATATGTTCTCCAAAAAATCCACTAGATGGCGCTAGGATTAAAAATAGCACGCAAAATAAATAGTAACACATAGAATTTTAAATAATAGTTTTTAAATAAAGATTGTTTATGAATATTATGTTTGATTTAAAATATATGTATGCCTTGGAATATTGCTTTGATAAGTGTAATGATCTGAAAAGTTTGCTGTATGACCAATGTGGGTAGTGGGAATATACCCAGAGGATCTGCAGCAAAACCTTATTTTTATAACATAAATGGAGTAATTAAAGATCTTAGGTAGTGGTAAGAAAGATCTTTTTCAGTGTCACCCAAAAATTATAATAAAATGGAGATGTTGGAGAGATCGAACATCAGCCAATCAAATGAATGAGAGTGATATTTAGTACAGGAAACTCCGGGTAGCAGGAACCGCCTGATGACGCACAATGAGCGAAATGCATTGTGGTTAATGCTATACCCGGAACTAACAGAGGCATTCGAGGCAGTGGCTGGGACGCAAGCCGATCGGCATAAACGGAACAGGGAGAGAGATACATGAGGGAGCTGCAGATCCCCTGAGGATATCTTCCCAACACCCGTGACCCATACTGCTTAATTGCCCAGTGCCAGGAGGGCACAACAAAGAGTAAGAGGCAAATTGTTATCCTTAGTTTGTGTTTTTTATTAAATAAACAATATTTCACTATTGGAGGCTTTTTTCCTATCTTTATATGTATGGACTATATTGTCCACCTCGAGTAACGTAGGAGCAGGATATACAAAGTACCGAGGAGAGGTTTGATCCACCCAATTTAAAGGGATCACATGCGCTGGAGGTCCTTGTGACCTGTGGAAAGCTGGTAAGAGGCCACGTGTGACACACCCCAGCACTTGGAGCACTTTTTAAAGAAAGAATTAAAGATCACAAAAAACGCACAATTTGGTTGCATGAAAAATCCAGAAACATAGAGACTTTTTTCACAAATTTTTGAGCACTATTAATTTTTTCTATTTATTATATGTGAATATAACTTATTGGTGGAGATATTAAGCACTTTTATAATAAGTAATAATTTATTGGTAAATCAAGGTCAGCATTTGCACTTTAATTAAGTTTATGCACTATAAGCACAAAAAAATTTTTTTTTGTTTGTTACACCTAAAATACCAATACCGTATTTATATAATTTATACACTATTAAAAATTTGGGACATAAATTATTAATATTAATAAGCACCTTAATAAGTATATTTTTTATGCACGTATCTCATATACTATATTGTCTATATATTTTTTTATATATGATTTTTATACGTAACCAACTAAGATTTATATCCAGCTAAAAGATCACCAGCGCCTCTTTACCCATTTTTATATCAATCTTTGACATTGCAGAGTCCAGCTGATCATGCAGAGTTTGAATAAGATCAGTATTTTGGGTGGTCCTGGTGACCATTTGATCAAGTTTGGATTCAATCGCTTCAATCCTGGATCCTAGATTATTCAAATCAGCCTTTATCTCTCCTGTAATTTTTGCCGCAGAGACAGAGATCCCCCTATCCAGCAGCTCTGAGAATTTTACAAATAGAGTGGCTATGTCAAGTTGAGCTGTGGGGACAGGATCCCTGAGGGAGCCATGGGGATTGCAGGCCTCCATAGGGGATAGAAGGAGATCATCCAGGGTATGTCCTATGAGAGATTATGTGGATGCTGGGGATGGATGGGGTGAGGAGAAAGTGTCCCCGGGGGGTCCCTGGGTATTAGGGAACAGCTGGGGGTCCATGAGAAGTGGGAGGGAGCCCTGCTGTGAATCGGATGGCCGGTGGGTCTGTGGAGCGGCCGCCGTCTTGGGCGGGTAGGCCTCAAAATACAAAGTTCAATGCGGGCCGATCCGAGCGGTGAAAATAGTACCTGCAGGGTCCGGGAGGTGTCCGGGGAGGAGAGCGAGGTGCCGGTATGCTTTGCAGGGCTTGATGGCTGCGGATGCCACTGGATGGGGCGCGATGCAGCCGGATCAGTGGATCCGGCTGCATCTAAGCAGCTATGGTCTAAGCGGCCATATCGGAGCTCCACGCATGCGCCGTTCATTGAAAAGTATTTTAATCTCTTAGGCTCTCTCATAAACAAGGAAGCAACTAGCAGTGGTGAAATACTCCACTAAATAGCACTTGGTAGCTACACAATGAAGACCCTCAAAATAGTATTCAGATGCAAAAATTTACACCCAAAATGAAAATCAGATTTGTCCTTGCATTCAGTTTCTCTGTTGTTAATTACGGCTGTGAAAACCAGACTCTACAGAAACAGGAAAGAAAGAAGATCCACTCATTTAAGCTTTGGTGCTACAGAAGGATTTTGTGAGTGCCGTAGAACTAACAGATTGATTATAGATGAAATCAAACCAGCTATTTCACTAGAAGCCCAAATGATGAAGTTACGACTGCGCTATTTTGGTCACACCGTCAAAAGAGAGAGGTCACTGGAGGAGGAACCAATGTTTGGGAAGATTGAAGGAACTAGGCAAAGAGGGAGAGACCAGCTACTAGGTGGTTGAACACATTGACTCCAGCTTTGGGGATGATACTGAAGGATCTCGCCAGACTAGCACAAAGCCAATTTCTTTTTAGAGCTCTCATTCATCAAGTTGCTAGGACTCGGACCCGAGTTAATGGTACTTAATAAATAATAAAGGAGGGGCATTACAGACTGGTACTTAAGTGGTAAATAATAAAGGGTGGGCATTACAGACTGGTACTTAAGTGGTTAAACATGTTACTGTCCTCCAAAAGCTAAACATATCTTGTACAAACAGGGCTGGGACAAAGGGTGGGCAGGAGGGACGGCTGCCCTGGGGCCAATGGTTTATTGCAGGGATGGGGGGCATCTTGACCCTAAACCTAAGGGAAGGGGGGCGCAATTTGGCATCCTTGCCCTGGGCACTGGATAACATTGTCCCGGCACTGTGTACAAAAGAGCTGGCTATTCAAAATGGTCACACTGTAAAATTAGTACTAAACACTATCCTTAAGATCTAAAAATAACCTTTACACATCCAGTACCGGATGGTCCTGTATTTATTTTTCACTAAATTGTTTCTTACTGTAATTTTTCTGCCTTTTTGTAACATCGTCCATGTGCTCTTCTTTTCCCCTTCACTACTATTTGTTTGGCATATTATTTGTGGTCATGTACACTGCTCTATATACACTACAAATCCCATAGTCCATCTTGGGAGTGAGCAAGAGAGGGTGGCTACATTCCTACATACAGTGGAGTATACCAGTGGTGGGATTCAAAAATTTTAGTAACCAGTTCCGACTTTCCCAGCAGAATGACCAGCGTGCCCCCTTTTAATGCAGAATGACCAGCGTGCCCCCCTTTCAATGTACAGTGACCAGCGTGCCCCCCTTTCAATGCAGAGAGACCAGTGTGTCCCCTTTCAATGCACAGTGATCACAGCATTGCCCTCAATCATTGCAGAGTGCCACAGCATTGCCCTCAATCATTGCAGAGTGCCACAGCATTGCCCCCAATCATTGCAGAGTGCCACAGCATTGCCCCCAATTATTGCAGAGTGCCACAGCATTGCCCCCAATGATCATTGCAGAGTGCCCACAGCATTGCCCCCAATGATTGCAGAGTGCCAACAGCATTGCCAATGATTGCAGAGTGCCCACAGCATTGCCCCCAATGATTGCAGAGTGCCCACAGCATTGCCCCCAATAATTGCAGAGTGCCCACAGCATTGCCCCCAATGATTGCAGAGTGCCCATAGCATTGCCCCCAATGATTGCAGAGTGCCCACAGCATTGCCCCCAATGATTGCAGAGTGCCCACAGCATTGCCCCCAATAATTGCAGAGTGCCCACAGCATTGCCCCAATGATAATTGCAGAGTGCCCACAGCATTGCCCCCAATGATCATTGCAGAGTGCCCACAGCATGCCCCCAATAATTGCAGAGTGCCCACAGCATTGCCCCCAATAATTGCAGAGTGCCACAGCATTGCCCCTAATGATCATTGCAGAGTGCCCACAGCATACCCCCAATAATTGCAGAGTGCCCACGGCATTGCCCCCAATAATTGCAGGGTGCCCACAACATTGACCCCAATAATTGCAGAGTGCCCAGAGCATGCCCCCAATAATTGCAGAGTGCCCAGAGCATTGCCCCCAATAATTGCAGAGTGCCCACAGCATTGCCCCCAATAATTTCAGAGTGCCCACAGCATTGCCCCCAATAATTTCAGAGTGCCCACAGCATTCCCCCAATAATTGCAGAGTGCCCACAGCATTGCCCCCAATGATTGCAGAGTGCCCACAGCATGCCCCCAATAATTGCAGAGTGCCCACAGCATTGCCCCCAATAATTGCAGAGTGCCCACAGCATTGCCCCCAATGATTGCAGAGTGCCAGCGATCCCCCCACGAGACCCATGCACTTACCTCACGGACGATCACGCAGCTTTTCTTCAGTCCCCGGCTCCCCGCGTCTCCGAGTCCTCAGTCCTCCCGCCTCCTCGTCCAATGGCACGGTGTTTGCCTTTCGGCCAATCAGGAAGCGGGAGGACCCGCTCCCTGATTGGCCAGGAGGGTCCGTGTGACAATAGCGAATTTTCATTCGCTATTGTCACAGACTGGGCGGGTCGGGGCGCTCTGCTCCCCGGCCGCCACGTCTGTAGCTGCGCGGTCCGAGCGCGGGACGTTCAGTTGTACTGCGCGTCCTTAGACGCCCAGAGGGATCAGCCGGTTCTGCGAACTTGCAGAAAGTTAGCAACTGGTTCTATGGAACTGGTGCAAACCGGCTGAATCTCACCACTGGAGTATACCATGGAGAACGAACGTAGCCACCCTCTAACAGGAAGTCAGATTTAAAAAAGGAGATTTTGAGAAGACAGAGCAATGGAAGGCACTTTTCTTGTTAGAATACATACTTGAAAGGATTTGTTTTCCAAATCAGAGTTTAATGTCTCTTTAAGTCAGGGGTGTCCAAACTTTTTTCAAAGATTTGATGAAGTGAACATGCGTGAGGGCCGACCATTTTGTGCAGTGACCAAATGCAGGGGAGCCAGTGGAATGTGGGGAGTGGCTGCTTCTCGTATGGTTGTCCTGACAACTTTTCAATGTTCTATTTACTACATTGGCATCATTCATGACTATTATTGCTGCCATCAGTATTCATCATCGGTGGGATCATATAACGCTTATATGTGGGTAATCCTTGTGTGACTGATACTTTTGAACATCCCTCCTGGTGCGTTTTGTTCCCACACAGCTGCTACCTGACCCCCAGGTGTTATGCCAATTATCATGGAGAGGGCGCTGGTCCTGTCATATTAGCGCCAGATTTATTTGTGTTGTTTCGTACTCCCTAATCAGGCTTAGTCTAGGCTTTATTGAGCAAAGGATATAAAGCTGGCGGGGGTGGGCGGTTGATGTTAACAAAATGTGTATTCACAAATAACAGGAAACACCGGAATTGGATTCAGCAGGCCAGTATGGACCATCGTTTTGAGTATAAGTCATTCAAAACAGTAGCATATATACTGTAGGAGGATGTATAAAATGAATGGTAAAATAACTAATATGGCTTACCTGCAGTCCCACGGCGTTGAAAGATCCAGAGATCCCAGGGGTCCGGAGCAGTGCTTGTGGATTCACAGGGGCCACAACAACAGATTTTTCCGAATTACCTGGGGGGCCATATTAAAGTGGCCCACGGGCCGGACTTTGGACATGCCTGCTTTTAATCATTCAAGGATACTCAATGTGAGTGCACAACTGCTACTGGTCTTAAGACTGCTTCCTCCTTCCTCTCTGCTGATGCTCTGCAGGATAAAAATATAAAGGGAACTCCAGAAGTGTAATTCCGTAATTACGTGTTTATTAAAAACAACACTACATACACATCCACTTGTGGTACAGCATGAATTACAGCTATGAAATGGATCAAAAAATTACTAAAAAAAACACCACCAGGATTAAACCACAGGGTGCTCAATGGCATCTCATATATAGCTCCTCTTAATATGCTTCTCCATAACAAGCATTGTCAGGAATTCAGATCCCTTTGAGCCATTCATCCTGATAGAGAGAAGGAGGGATGTGGGTTTCCCTGACACGCAGACTGTTGCTGGATAAACTGCTGAGCAGCAATGCGCTCTGTTATCTCTTTGCAATATCCAACTGGTAAGGAGCCTCTATTTCCTTTTTGGTGGTGCAGCTCGGAAGCACAGCTTCCTCCCCGGGTGACTCCTGGTCTCTTCTTCCCTTATATGGACATTCCTTTTTATTAACGTGGATATTTATATCTGGGACTTTAGTAATTTTTATATTTTTTTCTTGCTCTGTTGACAGATCCTTTTCGGTTGAATTTTTTCACAGATTTGTTTGTTATTTATATTTCTTTTTGAAATATTGTGATTTATATTTGCACTTTAATGTGAGGTAATCACTTAACCCAATGTCCGCCGGGCACTCGTGATCTTCCGTTACACCGGCAGAAAGGCAGGCGGCTAATGTAAACAAAGCCGCCTGTCATTCTTCCCTGTGTAAGAATGGAGATCACACGGTTCTACTATGTAGGACCGTTGATCTCTGTTCTTACACTAGTAGCCACAGCCAATCACAGTTAGAAACACGCCCCTAGGGACACACTTAACCCCTCCCTCTCCAATAAAGTTAACTTCTTCACTGCCAGTGTCATTTTTACAGTAACAGTGCATATGTATAGCACTGATTACTGTAGTAATGTCACTGGTAACCCCAAAAATGTCAGTCAAGGGTCCGATCTGTCCGCCGCAATGTCACAGTCCCGCAAAAAAAAAAAAATCGCAGATCGCCGCTATTATGCGTTAAAAAAAACAACAAAATTACAAAAATCTTTCCCTTTGTTAGTAAACGCAATAACTTTTGCGCAAACCAATCAAAATACGCTTTTTGCATTTTTTTTTTTTAACAAACATATGGTAAAAAAAAAAAATTGCCCTAAAATGTTAAAAAATTTTGATTTTTACATTTTTTTGGGGAATTTCATATAAAATAATGTGAAAAATATTGTTATTTTTGCAAAATTGACGCTTTTTTTTTGTTTATAGCGCATGATCAAAAAATCGCACAGGTGATCAAATACCACCAAAAGAAAGCTCTGTTTGTGGGAAAAAAAGGACATCAAATTCGTTTAGGTACAGCGTCACACGACCGTGCAATTGTCCGTTAAAATCACGCAGTGCCGAATTGCAAAATAGGCCCTGGTCAGGAAGGGGTTAAAATCTTCCGGGGCTTAAGTGGTTAAAGGGAAACTCCAGTCAAAAATGAATTTTTTCCCTATTAATAGTATGTTAAATATCTTTATCTTTGATATTATTCATTTTCTGGCTAGCTGCTTATGTAGCTTAGAAAGTCTTATCTAACCTGGACAATCAGCTTCTTCTTGTTCCTTACCAACAACGCTATCTCCTATTATCTGAGTTTGCCAAGTTTCCTGAAAAGGTTGTCTGTCTTTCTATTGCCTCGTACACACACATCGATAGTTGGCCGTGTATTTTCGACTCCGACTTTTCGGCCGAATAAAATCTGGTGTGCAGGCTATAAAATTTTTGTTGGCCGTCACCACAACGGCCGATTTTCCGTCAGTCAGTACAGATTTCGGCAGACAATGAGCAAGACTGGGCATGCTCAGAGATGAAAAAACACACGGAAAGTAAACCAGCACATGACATCACTTCTGAAGTAGATTTTTGTTGGCTGAGAAAATTTGTGTGCAGTCTAGAGCACATTTCAACCAACACAACAACACTGGACAAAAGACGGCCGATCGGTCGGCCGATAATTGTTGCGTGTGTACGAGGCTTTAGGCAGGCATGGCTAGACCTGACCAACCCCACCTATCCTTCACAGTACATATCTGTCTTTATAGCCTTGTTTAGATTAGCAGCTTTTCCTGAGAGAGAGAGAGGGGGGGGGGGGGGGGAGTCATGTGACTGGCACAATATATGAAAGAAATGAGGTACAAAGGAACATTTTTGAAAGTTTAGAAGGATACAGATCCATTTCTTTTGCACATTACATGTGAGTAATGAATTTTAGGCTCAGTTTCCACTAGTGTGGATTGTCATGCGACTTTGGACACAAGTTCGCATGACAAGTCACAGCTCATTGATTTCAATGGCACCCATTCCCATCTATGGCACTTTGAAAATTTGTGACTTTTAAAAGGTGCCTGCACTACTTTGATGCGACTTTGATCCAGAGAGTGTAAAGTTGGATCAAAACTGCACTCAAAGTCGCACTCTAAATCGCACAACTTAAGAGTCGCACTAGTGGAAACATAGCAACTAGGCTAGAGTGCGACTTTAGAGTGCGACTTTGATGCCACTTTGAGTGCAGCTTTGATCCAACTTTACACTCTTTGGATCAAAGTCACATAAAAAATTTGCATCAAAGTAGTGCAGTTACCTTTTCAAGGTCGCTGATTTTTAAAGTCGCATAGAAGATGGAAACAGGTGCCATTGAAATCAACGAGCTGTGACTTGTCATGCGACTTTGTGTGTCCACAGTCGCATGACAAGTCACACTTGTGGAATTGAAGCTTTAGTCTATGTTTCCACTATTGCGATTTAGAGTGTGACTTTGATGTGACTTTGACCCAACTTTAAACTCTCTGGATCAAAGTTGCATCAAAGTAGTGCAGGTACCTTTTCAAGTCGCTGATTTTCAAAGTTGCATAGAAGGGAACGGGTGCCATTGAAATCAATGGGCTGAGACTTGTCATGCGACTTTGTGTGTCCACAGTCGCATGATAAGTCGCTCTAGTGGAAATATAGACTTAGTGTGGTTGCCTGTACTAGGATCATTTTAGATGGTGAGCTGAGACCCCCGAGCACTTCCAAGTACACTGACAGTCCCCCTCCCCCTCCCGTGTCCAGCTTCCTTCTACTAATGTAGTCTTCATTCAAAGCCCTGCACAGCTATACTGTATATGTCCCCCCCATGCCCTGTGTGGATTGATTGTTTTTTATTTTCAATTTGTCATGACTTGGGATGTACAATGCATCCTTACTGATGAAAGAACACTGGGCGGGAACCTATGATCAGCCCCTCCCATTCTGTATACCCCCACTGGCTACACAGGAAAAGTGCCCCTCCCTGGAAGTGATGTCACTGGCTTTCAGTAACCACACCCACTTGCTGCTCTTGGACTCAGCAGGAAGAGCAATTGAAGTCATGTGACAGCACTGAATATTGCAGAATAAAGGAAGAAAAACAGATTTTTTTCATTTTGACACATAAAGCTGAACTCCGCTCACATTAATGATTGCAGGGGAGAATTTCAGGTATTAGGCTGGACTTCAGCTTTAACATTGATTGTGGAAACAACACACTTACAGTATATAGGTGTTTTAATATATATTTGTAAATATGCAACTGAAACAAGAAAAATATTAGACAGGTCCTCTTTTGTGACCAATAGTGAATGTACTGGAGTATTGTTTATTTATTTACATGCATAATATACCTGTTACATGTGTATATGCATTTTAAAATTACAGTTCTGAACATGAATTGGATTAATAATGATGATGATATAGGATATTGGATGTAATCTTCCTTGTATTGTGGGTGATCTGTGGTCTGAGCAGTGTGTCCGTATGTTGGCAGGAATCTGTCAGATCTCCAGGGCTCTCTTCTGACAAATCCAGCTGTGTTTGGATTGACAGGGATCCTTTATATATCCAGAATCTGCTTTCAAACATACACAGTCTCCTGAAGATTCTTTTGATAGAGGGAATCTGGGTAATAAATAACAATGAGTAGTTATGAGTTTCTATTGTTTTCTGGATGAACAACATTCATATTCTCAGTGTAGATGAAGAGTCACTTACAGGCTGGAATTATAGTGCTGACCGTCCACCCATCTCCATCCATCTCCATCTCTGTACAGTCCAATCCAGAACTTTCCATCTGTTTGTTGATTTGTTGATCTGTTTATAAACTCCTGGGAGAACAGAACAATGTATGTTACAATACAGTATATTTGTATACAAGAAGCAGAAACTCTCCTCACACATTGACAGGACATAACAAAACACACTTTTTTGTTTAATCTGGATTTTTACTCCTGTTAGGAAAATACTAAGCTTGCTCCATGGACATTGTAGAGAGATATTACCAGGTTAACCACTTCATAGCTCCCAACTGTCACTGATTTTGAGTCCCTGTCGTTCTATGAGAACCATATCCCTGTGTCCCTGTTTCCTCCCCATGTTCCCCTATTTCCTCCTCATGTGCCCCTCCTTTTTAATCTGATGTATGCACCTTTATTAAAAAAAAATGTACTATTTCGCTACCAACAATGTTATACTGAAAAAAACTGTACATCCAACCATTAAACTATTGAATTTGTTCTTTTGAAAAGCCAGTATAGAGCAGAAAAAGCAGTGGGGAAAAAAATGCTTATAGGTTTAACAAATGTTTTTGCATAGAAATTTTTCATGAATTAAATAACTTGGAGCATTGCAGGGGATATGCCCCTTGCCTTAAAGTGGTTGTTAAGCCACTTGTATGACTTTCTATAATCCTCTTTGTTTTCTAAGCCTGTGTGCCTCTGTCTATGTGTTTTATAAAAAAAGATGCTGTGAATACCTGATTTCAGTGTGCTGCTTTGCAATCATGTGACTCACTGGCTCTCCTCTCCCCATCTGACAGATGCAGGGGGCGAGACAGAGATTCCCCTGCTGATGTCACTCCAGAGGAGAAGAGGGGAGAGAGAGAGCTGGCAGGCCACATGATTGCAATGCAATACACTGACCACGGTGCCAGGGCCCAGCAGCCATGATACACTGTGGACAGTGTACAGAGATGAGGGTAGAAACTGGCAGGATCAGCCAGGTATTTTAGGTGATAGAAGGGGCCAAATGACACAGCACAAGCACTGTGCTGTCATTCATGCTTTTCAACACAAAAATGTATGAGGTATGCGCTTGAGTACCTGCATGTGTATAACCGTCCATTACCAGACCATTTTTCAGTTCTGTGATAGTTTGACTGACAACTATTCCTTCATGCAACACTGTACCCAAATAAATAGTATACTGCACAGACAGCACTGCACTGTCTCAATTTCTGCAGTCAGAAGTGTGCGTCCACTCCTGCCTGCATGTCAAATTTTGACATGCTACTGTGTCCATGCAGGTGCTGCATCTGTATCCACTTCTTTGGGCTGCTTGCACGCAGTTCCAAGTTGGATTATCACATAGTTAAAAGGGGCTCAGCAAGGAAAATGTATCTCACCGCCCATCTGAATGAGCCCTAAAAATGCCAGGACACTGAACACCCCCAAAATAACCTCTTTTTGGAAAGTAGACACCCCAATGTGATCTTGTTTTTTGTCACATTTTTTTTTGCAAATGAGGAAACATGCTAATATTGAGGGAGTTAAAGCATGGAGTTTGGTAATGGTGCATAAGACACATTACCAGGTCATACAAAGAGGGAGGTGAAGGGGTTAATGAACAGGGCACCTACAGTGGAAGAATGGAAATTAAGGGGTTTACGTGCAAGATAAGAGAGGTGAAGGTAATAATATACCAGTTGCTGACAAGACCTGTGTTTGTAACACTCACACTTTTAAGGCTCCTTCACACATGTGGACAGGCTAGGGTAGTATATGGACAGGCTAGGGTAGTAAATAGACAGGCTAGGGTAGTATGTGGAGTAAGTTAGTATTTGGACAGGCTAGGGTATTATATGGACAGACTAGGGTGGTATATGGACAGACTAGGGTAGTAAATAGACAGACTAGGGTAGTAAATAGACAGACTAGGGTAGGAAAATAGACAGGCTAGGGTAGTAAATAGACAGGCTAGGGTATTATATGGACAGAGGGTAGTATATGGACAGGCTAGGGTAGTATATAGACAGGCTAGGGTAGTATATAGACAGGCTAGGGTAGTATGTGGACTAAGTTAGTATATGGACAGGCTAGGGTATTATATGGACAGGCTAGGGTATATGTAAAGAAAATCTCCTGCGCTTTGAGAAAATACGACGGAGGGAAGAGAGATACTTCAGACACTTCCGCTCACAGTCACTATGGGTCCCTGCAAGGAACAGCAAGCGTCAGACCGCTGACGCTGCGAGCCTGCAGGGAACATGGACAGGACGGCTCCCGCCCAAGACCGCCCACCTTCCCAGATGACAGCAGCTGGCTCATACCTATACGTGCACAACCTGGGCAAGTGCCTTGATTGTCAGTGTCTAAATGGCATAAATGGCCCCTAAGAGCAAAAACTCAGGAATAAGGGCAAATAATAATATGTGCATTCAACTAAGTTCCAATAATTGAAATGGTGATAATGCTGTCAGTGACCGTTACATTGCTATTGATCGCAGTCTGCGATCAATGCGCAGACGGACAGGGAACACCCTGGACATGCCAGCTGCATCTCCAATGCCCTCTGAAGTAGGTGAGGCACCCCATATGTACTGGCCATATATACAAAAGTGCACCTCTATATGAACTGGCCATGGATGTAAAAAATGCACCTACATAGGATACTCTGCCTGATTAAAATGTTCCCATCACACTATCACGTATTGTGCAACTATGGATTATACATATGCCCTTCAGCCCTCAAGGCCAGTGAATATTAGGTATTGGTACGGTAATTTTGGCCTCGGTGAGTGGGCGTCCCTGGCCTAGGTGAGCCTTGTATCCATCCCCCCGCCCATCCACCCCTGTCCTTTTCCCCCCGCCCCCTTTTCTTGGGGGCGGTACAGGAAGGGGTGTGGTCAACTCCCATTTATCCCTGGCCTATCCAAGGTGTAGTCTAGCAGCAAATTTTCCGGCTCTGAGGAAGGGGGCTCGCCCCTGAAATACGTCAGCCCAGCCACAGCAGCCCCATACGGCACACTGCATGCCATTCAGCTTCGTGTGGGACCTTGGCTTCCTTGGAGAATTTATATACATGATGTTAATGTGTGTACATTCACACCTGTTTTGTGAGTATACTACATACTTTTTAAATTTTAATAAATGGTTTTAGTGGTAATGCACTAGGTCGGTGTGCCCCTTCTTTTTTGTCTTTATCTCAGTTGATTTAGGGTATTATATGGACAGGCTAGGGTAGTATATGGCCATGCTAGGGTAGTATATGGACAATGGACAGGCTAGGGTAGTATATGGACTGGCTAGAGTAGTACTGTATATAGACCTTGCCTATAGGTAGCACCGGCCCTGGCCGTATGGTGACCCCATTTACTTGTGTGTGTGAGCAAAATCATCAACCATTGTTTGTATAATAGAACAGCCATGAACTTTTTAGGCACCAAGACATACAAAGGTTTGTATAAAAATTTACCAACTTTATTTCATATCTGTTAAAAAACATATCATATCTAAAGATACATAGATAAATCAAAAATACTCAAAATAAGCTACTGTTAGAAGACCCACACTGATCCTAAGAAGGTATTCATATATCAGCCACAGATAAGAGGGCTGTAGGTGTCCCAAAACACAGGATTGGTGTGTTAATGTAGCTTGTAGAGGCCCGACAAAGTGCTTCCTCAGGGGCTTGCGCAATAATTCTATGTAAAAAAAGGAAAAAATAAGAAACGAACACAAAAATAGATAAACAGTTATATAGTAGTATTAAATGACTTTCACTATAATGCCAAGCCAAGAACCACTCCCAAGTGCAGACAAGGTAGCAAAGTGGATGTGGGGACACATGTATCATTGCAACCCATCACCAGGGAGTAACCAAGGGCCGCCGTACGTTGGTGAAAAGAAAATGACATGATTAGGGTATCACAGATGCGCACACCCAATACCTAACCCAGACAAAAACTTCCCATACATCTGACTTTGAACAAAACAATGAATGACACCAATCTGGAGAAAAATGTGGCCTGGTATGCAATTTTATTAACAAATGAACAAAATAAAATTTTCTTAAAGCAGAAACCATACATAATCCAGTACCTGTAACATAAAGGTTGCCTGTCTTGGGAGGCACCAAAAACCAAATTAAAATTGTTTATCAGCGTTAATACTTAACGATCCCTAGCCGCGCAACACCGACTCGGGGACAAACACTCTTCACCACAGATACTGTACCTCCTTGTTACCCCTTGCATGTTATTCCACCATTAACTGGGATCCACTAGAGTGCGCCATACCTTTCATGGACCACCCTATGAACTTTTCCAAGAATGGTAATGCTTCCAAAGACCCCAACCGCCACAGTGCACTGGTGTAAAGCCTTACACCTGTGGACCCCTCCACAAACCCAATGCTCTTTTAAGGTTTCTTGCCATTCAAGATAGTATTCAGTCTGTCCCTATGGTATTCAAGTGGACCCCATCGCTCTGCAGATACCACCAGGTATCCACCTCCAGATCCTGATGTCTGACAACAAACTGGCTAACTTCCTTGTTAACCTTGAAGTGCACCTTGTTCGGCTTCTCGACCGACACGGTAAAATGCCAAGAAGAAGTGCGGCCGACAATCTTTGACCAAACCACTATCAAGTCTGGGAAGGTCATGCGCAATCTGAGGAAATCAAAATTAATATCGCGGATGAGGTGACGTTGGCCTGAATGCCCAAGCTCATTGCCACTAGGGATGATCGAACTTTTGAAAAGTTTGGTTCGGCCAGAACACCCGAACTTCCCGAAAAGTTCGCATCCGGATTCCAGAACCCCATTGAAATCAATGGGACCCGAACTTCGGTAATCAAAAACCACAATTTTGAAGCCCTAAAACCCAATAAATGCCCCTAAAAAGTGCCTAGGGTTCTGGGACTATTCAGGGACTATTAATCACACAAAAAAAAAGTTCTTTAAAATTGTCGTTTTTGATAGGGAGCCAATTATTGAAAAAAATCCTTGAAAAAAAAAAATGAGATTTCTTTGGATTTAGTGTCTGGGGGGGTCTAAAAAGTGTACCTGTGAAGTTTCAGCTCTGTAGCATGTCCATAACCAGAAAAAAAAGATAATTTTTCTTAGAATTTTTAGTAGCGCAGGGATGGGGTTCTGCTCCTTTCACACCAATGTGTGTATGTGTATATATACATATATGTGTGTGTGTATATATACACCCCTATACAGAAGTTCATGCCTGCCTCCAAAGACGTCCACGAAAAAGCCCAATAAACGCCTGAAACAAAAACGCCCAGGTGTGAAAGGAGCGGAACCCCATCCCTGCTCTACTAAAAATTCTAAGAAAAATGATCTTTTTTCTATGGCGGTCACCCTGACATGGATGAGTTTGGTCACCCTGGCATAGCAGTCAGAATCAGTTCACCCTAAACTACACTATGGTCTCCCTGACTCTTAACACTTTCCCTACAGAAACTATATTTTTGAATCTAACTATAGTGGTATATAGTACCCTAACTACACTAGATATCCCTTTCCTCACACTAATAATTGCTAAATGACACTTTTGCAGCAGGAGTAACAGGACTGCTTCCACTCTCTTCCACAGCCCCTGTATTACATTGCTAGAGATTTGGCGGGGCTAGGTTATATACTGGGGGGCGTATTCACTACTGATTGGCCTCTGGACCCCCTAGTCACTCCAATCACATTCCTAGCATCCTCATGCCCCCTCAATTGGCTTTTACCCACGTTTCTGGTCCAATCACAGGCTTTTAAAGCCCAGTTCCTGTCCCACTGCATTTTGGGCGGTTCTGGTTGCCAAATTCTGAACTTTTACCGCAAAAAGTTTGGAATTCGGCCGAATTTCGAACAGTCAATGTTCGGGTCGAACTGACGGTCGACCCGAACCGTTCGATCATCCCTAATTGCCACCCACGTGCAGCATCAATATGTCTGGTGCCTTGTCAAGCCGGGTGAAGCTGTGCACTTCCAAAAGGACCCTGCACCAAAGCAATCCTGGCACAATTATCCACCTAATTGTGGCCTCCATCCTAGGAAAACCCAGTTGACACCCATTGGGTTGGACATCTGCCCGCTTAGCTCCCCAAAACACAAAAGAGTACCCCAAGATCCACATGAGGCAAGCAACAGCATCTGTAAAAGAAAGATATCAAGGAAAACTTGGCAGAAAATGAGCATCCCACAATCATAATCACAACTGGACAGGCAAATAACATAGAAAGCACACTAAATCAAGTCAGGACGCACATATAGCTTAAAACGATTGGATTCCCATCTGCCTATTGCTTCAAAACGGACTCATCCAAACTCTACTGAGCGGCTTCAGTAGCCTTCCCCTGATGTGGAAGGAGTGCGAGTAGTAACTTTGAGAATCATAACCCAAAGCTGGCAGTCAACACCTAAATATGGATAAAAATTGAAATTTTGACAGAGCCAATCCATCCTGATGCATAAAAAAAGAGCCTTCCCACTGCGGGTGTAACTGCCCAAATTCCTCCACGACTGACACTCGGCAAATTGGGGAACCCTGCACTCTGTACAGGCACCAATACATAACTCTGCCCATCTGATCGATTTTGGAACGCCGAATGAATAGCCCCATTGAAGAATTTAAATAATTTACCTCACTAGCCAGTAGCCCACCTTGCACCACTTTAGAAGGACTAACCAACTCACTGATCCGAAAAGCTCCATAAAAACGGCAGCACGAACGCCGCCTTGAACAAAAGCGACTCGTATGCCGAGGCGCATAGGAAATTCACCTGACCCAAAAGCTCCTGCAGCATACCAAAAGAGACCTCTCCTAAAACCGTTCAAGCCTGTTTAACAACAAAGTCCTTTGTGAAATCCTGAACTCACAAGAATGCCAAACCTCCCAACTTACAATTAATGGCTGATATCGACACACCTTGTTCAAAATTCAAACAGATTAAATATAATAGAGAGTGAGATTCCATACTCCCCGTTCCCACTCCCACTCGTGGCAAAAGGTCCCTCCATTCTTGCCATACCTTGGAATAGGCTGACCAAGTGGACACACTCAAGGAGTTCTGTAATAAAACCAGCGGCAACCCCAACACAATTGGCCACAGCTCCAGCAGACACTTTGTGTTGCTCTCGGAAACCTGTCCAGCTGAATCCGAGACAAAAAATCCGCCAATGTGTTAGTTGCCCCTGGCAAATGTAGGGCATACAAGAAAACATTTAACTGCAAGCAACGCAAAACAAGATGAAGCAACAACCTAATAACTGGGGGTGAAGAGGCCGAAAGCCAATTAATAACCTGCACTTCCCCCATGTTTCACAGTTCAAACAAATTTTCTTATTCCGGAAGGAATCCCTCCACATTTACAGTTATACTGCAACAATCACCGGAAAGAGTTCCAAAAGGACCAGGTTCCGTAAGAACCCAGCCTCCCATCACTCTTCCGCCAATGCTCTGCACTCCACTGGAGACAAGGAACATGCCATAGCCAGTGTATTCCTGTTAGGTACCTGTGAGTTAAAGTCCGAAGTGGAGTTTGAGTGCTGAGGATTCAGGCGAAAATGTAGTCCGAGAGATTGGGCCGGGAACAGATCGGGAAAAGCGGTATCCAAAACGTAATCCAAACATTGGTTAGGCAGGCAGAAGTCATAGACAAGCTGGCGGTGAAGTACGGATTCGGCAGGCTCAAGAATACAGGCAAAAGTTCATACACAATAGTCAGTGAAAGAGCATACAGCACACCCAGGAAGATATTCCAAAACAAACGGGCACTGAATAACAGGAAGTGCTGCTATTTAAAGGCTGGCTAAATTGTACATTGTTCACAGCTGGTTAAATTGTAAATTGTTCGCAGCTGGCAGCAGGTGGGGCTAGTGAGTCCAAGGCAAAGCATCAGGCTGGAAAATCACTGCAAAAACTCCAGAGCTTCTCTGTGGCACAACAGGTAAGGCTGCAAGCTACGAAACAGGGAACCTCCCGGTTTAAGGACACCCAGGTACATGACAGAATCCGCATCATCTGTGTAAAATTCTATATCAGAATTGCTGACAGGCCTTGTTGCCAAAGGGAATGACCATTAAAGACATTCAAGAAAACATACCAGACCCTCAAATCCTCCCTAAGTTCTGTATTCAGTGTAATAAATTGACGCGGCAATGCGACCCCATCCATGGCAGCCGACAAGCGGTGGCTAAAAATCCACCCCATCGGCATAATGCGACATGAGAAGTTGAGCTTAACAAGGAGGGACTGCAACTGCCAAAGTTTAATTTTTTGCTTACCAAACAAATTTCAGCTAGGCAAGAGAATCACTTACTATTCCCAAAAAACGGATTGTCACGGTCGGGCCCTCAGTCTTGTCCTCAGCCAACAGAATACCAAAATGTTCAGCAACATGTTGAATAGTAGCCAGCAAAATGCCGCACAAGTTGGATGAAGGGGGGCCCATGCGCACAAAGTCGTCCAAATAATGGAGGACATTGACCCCTGACATCTCCTTGACCACCCATTCAACAAAAGAGCTGAACGTTTTTAAAAATGCACAGGATATCGAGCAACCCATGGGTAAACAGTGGTCAACAGAAAACAAATCCAACCACCTGCAACCCAAGAGGTGAAAACTCTGGATGCGTGAGCAGCAACTGAAAAGCTGCCTTAATGTCCATTAGCCAGGAGGGTGCCTCGCCAGTAATTCCGCACCCAGAAGATGGCATCAAACGAGGTGCAAGACACAGCACAGGCCTCCAGATTGATCCCATCATTGACCGACCCACCCTTGGGGAAGGACAGATGATGAATAAAAAAAACTTGTGAGGTTCTTTTTTGGGAACCAAGCCCAAAGGGGGGAGGTGTGAGCAAACGGCCCAGCCATGCGTCCCAAAGCGACTTCTTTGACTAGTTTGTCCAAAACCACATCAGGATCATCCTGGTCGAATGCAAGTTATCCGCCATTGGGGGAACTTGGACAACATGGAATAATAAAGCCAACAGAAAACCCTGACTCCAACAACTGGGCAACTGCCGGATCCGGATACCTATTTAGGAACCTTCACCAGCGTCATCCCTTTTACTCAAATCATCTCCGGAACGGCCCCTGTGCAGCTTAAAGCAGCGGGAGAGGGGGTAAGCTCCCCCGCATCCCAAGCACTCGTGCTTAAAGCAACACTGAATCGACACGTTCCTTCAATAAATTGCCAGCAGAACCCCCAACGCTTTGCGGCTGACTGTCCTGGGGTGTTTGGACTACTGGCCCACTCAGAAAAAAAAGGACGAAGAAGCCCGTGCCAAGGTCATAAGATGCAGCCAAAAGGTGATGTCCTTATGATCCCATCTCAAGGAGGATCGGATGGCTTTGCGTGGCAGAACTGCTCATCATAAAGCTATGCGTACACCCTGTGGGCCTCACTGATAGCATCCAGATAGCAAAAGAGAGCAGAACAATTCACTGGATGCTTCTCCCCTATCACAATAGCAAAGATGATGAAGACCTGCAACCAATTACTAAAAGTGCTCGGAATCAACTGGAACCGAAGCCTCTCCTCATCTTCCTTCTTAGATTCCTCAGGCTTCAGCCTGTACAAGTTGAATTTTTGCCAAAGGAAGTAAATATTTCCACATACTCATCCTTCCAAATTTTTTCCCACACTTCCGCCTTGAGATGCGTCCCCCAAATGGCCCTCAAAGCACACATATTCTTCACATTTTGCGGGATCCGCTAAGCGGATTACATCCATAAACTTACCTCAACTCCTGGGGTCCTCTGCCTTGTCCCCCGTTGACGGTGCCCCTGGCGACAACACCTGACCCGCAACTGAAGAGGAAGCCGAGCTGGGCCCTGACACCACAGCATTACTGGTAGCTGAGCCCGTGGCTGCCCCAGGCACTCAGGCAGCCACATGTGCCCCTATCGCAATGGAGCCTGTGTTAAAATGCTGCACCAGAGACCGCAAACCCGACAACAAATTATGTAGGCCTTAAGCCACACCAGACGCAGTGGACCCAGGTTCTGCTACGTGAGGAGCAGGGGGTGCATTAGACCTGAAAAAAAAAAAACCCTAAACCAGCCGCCCAACCCCAACTCAACCCCAAATCTAACAGCATTTAAAGCAGACTGTAAGGAATTGCAATTAACTGTAAGGGACTCACTAGGCTGACCAGGGTGAAGCCCTTCAGTTGCAGATACCGACTCCACTGATGGTGAGGGTCCTGGGACATCCTCATCTTTGGAGCTGGACAGCTCCCCTTCCGACCTGGCTTCTGATGCTTTCTCCTGGTGGTCTTGGAGAGAGCTGGGTGGCACAGAGGGTCCAGGCCACTTGCCTGTCACACTGCACTGGCGTGAAGGCTTTGACCCACCACCTGATGTCCTGGGCCTCTTCCTTGAGGAATTCTCGCTGCCGCTCTGGGTGTCACTGGCCAGTGGGGACACCACTTGGCTGTGCATGCGTGGAGTGGGGCCACTCCATCCGGCGCCCAAAGCTGACACTCTCCGCCGCTAGGCTGCTCTGCCAGTCAGGACCTCACTGACAGAGGCAGCCGCACCTCTCGAACTCCCGCGATGAACAGGTGGGGCCGGCGACATAATCTGGGAGTGGTCCCACCTGGATGAGCTCCGTCGGCGATGGGGATTGCTCCCAGGACACTTAACAACAGCAGCAGGAGAGTGCTGTGTTGGCGAGCCTGGAGGGCCCACAAAGGGTCTCCCGTGGTGGAGCAAAGCTCTGGGGAACACTAGAGGGCTGAAACCTAGAGGGCTGAAAAGCTCTGGAGGCCGAGACCTCCAAGCACGCAGTAAAGGCTTGGCTCCCCCCCCCCTCCAAGCAAGGAAGAGACCTGTTGATGCAGCCACACTGTGCCCGGGAGGCGGTGGCTGCCCAAGGCTTTCCCAGGATGTTGTCAAGATTGCTCATTGAGAATTGCTGACTGGCAGGCACTGCAGGAAAAGGATGATTCTTGTTTGTCCATCGTTCCAAAGGGGGTCTGTCGCAGTCCCAACTATCTGTCCTTAACCAATCCCAGAAACTGACCTCCCCATGATACTCAGCTAATTAACCCCTTACACTGCCATGTATACCCTGTCTCCCCTATCATGAGGCACCTCGCCTATTTTTTTTTTTTTGCTTCGAGCCTGTCTCAAGCATAGCCTGATGGCAAAAGAAAAAGGAAAAAGAGCCACATAGGGCCCTACAATACAAGATATTTTAAAATCAATAGGGTAAACAGGCAATATCAGCTTACATTGAGTATATCAGGCACAGAGTCTTCCAGGTTCATAAGGGAGACATTTGATAACAAAAATAAAAATAAAAAAGATCAACAGTCTCCCTTATGAAACTAGAAGGCTCTATGCCTTATATACTTAATGTAAGCAGATGAATTAATACCTTCTTAGGATCAGTGTGGGTCTTCTGACCCAAAACAGTAGCCTATTTTGAATATTAACAGACATGAAATAAAGTTATTTTTTATACAAACCATTGCAGGGGGCAGACTGGCAACTTTCAGCCCAGGGGGAAAGTACAAACCAGAGGCCCATGGTGCAGCGACTCAGCCCCCCTCCCACTCTCCCTCTTCTCCTCTTCCCATCCTCTTCCTGATCCCAATTTCAGGCTGAAGCCCCTCTCCAGGTACTCTCTACTCACCAGCTCAATCCGGGTTCCCAACCTGGCCAGCAGGGGGTGGTTGAGGGGAGCTGGGAGGGCTCGGTTGGGGCTGGCCAGGGGAGGAGAGTCTCAAATGGGGCATGGAACCAGCCTCTGCTCAGACACAGTTTGCACCATTCATGCTGGGGAGGGAGGCTTGCGCTCTATCCTTGTCTTCATCCTGCACTCAGTAGGTCAGTGGCAGAGACTTTTTACTTCTCTTCACCAGGAATACTTTAGGCATGTCTGTGGCAGAAGCAGTGCAACCTTTTTACAGGACATCAGAGCGGCCCAGGGGGCATTTGCCCCCCTGCCCCCTGACCTACTCCTCCCCTGAATTTCTTGGTGTCTAAAAAGTCCATGGCTGTTCTACTATACAAAATCTGGATATGAGAGGACGTGGCACTTCCCTATGAGTTTTATGCATCCACAGTACAACCCTGTGAAGATTTAATCCATTAAAATCATCAACCAGCCAGCAATACTGACAGGCCAGGTAGGAAATGTCAAAATTATATTGTGTCAGTGTGCAGCCAAAAAAAGTGTAGTGCAGCCAAAAAAAGTGTAGTAATATTTACTAAGCAGCTGAAGATAAAAGAATTATAAAAAAAAAAACTAACACCAAATACTGTAGATATAAAGAGAACTATGCGGCTTTGGAAGTGAGGCTCCCTAAAACTAAAAACATAATTTTTTTCAACACAAATATGCATGAATATTACAGTGTTAGAAAAAACAGTATGAGGGGGCGTGGCCAGTGCGGGACCGAGATGGCGCTTAATCCGGAGCTCAGGGAATCGGCGAACACATCTAGCGGTATCCCCAGCGACAAGGCAGCATCCACACTTCATCTCTGCTCCATCACTGCCTGCACACCAACCGGCAACACCCCACCATGTCGCTGAAGTGCAAGGAGGAGAAGGGGCCTAAAAAACTTACAGCGTTCTTCACGCCGGCGGTCCGGGCCTTGCCACCTCGGAGCGATCGCGGGGGCATTACACAGATCTCCCGGAGGACAACCCCGCTGGAGGACAATCCCTCACAGGTACCCTCTCCCCCCACACATCAGCACCCACCAGCCCCTCCTGCTGCAGCCCGGCAAAATCCAGAATGCGGCTGGATCACAAGACCCAGGCCTCAGAGGTAGGCCTCAATGCAGACCACCCACTACAAGCAGTACAAGAAAAGTCCCCTATAGCTGCATTTCCTACCACTAACCAGCCTATACTAGACACAGCTTTGAAAGAGATGCTGCTCTCTCTCCACACTTCCTTGCAGGCTGATATGGTGACACTCACCAGACAATTCACCGCAGAAGTCCATTCTCTGGGGGACAGGGTTCATAACGTTGAAACATCTATGTCTGACGTTGTAAACACCGTTAATGATCTGGTAGAAGCCCATGAAGAAAACTTAGAGGAGAGGCACTGGCTTAAAGCGAAAATAGCAGATTTAGAGGATCATTCTAGGAGAAATAATCTTAAGATTCGCGTGGCATCCCTGAATCAGTTCCACCCAGTGATCTCCAAAAATTTGCCCCCGATCTCTTTACCATTATTCTCCCAGGAGCGACATCCCTGGACTTAACGACAGACCATATTCACAGGGTCCCAAAACCTCCCTCTCTACCCCCGCAAGTTCCCCGTGATGTTCTGTTAAGGGTACATTTCTATCAAACAAAAGAAGCTATCCTTTCCAAATCCAGAGCCACACCTCAGCTCCCCGATCCATACGCTGGCATCCAAATTTTTGCGGATCTATTCAAGAACACCCTGGACCTCAGGAGACAGCTATCTATAATCACGAAGGCGCTAAGGAATCACACTCTCCCCTACAAATGGAAACATCCGTCCAAGAGAAGAGAAGAACGGCATCTCTCATTCCATCACTTACAGGACCAGGGCCTGCGTCTGCTACATTCATGGGGTATAATACCAGAACCTGCCCCCCTCATGGGGACGAAAAAATCGCCAGGAAGACTGCCGCAACCATGGCATACTGTTCCACCTTGCGGCAGAAGGGACACTTAAGCCTACGACGTGGAAACCACCCTCATCCTACTGAGGATGTTACCCCACAGCACTCCGAATAGCCGAGTACCGGATTGCCTGTTTGGCTAAGAACTTTCACACCCCTATAGAAGGAGTAGGCTAAAATGCCAATTACCTCCATCCTGTTTATGTGTTCTCGGTTTGTCTGTCATGTTTCTTGTCTTTGCTCCTTTCTCCTACTACAGGTTCGTGCAGTACACGCCTACCGCGGAAAAGCACTCATCACCATTGCCAAGCATGTCCACCTTTGTCATAGATGCCATTACGCTTGCATCCAATCGCTACCGTCCACAGACTTTTCTCTGACCTACCGCAACTACAGGATACACGAGTACCCCTAAAGCACGTTAATTTACCCGCATCATGCACATTAAGGTACTTTCCATTAATGCTAATGGGCTAAACCATCCGGGAAAGCCAGCATCCCTTTGGCGAACTGCTGCCGCACACTCTTGCCAAATTGTATGTGCACACGAGACACACTTCCAAGGAGACTGTGCCCCTAAATGCACCCACAGAGTCTTCCCCACCGTTCTTACTGCTTCTTGCAACAAGAAAAGGAAGGGAGTGCTAATTGCAATAAACAGGACCCTGGACTTTCAACTTTTTGACAGCATAGCAGATCCCAACGGCAGGTTCCTCATACTAACATGTTCTATAGAGGGCTTCACTATGACACTGGTATCTATCGACACCCCCAATGTCCACCAACTTAAGTTCCTCAAATGCACCATGAAAAGGATCAGATCAGTACAGAAAGGGCCACTATTGATGTGCGGAGACTTCAACCTCCCAACTGACAGAGCCATAGACGCATGGGCTAGCAGCACAAGACACCAACCCTCTCTGCAGGACCTACTACATCACACCGACCTTTTTGATGTGTGGAGGTGCCACCATCCCGCAGACCGGGAATATACCCACCATTCTGCTATTCATAACTCTTATTCCCGCATAGATATGATTCTTGTTGACAAAATGTTGCTGCAGAGGGCCGCGGACTCCGAGATCGGCCCTATAACCTGGTCGGACCATGCTCCTACCAGCATCTCCCTTTCGCTATCTAAGCACACCCCGTCACAAAAACCGTGCGAGCTAGAGCAGAAGTTCTAAAACCCAAAGACAATGCAGACTTTCTACTGTGCTCCCTAACAGAATTCTTTCTTCATAACGAGGGGTCGGTGTCGGAGTCCGCGACTCTCTGGGGAGCCCATAAGGCATTTAGTAGAGGACTATTGATCCAGCTGAATCATAGGACTAAACAGAAGAGGACGCAGCATCTAGATGAACTGACTAGTAAAATAAAAATGGCAGAATCCCAAAACCAGGTCAACCCTTCCCCTGCCTTGAGACAGAAGCTCATAGTACTCAGACAAGAACTTATGACCTAGACATTATTCCACCAGCAACAAAGCAGGTAAACTACTAGCGGCAAAGATTAAAGGCCAACGCTCTAACACCAAGATTAAATTTATTAAACATCCCTTTTCTGGAGAAACCCTTCAAGAGATATTGCAAATGCATTCAGAAGCTACTATGAATCCCTATATAACCTTCAGTCTACCAGTGCCCCCCCCCCCTTCCCAGGAACAAATCAACCAGTTTCTAAACTCTATCTCCCTACCATCACTTTCCCTTGACCAACTGAAATCCTTAAACACCCCTTTCTCGATTGAGGAAATCTGCAAAGCCATAAATTCACTCCCCATGGGAAAATCCCCAGGCCCGATGGCCTTATCAATGAGTACTACAAGCTACTGAAAGACGTCTTAGCTCCCCACCTATGTACATTGTTCAAGATGCTGCCTCCTCTTTTAGTCTCCCAGTGGAGCTGTTAAAAGCAACGGTAATAACTCTTCCAAAGCCTGGCAAGGAACCTAGCAATCCACAAAACTTTCGGCCCATTTCCTTGCTCAATACGGATGTGAAATTATATGCCAAAATAATAGCCAATAGACTGATGCCATTTTTACCAAGTCTCATTGACATGGATCAAACAGGATTCACGAGAGGGAGACAATCTGCTGACGCAACACGTAGACTCCTAAATGTTATACACTCTGCCACCCTCACCAGAACGCCTTCTCTGCTCCTTGCATTGGATGCAGAGAAGGCGTTCGACAGGGTTCACTGGGGGTACCTTCGTGAAGTGTTGAAAAGATTTGGACTGACGGGGAATATACTTTCAGCGATCCAGGCTCTTTACACGAATCCCACAGCCCAGGTTCTGGTAGACAACCTACTGTCCCGTCCCTTTGCAATAACAAATAGAATGAGACAGGGGTGCCCCCTCTCCCTCCTCATATTCAACCTGGTCATCGAACCTCTTGCCCAAAAGATCCGCTCAGATCCACTAGTCACAGGCATTCATATAGGACCGCAAGAGCACCGTATCAGCCTTTTCGCGGATGATTTGGCTTTACTTGACATCCCCCTCGAATGAGGCTAAAGGCGTATCAACTATATACCCCTTGCTCAATGAAAAAAATATTTTTACTAAAACCCCACCCATTCTAAACTGGGAACAGGATCTAGCAGCTTCATTTACCCCCACTCAGTGGACAAGAGTGCTAGCCTCGTGCTATAGGGCCACACGTAGCGCATCTCTTTGGGAACTCCACATGAAAATCTCCATGAGGTGGTACCTCACTAAAAAATAAAATAGCTAAGTTCGGTAAGGATTTTTAGTCCAAATGCTGGAGAGGCTGTGGCCAAGATGGCACACTCAAACACATATTGTGGACGTGTCCCCCTATAGCCGCACTGTGGACGGAAGTCTTCCACCTACTGTCGGCAATCACAGAGATGCATGTCCCACCCTCACCCGAGCTATCCTTACTCAACTTAACTATTGAAAAGCTCCCCACGAAATCTTGCACAGTAGCCATAAACATACTTCTCGCAACTAAAATCTCTATAACAAGGAAATGGAGAAGTAGCAGAATCCCTTCTCTGCTAGACATAATTGAAGTCACCCAAACTCACTACACATATGAGCTCCTTAAGATGCGTAATCACGTCCTGCATCAGAAAGAAAAAGTTAAATGGCAACAGTGGTCACTTTGGTATGATACCCACTTTGCCAATGGTACATCTTTCCAAACATCTATGCTTAGTTGTAACACACATCTCGCCCGCTAGATGGCATCGCTTGTAACATTACTATGTTGTTTATGATGAGTTAAAACTAGCTTGTAATATTCTTTTCTAACACAAGATGGCAATGTTTATTCATCCTTATTTGTCCTTATTGATTGTATTACGTGTACCTGTACTTTCGACTCCCATTCAATTAACCTTGTTTATCAGTTTTGTTACCTTGTTACCTGTTTGTACTACTTTCAAAACTCAATAAAAAACATTTAACCAGGAAAAAACAGTATGAGCAAGATAGCTTCAAAGTGATCAGTATTGCAACATGATGAGTGAGACCACCCAAACTTTAGTAAACTATGCACATGTAAAAAACCTACTTTGTGGTCGGCCACTTATGAATGGTGGTGTGCACTGACACCTTCCTGGCAGGATAGATATAAAGATAGTTGAGCAGCGCTAGAAGTGAGACTCCCTAAACCTAAAAGTGTTAGTATTTACACATTTTTAACAACCAACATGTGTTTCAACACAAATATAAATGATGAAGTCCCACCTAGGGAAAACGTTTAAGGTGGAGACTATCATCATGCCTTGTCAGATACACTAGGAGAGCTGCTGCTATACTGTTATGAAAGAGAGAAGGATCATCACCAACAGCTCTGTGCATTCTTAAAGTGACATATTGTGATTTTAATGTGAGTATATATTACATGCTATTTTTAGGGATCACTCACGAGCCACGCGATCTGTCACCGGCTGTGTTCACCGGACACAGCCGATGACTGATCAGTGTACCGGCACCATGTGACCACTGTAATAAAACACAGCAGGTCACATGACAGTGGTAAACAATGGATGGCTTCCTTTCATTTTTTTATTACTAACTTTTATTGAAAAATAATTATTATTTTACATGGATCATATGGTATAATAGTTACAGTGCTTTGTATTCCGCCCCCTTGAACTTTTTGACCTTTTGCCACATTTCAGGCTTCAAACATAAAGATATAAAACTGTAATTTTTTGTGAATAATCAACAACAAGTGGGACGCAATCATGAAGTGGAACAAAATTTATTGGGTATTTCAAACTTTTTTAACAAATAAAAAACTGAAAAATTGGGCGTGCAAAATTATTCAGCCCCCTTAAGTTAATACTTTGTAGCGCCACCTTTTGCTGCGATTACAGCTGTAAGTCACTTGGGGTATGTCTCTATCAGTTTTGCACATCGAGAGACTGAAATTTTTGCCCATTCCTCCTTGCAAAACAGCTCGAGCTCAGTGAGGTTGGATGGAGAGCGTTTGTGATCAGCAGTTTTCAGTTCTTTCCACAGATTCTCGATTGGATTCAGGTCTGGACTTTGACTTGGCCATTCTAACACCTGGATATGTTTATTTGTGAACCATTCCATTGTAGATTTTGCTTTAGGTTTTGGATCATTGTCTTGTTGGAAGACAAATCTCCGTCCCAGTCTCAGGTCTTTTGCAGACTCCATCAGGTTTTCTTCCAGAATGGTCCTGTATTTGGCTCCATCCATCTTCCCATCAATTTTAAACATCTTCCCTGTCCCTGCTGAAGAAAAGCAGGCCCAAACCATGATGCTGCCACCACCATGTTTGACAGTGGGGATGGTGTGTTCAGGGTGATGAGCTGTGTTGCTTTTACGCCAAACATAACGTTTTGCATTGTTGCCAAAAAGTTTAATTTTGGTTTCATCTGACCAGAGCACCTTCTTCCACATGTTTGGTGTGTCTCCCAGGTGGCTTGTGGCAAACTTTAAACGACACATTATATGGATATCTTTAAGAAATGGCTTTCTTCTTGCCACTCTTCCATAAAGGCCAGATTTGTGCAGTATACGACTGATTGTTGTCCTATGGACAGTCTCCCACCTCAGCTGTAGATCTCTGCAGTTCATCCAGAGTGATCATGGGCCTCTTGGCTGCATCTCTGATCAGTCTTCTCCTTGTATGAGCTGAAAGTTTAGAGGGATGGCCAGGTCTTCGTAGATTTGCAGTGGTCTGATACTCCTTCCATTTCAATATTATCGCTTGCACAGTGCTCCTTGGGATGTTTAAAGCTTGGGAAATCTTTTTGTATCCAAATCTTTGTATCCAAAGCTTTAAACTTCTCTACAACAGTATCTTAGACCTGCCTGGTGTGTTCCTTGTTGTTCATGATGCTCTCTGTACTTTAAACGGACCTCTGAGACTATCACAGTGCAGATTCATTTATATGGAGACTTGATTACACACAGGTGGATTCTATTTATCATTAGTCATTTAGGTCAACATTGGATCATTCAGAGATCCTCACTGAACTTCTGGAGAGAGTTTGCTGCACTGAAAGTAAAGGGGCTGAATAATTTTGCACGCCCAATTTTTCAGTTTTTTATTTGTTAAAAAAGTTTGAAATATCCAATAAATTTCGTTCCACTTCATGATTGTGTCTTACTTGTTGTTGATTCTTCACAAAAAATTACAGTTTTATATCTTTATGTTTGAAGCCTGAAATGTGGCAAAAGGTCGAAAAGTTCAAGGGGGCCGAATACTTTCGCAAAGCACTGTATAACATGGTGGTCGCATATAAGCATGACTTTAAGGAAAATAAAAGTTTAAGGAAAATAAAGGTTTACATTCCATAACAGTGAATAAACAATCTTTGGCGTCACCATGCGTGTTATTCTATTTGTTTATAAACGTCCATGTTGAATGATCTTTTCCATGTATTTTAATCATGAAATAATAAGAGTATAAAAAAGGAGAAACAACAAAGAGAAAGCAATAAGTAAATATATTCTGTGAGATAAGGGAACAAAACTAGGGTACTATGTAGTTAAGTATAAGCATGTAATGTAATCATTTGGTGTATTTTTGTAAATAAACCATGGTTCCCATTTAAGATCAAAGAGTTTTTTTGTGTTATTTATTGTGTGATAAATGTTCTCCATAAGCTTAATCTCTTCAATTCTCCATAAGATCTGTGAGAATGGTACAAAGGTTTCCTTCCAGTGGAGAGCTTTTGTACAGTGTGTGGCAAAGCAAATAGTATGAATCACTTGTGTAATGGGTGAATGTATGTCTAGTATATTTTTGAATAATAGGCAATTGAGATGAGACAGTGTAATGTCTTTACAAACTAATTTGCTGATGAAAGTAAATACCTCTTTCCATGTAGGGGATAGCTTATCACTAGTGATGGACGAACATCGGCCGGGGCGGTTCGCGAAAGTCAGCCGCAAATTTTCTCAAAAGTCCGCGAACCGCGAGTTTGCGGCGGGCCCCATTGACTTTAATAGGAGGCGAACTTTAAAAACCTTTAGGTCATATTTGCAGCCACAAAACACTTACTAGCTGTGCACAAATAGTCCCAGCACATGGACAATGTCATAACAAAAGTATTTCAATTGGAAAAGTTGCCCTAAATTTTTTTTTTTTTTTTTTTAACAGCAAAAAAATTATTATTTTTTTTTTCATAAATCAGCCAGAACTGACAGCAGCCGGTAAATACATATCAAATACATATAGGGTCCATTCACACATCTGTAAAATGGGTCCGCATCCATTCCACAATTTGCAGAACCTTTACAGACCCATTGATTTTCAATTCCAGTCTGAAAAATTAGGCATTCACAGGATAAAGTAGTAAGTGTTGGCCATTTCAGGCCCCAAAAATTTGCCCACATGGGTTTACCTGACGGCTAAGAACATTGTATTCTGTGGCTAAAGGTACATTAGGCATTCACAGGATACAGAAGTGTCGGCCATGAAAGGCCCCAAAAATTAGCCCACATGGGTTTACCTGACAGCTAAGAATGTAGTATTTTCTGGCTGGAGGTACATTAGGCATTGACAGGATACAGAAGTAAGTGTCGGCTAGAGATGGCCTTGCGGTTCGCCCGGCGGTCGTTTCGCGGCGATATTTGCTTGTTCGCTACCAGCCAAATTTTCGGACACATGGCGTCATTCACGGCGGCCATATTTTTTTACATTGGGGATAACTTTGACCCCTGACACAGCCGTCAGGTGGAACGGGACAGCCAATTGAAACATTCCAGCACATGGACAGTCCCCCTACCCTATAAATAGACCTGAGCTGTCGGCCTTTTCACATTCTGCTTTCTGCCAGTGTAGGGAGAGGTCTGCTGTGCTCATCAGGGACAGTTTTGCTAGACACGTAGAGACACCCAGAAAAGTGCTGTGAAGATCCACAAAAGTCCTTTTGAGGGCTGGTATTTCGGTATAGGTCTACTAGTATCTTTTGAGCTTAGGGAGAGGTATCCAGTTGTTGCTTTAGGGGCAGTTAGATCGGCTGCAGTCACACTGAAATCGCTCTGTCAATGTCCACAAAAGTCATTTAAAATGCTCCAATGTCATTTTAGGGTATATTACAGTCTCTTTACTATAGGGGCAGGTATCCAGTGGTTGCTTTAGGGGCAGTTAGAGATCGGCTGCAGTCACACATTAATCGCTCTGTCAACAAAAGTAATTTAAAGGGCTGCAAATTTTTTGGTATTGCTGTGCAGTGCACTAAGAAGGGGGGGAGGGGGTTAATCCACAGTATAATATACTTTGTAGAAAGCATATTGGATTAGTAGTATTATTAGTAGTATTATTGTGCACTGTGCAGCATTGTGACAGGTGTGGTGGTGAGACTGAGCGTTTCTGCAGCAACACTACACGCAGTGAAACTCCCTGGCCAATTATCTGTAGAACTGGTGTGATAGACCAGTGGCCCCCCCAATAGCACATATTGAAGTGGGGTGTTATCAGAGTAGTGTGTTTGTGTCCTGCAACAATATTGCCTCTTTTGCTGTTTGAAGTCTGATACACACAGTGCCAAACTCACTGGCCAATTTTTTCAACAACTGGTGTGATAGACCAGTGGCCCCCCCAACAGCACATATTGAAGCGGGGTGTTATTTAATAGTATACTTTTCTTTTTTTTTTTCCAAAAAAGTTTTTATTGAGGAAATAAAGAGTGTAGAGAAGACATACAGTCTCTTGAAAATTTTTAAAAATATAACCAAAGTTAAGAAACACAGCTTGTTTAAAGGGTATTACATATCACTTGTCAATAAATGAACTGGAATGCATGGTAAACAATGAACAAAGTTGAAAGTGGTAACATAAGAACACAGATATTGATAACTGAAAAACTGTTTCTTGTATATCTACAGTTTAAGTACGTATATCAAAAAGGTCTATACATCCTTACTAAGCCTAAGAAAGGACGTGCAATGAGTGGATTGACCCATTGAATGGTAGGTATCTTAGGCTCTTTACGTCCTATTTACCGCAGTATAATTCTCCTAAGAACAATCGGAACGGCTTGCGGTATGTGGTTCCTAGTTAGAAAGCGCGGGGTGTGTTGCAGACATTAATGTGGGAGAACAAGAGAAAATGTGACACAGTAATAAACTAAATGATAGTGCGCATTTCTAAGACTGTATGGGAGGATAATGATTCATAGAGGGGAGTGACGTCCCCGAGAGGGGAGTGATTACTCCCCTGGTTGGTTTTGGTGGGTGGTAATGGGGAAAAGGGAGAGGAAAGAGAGGGGGAAGGGGTAGAAAGGAGGGGTGGGGGGGGTTCCAACGGTCTCTGCCTCTCAACCATTGATTGTGAGGGTAATTAAAAAACATGACAGGCAGAGGAAGAGGCAGAGACGTACGCAGGGGTGGTAAGGGTAGGGCAGGAGCGGTAGGCCGGAGCCTAACTGTGAAGTTTCAAAAGCCGCGTGCAATTACGACAAAGGATGCACCAGACTTGGTTGAGTGGCTCACTCAGCCTTCCTCTTCTGCACCCTCCTCATCCTCTCTATCTGCACCCTCTTCACTCTCTGCTGTGTGCACCCCCAAAGACCCCACCACCACATACCCTTCACTTGAGTCACTGGAATTATTTTCCGATCCATCACAAGACGTTTGCGATGCGCAGCCATTGTTGGCATCGGATCAGGAAGAGGAGGTAGCAACAGCCGCCACTCAGGAGTCTGAATACAGTACCCACATCAGCCCAAGGAGGTTGGTCCCCGCTGTTGCTGCCTACTCCGAGATCTCGAATGTTAGTGGTGAGGAAGGTGATGTTGATGATGACGAGTCTATGGACGTCACGTGGGTGTCCACAAGAGAGGAAGAGGAAGGGAGTTCAGAGGTAGAGATGAACTGGCAGATAGGGAGGAGAGGGAGGCAGAACTTGCATTGCACAAGAGGTAGAAAGCAGACTGCAAATGTATCAGGAGCGAGCCATCAACCATGTACAGTCACATCTGGCGCTCCCAGGACGCCGACACATGGCTCCGCAGTGTGGGCTTTTTTTAATGTGTCTGTTGCTGACAACAGTGTTGCCATCTGCAGCCTTTGCAGTCAACGCATAAGTCGCAGTAAGCCCAACACTCACCTAGGGACCACCGCTTTAAGAAGGCACCTGAACTCCCATGTCAGTTACCTTGGTGGAGGCCGAAGTGCTGAGAGGGCTTCCCTTGCAGCTCGGTGCGGATCACCCCTGGTGGTGAAACAGGAGATGACACGTCCCATGGAGCACTGGATGCGGATGGATCCCGGATGGATGGATGGATGGATGGTGATTAGGACCGCTTCCAGGAGATCTATAGATGCTCAGAGAAAAGAGACAAGGTAAATGCCAGGCCGAGGGTCATACACAGTGAATCAGTCCGAGGAAATGGAGGTACAGAGGGGTAAGACAAGGAGAGAATCCGTGGAATCCAGGCCGATGTAGGTACACAGAATATCCAGCAGAGGTATGGTTCAGGCAAAGAGTCGTCAGGCAAGCCGAGGTCAAACAAGGAGAAGTGCAGATGGGTCAAGGAGCAAGCCGGGTCAAAAAGCAGGAACGCAGATAAACAAACAGGACACAGGTACTAGAGCTGATGATAAACCAGCACTGAAGCACAGCCAGAGAGTGCTTTATATAGGGCCAGGGCTGGGGAGCTGGGCGTGGTGACACACCTGATCTGCCTCCAGCGTTCTATTGTTGCTGAATGGCAATTCCTTTCCTGACAGTGCCCCCCCCCCCCGAGGGGCAGCCTCTGGATGCCCTACAACCACACTTTCCCGGAAACTTGTTGTGAAACTCTCTCAGGAGTTTAGGAGCATGTATGTTGCCTAATGGTTCCCAAGAATTGTCTTCCGGCGGGTATCCTTTCCATTTGATTAGATATTGAGTGCGATTGCCTTTCTGTCGACAATCTAGGATGGTCTCAACCTCGAATTCAGTCTCCCCTTCTACCGAAACTGGAGGAGGTGGTAACTCTTCTCTTCCAGGGTAGGGGCTTGGTATCGCCGGTTTAAGCAGCGAAGCATGAAACACCGGATGGATCTTAAGAGAGCCAGGCAGGATTAACTCAAAGGCTACAGGATTCACTATTCTTTTGACCTCAAAAGGACCGATGAATCGGGGCCCCAACTTCTTGGCTGGGCAAGACAATCTTAGATTAACTGACGAAAGCCAAACCTTGTCTCCCACCTTGTATGCTGGGTTCTCCTTCCGTTTGAGATCACAGAACTTTTTATAGGCCTGTTGTGCCTTCAGAATATTGTCCCGTAACAACTGGAGATTAGCTGCAATGGCTGCTAGCCGATCATGGACTGCGGGAACCGTAATTTCCTGATCCAGATTGGGCAAAAAGGAAGGATGGAAGCCATAATTAGCCCAAAATGGGGTTTGGTTGGTTGCGGAGTGCACAGAATTATTATAGGCGAACTCTGCGCATGGAAGCAGGGAGGTCCAGTTGTCCTGAGCACTGGTGCAGAAGCATCGGAGGTACTGTTCCAGGGTTTGATTTGTTCTTTCGGTTTGCCCGTTGCTTTGTGGATGATAAGCAGATGACAGGGACACTTCAACCGCCAAAGATTTACAGAGCTCCTTCCAGAACCTAGAGGTAAATTGAACGCCTCGATCTGAGACTATATTGTTCGGAAGTCCATGAAGCCTGACCACCTCTTTGATAAATGTATTGGCTGTCTCCAAGGCAGAAGGGGTACCCATCATTGGTAGGAAGTGAGCCATTTTAGTGAGTCGGTCTACGACCACTAAGATGGTAGTAAACCCTTCTGAGGGTGGAAGCTCGACTATAAAGTCCATAGATAGACCCTTCCAGGGTAGTTCCGGAATTGGCAATGGTCTTAACAGTCCCCATGACTTTACTTTTGCCCCCTTGTTGCGTTGACAGGTGATGCAGGAATCTACATATGTTTTGCAGTCCTGGTGTAATTTAGGCCACCAAAAGTGGCGTTGAATGAGTTCGAAGGTCTTCCTTACCCCAAAATGCCCTGCAAGTTTGTGGTCATGCAAGGTCTTGAGGACCATCAATCTCACTTGTGTGGGAACAAAAATTTTCTCCTGAAACCAGAGGAACCCTTCCCGCTTATGTAGAGATTCGGCTTCTTGTCCTGTATAATGGGTAGAGGCTTGCTGAATTGAGGACCGTAAGTCCGTATGGATCAGAAAAAAGTTTTGAGCCGACAGGATGGTATTGGGCTCTGTTGTATCGGGAGTGTCTGGAAACATCCGGGACAGGGCATCCGCTTTTCCATTCTTAGACCCTGGCCTGTAGGTAATGTGGAAATTGAAGCGGGAGAAAAATAAGGCCCACCTGGCTTGCCGAGGTCTCAACCGTTTGGCGGCCCTCAGATATTCGAGATTCTTGTGGTCCGTGAATATCATAATAGGGTGCACTGCCCCTTCCAACAGGTACCTCCATTCCTCCAGGGCAGATTTAATGGCTAGAAGTTCTCGATCCCCCACATCATAATTCCTCTCAGGAGGTGACATCTTCCGAGAGAAAAATGCTACTGGGTGTAGTAAGGCCTTTGTGCCTTGTCGCTGGGACAGAATAGCCCCCGTGGCTACTTCTGAGGCATCTACCTCGAGAATGTAGGGTAAAGCTGGATCTGGATGTTGAAGAATCAGAGCGGTCACGAACAGGCTCTTTAATTTATCAAAGGCTAACTGGGCCTCTGGCGACCAGCGGAAACGGATCTGCTGACGTGTTAGCTGGGTGATGGGTGTGACAATTGTTGAGAAGCCTTTTACGAATCTTCTGTAGAAGTTAGCGAAGCCCACAAATCGCTGAACTCCTTTCTTATCCGTGGGGGCTGGCCACTCCAAAATTGCCTTCACCTTCTGAGGATCCATCGAGACGCCCTCTGTTGAAATGATAAGCCCCAGAAACTGAATAGATCCACTCTCAAATTCACACTTCTCCAGTTTCACGTAGAGCCCATGTTTCCTCAGGGTGGTTAGAACTTTTTTAACATGAATCCGATGAAGTTCTAGAGAGGGGGAGAAGATCAGGATGTCATCTAGGTAAACCAGGGCTCGACAAACCCGGGCGCCAGGTCGCATTTGCGACTAGAATTAGCGACCTGGCGCCTGGGGTGCCCTGCATAGGGTGTCCTGTCCCTTTTGAGCCCCCCACCTTCTCCTCGAGTGCACGGACTTCCGCGCTGTCCAAAAATTGAGGCCCCGGCTTTTCGGCCTTCTTCTGTGAGATGAGAAAGGCTAGGGGAACTGGCGCCCTCTTGTGGTGGCCGGGAGTAATGCATGTTCTTAATGCCTTTCCATCTCCTTCCAAAGAGGAAATGAGAGGAAAGTTTTTTTAAGGCTTCATCTCTCTGTCCAGCTACCTTTGCTTAAAGGTAAGTGGACAGGGAGTATGGTTATTATTATTAATTTATTTTTTAAATGTAAAAAAAATTAAATAATTTTTTCTTTTTTTTTTTAAATTATTAAAAAAAAATACGTTTTTTTTTTCCAATTCTTATTTAAAAAAGAAAAAAAAAAATTGATATATATATATTATATCAATCTTTTTTTTTTTTTTTCCTCATCGCCATACCACAGCCTAAGGCCCCTTTCACACGGGCTGTCTGATCAGGTCCGCCTGTCAGTTTTTCAGGCAGACCTGATCGGACCCTTCAGTCTCCTCTATGGAGCAGTAATCTGCCGCCATCTGATCCTGTCCGCCAAAAACAGACGGATGGTGGTTCTATTTTCTATCCATCCCGTTGATCGGATCAGATGGCATCGGATGGAAAGAGACAGACAGTCTGTTTCCATCCAATTGCGCTATAGAAGAGAGTGGAGTTTTAGTCGTATTTATTTGTAAATTTAGTATCCGTTTTATTAAATAAAGCTTGGTTGTAAGCCCCGGTTCACACTTATGCGATGCGGGAAGGCTGCGAATTCGCAGCATGTTCCCGCATCGCAAGCGCGCCCCTGGCAGTTCACACTGCCATATGCGATACGCTGGGGGTGTCAATGTAATCTTAATGACACCCCCAGTTTGATCGCATATCGCAGTGCGATCTTGCAGTTCGCACAGGATCGGATCGCACAAATGTGAACCGCTGTGCAATCCGATCCTGATGCGGCTGCAAAAAAGGGTCCTGAGCGTCTTTGCTGCGGGTGCGGTGCGAATTTAGCCATACAAAGTGTATGGCTAAACTCGCACCGCACAGCCGATCGCATGTAATGAAGGAGCAGTGCGCTCCGATATTACATGCGATCGCCGCAGCCGCATGAGTGTGAACCGGCACTTAGTTTAAAAAAAAAAAAAAACTGGCTCCTAACTTTTTTAGCTGGCTCCTAGATTTCAGGCAAATTTGTCAAGCCCTGAGGTAAACAATTAAGAAGTTATCCAGAAATTCACGGAAAATGTCATTTACCAGATGTTGGAAAGTGGCCGGGGCATTGCACAGCCCGAATGGCATGACCAAATATTCATAGTGGCCAAAACGGGTTCTAAATGCAGTTTTCCACTCATCCCCCTCTCGGATGCGGATAAGATTGTATGCCCCTCGGAGGTCTAGTTTAGTAAAGACTCGAGCATTCCGGAAGCGCTGGAACAATTCTGGAATTAGCGGGAGAGGGTAGCGGTTTTTAATGGTAACTTTGTTGAGTTCCCGGTAATCAACACAAGGTCTTAACGTACCGTCCTTCTCCACAAAAAATATTCCAGCGCCAGCTGGGGAGGATGAGGGCCTGATGAACCCCTTTTTCAGATTCTCATCGACATAGGACCGGAGAGTTTCTAATTCCTTTTCAGATAGGGGGAAGATCCTTCCAAAAGGGATCTCAGCCCCTGGGAGAAGCTCAATGGGGCAGTCGTAGGGCCTGTGAGGGGGTAGAACATCAGCTTTCTTTTTGTCGAAAACATCCTTAAAGTCCCGGTAAGCTGCAGGAATGTCTTCGGAGGAATCTGAGGCCGGCTGGACGGCTAGGCAAGTGGCAGGAGCTTGGGATTCGGAAGGGAAGCAATGATCCAGGCAGTATTTGGATGAGAAGGAAATCCTCTTCTTAATCCAATCAATCTGTGGATTGTGGGCTTGGAGCCATGGTAGGCCTAGGATGACCGGGAATAAGGGAGAGGACAGGACATCGAAGCGGAGGAGCTCTTGATGACCCGAGTCCGTGGTAGTAAGGACCGGGTAGGTCTCCCTGGTCACGGGTCCGGAACTAGGCAGGGATCCGTCGGCCAGGAAAACTTGAAGCTGTTGCTCCTTGGCTTGCAGGGGTACCCCTAGCTTCGCAGCTAGTGTACAATCCAGGAAGCAACTGCAAGCTCCGGAATCAATAATTGCCGTGAGCTGGATCCTCTCTTCTGCTACCTGTAGGGAGACAGGAAGGATAAGGTGAGCAGGGGATGGCTCAGAGACCTGACAGTTCGGGACAGACCGTGAACAGCACTTACTAGGCCTCACAGGGCAATTGCGGAGGAAGTGGCCGGAAGCTCCGCAGTATATACAGAGGTTCGCCTGGCGACGGCGTTGTCTCTCTTCGGGGGTCAAGGAGGAACGAATGAGCCCAATTTGCATAGGTTCCCCGTCTGCCGGGGCATTGACAGCTGGTCCTGGTAGAGGAGAGGCCATAAATGGGACCTTTGGCATGACCCACGTGGCTCGAGACCCTTGAAGGCGTTCTGAGCGTCGCTCCCGCAGACGCCTATCCATTTGGATGGCAAGAGCGATTAGATCCTCTAAGGATGCAGGTGTTTCTACCCGAGCCAGCTCGTCTTTTAAAGCTTCCGAGAGGCCATGACGGTACTGGTATTTTAATGCTGCCTCATTCCAGTCTGTGTCGGCTGCCCATCTACGGAAGTCTACCGTATAGTCCTCGGCCGGGCGTTTGTTTTGCTGGAGGGCATGCAGGGCCGATTCTGCTGTGACCGTATGCTGGGGATCCTCGTATAATTGGGCCATAGCCTCAAAGAAAGAGTTTGTGGAATTCAGGATTGGACTCTTCTGTTCCAAGAGATTGTGTGCCCAAGTCTGAGGTTCTTCGGCCAGTAGGGAAATTATGAATCCCACCTTGACGGACTCAGAGGAAAAGGTCCTAGGTTGAAGGGCTAGGTATAATAAACAAGCATTTTTGAAGGCCCTGAATTTCCTACGCTCCCCACGGAAGCGTTCCGGCGTGGGCACCCGTGGTTCCGGGGGCGGAGCTGAAGCCGAATGGCCGGAGCTAGCTTGGTCCGGTTGGGCCGGAGCCGGCAGCGAGCTAGTGGATGGCTGATTCGGATCAGGTGGAGGAGAAGGGCCGGCCATGTTGAGTACTCGACCCTCTAGCTGGAAGTACCCATCTTGTAGCCTTTGCACAGCTTGGGTCAGGGCTGAAACCTGCTGGCATAGGGCCTCGAGCTGGGAAGCACCTCTGTCGGCCTCTGACATGGCTGGTTTATGCTGTCAGTTACCTTGGTGGAGGCCAAAGTGCTGAGAGGGCTTCCCTTGCAGCTCGGTGCGGATCACCCCTGGTGGTGAAACAGGAGATGACACGTCCCAAGGAGCACTGGATGCGGATGGATCCCGGATGGATGGATGGATGGTGATTAGGACCGCTTCCAGGAGATCTATAGATGCTCAGAGAAAAGAGACAAGGTAAATGCCAGGCCGAGGGTCATACACAGTGAATCAGTCCGAGGAAATGGAGGTACAGAGGGGTAAGACAAGGAGAGAATCCGTGGAATCCAGGCCGATGTAGGTACACAGAATATCCAGCAGAGGTATGGTTCAGGCAAAGAGTCGTCAGGCAAGCCGAGGTCAAACAAGGAGAAGTGCAGATGGGTCAAGGAGCAAGCCGGGTCAAAAAGCAGGAACGCAGATAAACAAACAGGACACAGGTACTAGAGCTGATGATAAACCAGCACTGAAGCACAGCCAGAGAGTGCTTTATATAGGGCCAGGGCTGGGGAGCTGGGCGTGGTGACACACCTGATCTGCCTCCAGCGTTCTATTGTTGCTGAATGGCAATTCCTTTCCTGACATCCCATCACCGAGCCCAGTGGGAGCAACACCGTCAGAACCCACAAAGCCACACTCCAGGCTCTCACCGTAGAGCCCCTTCTCCTTCTGCTTCTCCTTCTCCTCACATTTGTCCTCCACTCCACCTTCCATGATGCCGTCGTCACGTTGTTCTGGAAAAAGGCAGGCTTCCGTGGTCCTAATGTTGGAGTGGAAAAAAATGAAAACGCCGGATAACCCTCTTGCCCAACGTTTGACTGCTGGCTTGTCGGAACTGATAGCCCGCCAACTACTGCCATATCAACTGTTGGACTCGGAGGCCTTTCCTAAATTTGTGGCCATTGGAACACCACAATGGAAGGTCCCATGCAGGAAATATTTCTCGCAAAAGGGCATTCCAGAGCTGTATGACCATGTTAAGCGGCAAGTGAACATATCTCTGGCACACAGTGTTGGTGCCAAGATACATCTGACCACAGACACATGGTCTAGCAAACACGGGCAGGGAAGGTATATCAATTTTACTGCCCTCTGGGTGAACCTTCTGACAGCTGTTAAGCATGTAACCCGTGGCACCCGTGTAGATTTAGTTGTACCGCCACGGATTGCAAGCAGGCCTGCCTCTTCTTTGCCCCCTCCTCCATCCTTCCTCTCCTCCTCGGCTGACTCCTCCTCTTCCTCTGCTACCGTCTCTTATCCTGCGCCGCCCAAGATCCCCAGAACCTATTCCACATGCCAGGTGAGACGCTGCCATGCTGTGCTGTGTCTGTTGTGCCTGGAACCAAGAGCCACACTGGTCCTGCACTCCTTCAGCTTTGCGTTCACAGGCAGATCAGTGGCTGAGACCGCTGAATTTGTCAGTTGGTAAAGTGGTGTGCGACAACGGTGCCAATTTGCTGAGCGCGCTGAAACAAGGCAAAATAACACACGTGCCATGCATGGCACACGTCCTGAACTTGGTGGTGCAGCAATTCGTTGCCAAATACCCTGGGGTCCAGGACGTCTTGCGGCAGGCCAGGAAAATCTCAGGCAATTTCCAAAGATCTTACACAGCCATGGCTCGCCTTGCTGAGATTCAGCGGCGACAAAACCTGCCCCTCAGGCATCTTATTTGTGACTGCCCGACGCGATGGAACTCAACGTTGCATATGCTCGATAGGCTGCTCTAGCAGAAACGTGCAGTTAACGACTACCTGTTCAAACTCGGCAGGAATGTTGGCTTGCCCCCCATCCAGTGTCCTGTCCGAAAGGACGTTCAGCGCAGTAGGGGGGATTGTGACCGATAAGCGCACTCACCTAGCTCATGACAGTATAGACTACCTCACATTTATAAAAATGAATGAGGCATGGTTCTCTGAGGAATTCAACACATGTGACCAGTAGACCAGGTTTCATCGAAATTCCTCCACCCACAATTCCTGGTCCTTGGCTTCGCTACATACAGTGGCATAAAAGGCATTTCATGTCCATTGAATGGTAAATTTTTGGGGCCTTTCAGGGCCAACAATTTTTTTTTTCTGTGAATGCCTAATGTACCTCCAGCCACCAAATACTAAGTTCTTTGCTGTCAGTTCAAACCATGTGAGCTAATTTTTGGAGCCTATACAGGTAGACACGTACGGCTCTGTGTGCTGTGAACGCCTACCATACCTCTAGCCATCAAAAACTAAGTTTTTGGCTGTCAGTTCAAACCATGTGAGCTAACTTTTGGAGCCTATACAGGCCAACACTTACGGTTCTGTGTACTGTGAACTGTGAAAGACCCCAAAAAAATGCCGAAAAAAAAGCCTGCAATAACACACCTGGCCCCTTTTTTTTTGGCACAGGTGTTTTTTTGGGCATTTTTTTGGGGTCTTTGGAGGCAGGCAAAACATCTGAACTTCAGTATAGGTGTATATATACACACATACTTATATGTATTTATACACTTACACATATATAGGTGTGATAGGAGCGGAGCCATATGCCTGTTAATTATTTAATTAGCGCAAGCATAGTGTTCGGCTACTTTCACACCTAAATATGTGCAGGTGTGTATATATACCCCTATACAGAAGTTCAGATGTCATGCCTGCCTCCAAAGACCCCAAAAAAATGCCCAGAAAAAAAGCCTGCAATAACACACCTGGGCGTTTTTTTTTTTTTTTTTTTTTGCGCAGGCGTTTATTTGGGCATTTTTTTGGGGTCTTTGGAGGCAGGTAAAACATCTGAACTTCTGTATAGGGGTATATATACACACATACTTATATGTATTTATACACTTACACATATATAGGTGTGATAGGAGCGGAGCCATATGCCTGTTAATTATTTAATTAGCGCAAGCATAGGGTTCTGCTACTTTCACACCTATATATGTGTAGGTGTATATATACATATAAGTATGTGTGTATATATATACCCCTATACACAAGTTCAGATGTCTTGCCTGACTCCAAACATGTCCTCAAAAAAGCCCTATAAACGCCTGCAGCAAAAAGCAGGCTGACAGGCGAGAAGCCATATCGCTGTTCTATAAGTGACCTAAAGGAAATGATCTTTTCTCTATAGCGGTCACCCTGACATGGAAGGATTTGGTCACCCTGCCATAGCAGTCAGAGTCAGTTCACCCTACACTACACTACGGTCACCCTGGCACTTAACACTTTCCCTACAGGAACTAGATTTTTGATTCTAACTAAAGTGGAAAAAAGCACCCTAACTAAACTAGATATCCCTTTCCTCACACTAATAATTGCTAAATTACACTTTTGAAGCAGAAGTAACAGAACTGCTTCCACTCTCTTCCATGTCCCTGTATTACAATGCTAGGAATTTGGCGGGGCTATCTTATATACTGGGGGGGCGTATTCACTAATGATTGGCCTCTGGACCCCCTAGTCAATCCAATCACATTCCTAGCATTCTCCTGCCCCCTCAATTGGCTATTACTGATGGTTCTGGTCCAATCACGGGCTTTTAAAGCCCATTTCCTGTCCCATTGCATTTTAGTCGGTTCTGGTTGCCGAATTCCGAACTTTTTCAGCAAAAAGTTCGGAATTCGGCCGAACCTCGAACAGCCAATGTTCGGGTCGAACCGATGGTCGACCCAAACTGTTCGATCATCCCTGTCAGTTCAAACCATGTGAGCTAATTTTTGGAGCCTATACAGGCCGACACTTACGGTTCTGTGTACTGTGAATGCCTACCGTACCTCTAGCCATCATATACTACGTTCTTTGCTGTCAGTTCAAACCATGTGAGCAAATTTTTGGAGCCTATACAGGCCGACACTTACGGGTCTGTATTCTGTGAACGCCTACTGTACCTCTAGCCATCATATACTACGTTCTTTGCTGTCAGTTCAAACCATGTGAGCTAATTTTTGGAGCCCATACAGGCCGACACTTATGCTTCTGTGTGCTGTGAACGCCTACCGTACCTCTAGCCATCAAAAACAAAGTTCCTTGTTGTCATTTAAACCCATGTGGGTAATTTTTGGGGCCTTTTATGGCCGACACTTACTTCTGTATCATGTGAATGCCTAATGTACCTTCAGCCACAGAAAACTAAGTTCTTAGCTGTCAGGTAAATGCATGTGGGCTAATTTTTGGGGCCTGGAATGGCAGACACTTACTTCTTTATCCTGTGAATGTCTAATTTTTCAGACTGGAAATGAAAAACAATGGGTCTGTAAAGGCTCCGCCAAATTGTGGAATGGATGCAGACCAATTTTACAGATGTGTGAATGGACCCTATATGTATTAGACAATGTATTTACCGGCTGCTGTCAGTTCTGGCTGATTTATGAAAAAAAATAAAATTTTTGCTGTAAAAAAAAAAAAAAAATTTAGGGCAACTTTTTCAATTGCAATACTTCTGTTAATGACATTGTCCATGACAATGACCAACAAACAATGAAAGAAGATCAAAAGAAATTCCTTTTAAAGTTACTAAAAACGGCCATGAATAGTAACTATTTTTGGCATCAAGGAAGCTATTACAGACAGCACCGGGGAGTGGCAATGGGAGCCAAATATGCTCCGAGTGTGGCAAATTTATTTTTAAGTAAGTGGGAGGAGGAGGAGGATATTTTTTAAAGATCAGGAAAAGGAATTAAAGATGTACAGAAGATTCATTGATGATGTTTTTATCGTGTGGACGGGAACAGAAGATGCTTTAAGAACTTTTCTACAAGAAATAAATATCAACCAATACCATATAAAATTCACGGGGACATGGAGTCAAAAAGAAGTAAATTTCTTGGATCTCTCCATACAACAAGACCCTGAGGGTATATGCACGAAAACGCACTTTAAAGCCACCGATAGAAACAGCTATATCCCCACCCACAGTAGCCACCACTCAAATTGGATTAAGGGAATACCCAAAAGCCAAATGATAAGAATCAAACGAAATTGTGGAAACAAAGAAATTTGTGAGAATCAGATAAATATGCTAATTGAAAGATTCGAGGAAAAGGTATATAAACGAGAAGAACTGGAGAAAACAAAGGAGCAAATCCAAAATATGGACAGAGGAAGGCTATTAGAAGAAAAACCAAGAGAAAACAAGGAACAGGCACTAATTTTAATACCAGATACAAAGAATTCTAAAATATTGTGCGCAAACACTGGCCCATACTCCTAAGGGATGAACAGTTGAAGGAGATAATCCCTAAAAAACAAGATTTGTGTACAGGCGAGGCCCAAATCTTAGTGACAAACTAGTAAAGAATGTTCCAGAACCCCCAAAAAAATTGTTCACGTTCTTGGACTACAAGGGATTCTATACATGCGGTAGATGAAAGACATGTAGAATATCTAAAAGTAGAAAACGCAGGACACTGGAATTTCAATCAAATGTCACACATAAAAAATATAAAATAAAGAACCTTATAACATGCCAGAGCACGCATGTTACATATCTACTATCCTGCCCCTGCAACCAACAGTATGTAGGACGAACTACAAGACAATTAAAAATCAGATTAGGGGAGCACATAGACAATATAAAGAAGGGGTTTAAATACCACAGTGTATCAAGCCATTTTGGTTTAAAACATAATAGCAACCCCAACCTTCTATCATTTTTGTGGTATAGATATAATCGAACCCCACTGGAGAGGCAAAAACATGCGGATTGCAGTATCTAGGAATGAGTCAAAATGGATTTATGAATTGTGTACTCTACAGCCAAAAGGGTTAAACATAGACATGGACATAAATTGCTTCATATCTAATCCATAAATTATACAAATAATTGTAACGCCGAGTGCTCTGGGTCCTGTGGCTTCCCCGGAGCACTCGAGGCGTCCCGCGGGCTGCAGCGCTCCGGTCATGGTCCCCGACCGTGAGCGCTGCTCCCCCGCATCCTCTGTCACTCACCCGCCGGGTTCCCTCAGCTCTGTCTCCCGGCGCACACCGGGTTCCGGCATGTCTTCCTCCCGGCGCGCGCAGCCCCGCTCCCTAGGGCGCGCGCGCCGCTGCATTGAAATTTAAAGGGCCAGTGCACCACTAATTGGTGCCTGGTCCAATCAGTCCAAAATGTATAAAAACCCACTTCCCCTTCCTGTCCTTGCCGGATCTTGTTGCCTTTTGTGCCTTGAGAAAGCTTTTGGTGTATCGTTCCCTGCCTGTGTATCTGACCTTCTGCTGTTGCCCCTGACTACGAACCGTGCCGCCTGCCTTGACCTTTTGCTCCGTCTGACCTTGCCTTTGCCTTGTCCTTCTGTACCGCGCCTGAATCAGCTGTCTTTGAGGTTGAGCCGTTACCGGAGGATACGACCTGGTTGCTACCGCCGCAGCAAGTCCATCCCGCCTTGCGGCTGGCTCTGGTGAAAACTGGTAGTAACTTAGAACCGGTCCCCTGGTACGGTCCATGCCAATCCCTCACTGACACAGAGGATCCACCTCCAGTGCAGTCACCTGCCGCTAGTCCGGACCCTGACAGTAGATCCGGCCATGGATCCCGCTGATGTGCCCCTGCCTAGTCTCGCTGACATCTCTACCGTGGTTGCCCAGCAGTCCCAGCAGATTGCTCAGCAAGGTCAACAGTTGGCACAGTTGACCGCCATGCTGCAACAGCTTCTTCCTGCACGGCAGCAGCCGCCTGCTTCTGCTTCTGCTTCCGCTCCACCTCCGCAGCCGGTGGCCGCCACCTCCGCTAGAATCCGTTTGTCTCTCCCGGACAAGCTTGATGGGGATTCTAAGATGTGCCGGGGATTCTTGTCCCAATGTTCCCTGCACCTGGAGATGTTGGCCGACCAGTTTCCTACGGAACGATCTAAGGTGGCCTTCATGGTCAGCTTATTGTCTGGGAAGGCCTTGGCCTGGGCCACGCCACTCTGGGACCGCAACGATCCTGCCACTGCCTCCGTCCAGTCTTTCGTTTCTGAGGTCCGCAGTGTCTTCAAGGAACCTGCCCGTGCCTCGTCAGCAGAAACAGCCTTGCTAAACCTCGTCCAAGGAGACGCTACAGTAGGCGAATATGCTATAGAATTTCGCACACTGGCCTCCGAACTGACTTGGAACAACGACGCCCTCTGCGCAACTTTAAAAAAAGGTTTATCCAGCCATATCAAGGATTCTCTGGCCGCACGAGAGATACCTGACTCCCTGACGGAACTCATCCAGTTGGCTACTCGCATAGATATGCGTTTCATTGAAAGACATCAGGAACTTCGCCAAGAAAAGAATCTGGTTCGCAACAGGCAATTTCCACGCCTGGCACCTCTCTTCCAGCAACCTTTGCAGCCGGTTACTGTGCCTTCCGCCGAGGAGGCCATGCAAGTGGATCGGGTTCGCCTGACCCAGCAAGAAAGGTCTCGCCGGAGGAACGAGAATTTATGCTTATACTGTGCGAGTTCTGAACACTTCTTAAAGGACTGTCCAGTTCGTCCACAGCGTCAGGGAAACGCTCGCACCTAGTGACGGTAGGGGAGGCATCGCTGGGTGTAAAGTCTTCCTCTCCACGCTTGATTGTTCCGGTACGGATTTCTTCTGCCGCTAAAGTCTCCTTCCCTGCAGGGGCCTTCTTGGACTCTGGTTCTGCAGGAAACTTCATTAAAGCCTCCTTCATCAACCGCATTAACATTCCTGTGATCCATCTCGTCAAGCCCTTCTTCATTACTACAGTTAACGGAGAGAATCTGAACTGTACCGTGCGTTATCGCACAGAACCCGTGCTCATGACCATAGGAGTCCTCCACCAAGAGACCATTGAATTTTTTGTTCTACCAAATTGCACTTCTGACGTCCTTCTTGGCCTGCCCTGGCTCCAGCGCCACTCTCCTACCCTCGACTGGACTTCTGGGGACATTAAATCATAGGGGTCTACCTGCCACACTCATTGCCTCAAATCGGTACTTACTAGACAAGTCTCCATCTCCTCACCATTGCTCGGCCTTCCTAAGGCTTATCAGGACTTTACTGACGTTTTCTGTAAGAAACAGGCGGAGGTCTTACCACCACATAGACCCTATGACTGTCCCATCGAATTGCTTCCCGGTACCACACCACCTCGTGGCAGGATTTACCCTCTCTCCATTCCTGAAACCAAGGCCATGTCGGAGTACGTTCAGGAGAATCTCAAGAAAGGTTTCATCCGGAAATCTTTTTCTCCTGCCGGAGCAGGATTTTTCTTTGTTGCCAAAAAGGATGGCTCACTACGCCCATGTATTGACTACCGCGGTCTTAACAAAATCACGGTAAAGAATCGCTACCCTTTGCCTCTCATCTCGGAGCTCTTTGACTGTCTGCGCGTAGCAAAGGTCTTCACTAAGCTTGACCTCAGGGGCGCTTATAATCTCATCAGAATCTGTGATGGAGATGAGTGGAAAACCGCTTTTAATACCAGAGATGGCCACTTTGAGTATCTCGTCATGCCTTTCGGCCTGTGCAACGCTCCTGCAGTCTTTCAAGACTTTGTCAACGAGATCTTCCGGGACATGTTGTATACCTGTGTAGTGGTCTATCTTGACGACATTTTAATCTTCTCCTCCACCTTGGAGGAACACCGTCGCCATGTTCGTCAAGTGCTCCAGCGCCTTCGTGCCAACCATCTTTACGCCAAAATGGAAAAATGTCTTTTTGAACGCAGCTGTCTTCCGTTTCTGGGATACCTAGTTTCGGGACAAGGTCTTCAAATGGACCCCGACAAACTCTCTGCAGTTTTGGATTGGCCATGCCCCTCAGGACTTCGCTCTATTCAGCGCTTCCTTGGATTCGCCAACTATTACCGCCAGTTTGTTCCCCACTTCTCCACTATCGTGGCGCGTATTGTGGCACTAACCAAGAAAGAAGCGAATCCGAAATCCTGGCCTCCCTAAGCTGAAGAAGCCTTTACTCGCCTTAAAGCCGCCTTCGCCTCCGCTCCAGTCCAGTCTTAAATAGGCCCGATCCTCTGAAACCTTTCTTCCTGGAGGTGGATGCCTCCTCTGTTGGAGCCGGAGCGGTTCTTCTTCAAAAGTCTGCTAAAGGAAAAAACGTCACCTGCGGCTTCTTCTCAAAAACTTTTTCACCTCCTGAAAAGAATTATGCCATCGGAGATCGTGAACTACTAGCCATTAAGTTGGCACTAGAAGAATGGAGACATCTTGTGGAAGGATACCCTCATCCGATCACTATCTATACTGACCACAAAAATCTCTCGTACCTTCAGTCTGCCCAGCGCCTTAATCCACGCCAGGCCAGGTGGTCTTTGTTCTTTGCCCGATTCACTTTCCAAATCCATTTTCGTCCTGCTGATAAGAACATTAGGGCGGATGCCCTATCCCGCTCCACCGATGCCTCTGAAGACGAAACCATTCCTCAACACATCATTCCTCCTGAGTGTCTGATTTCTACTGCCCCTGCTTCGCTGGTATCAGTCCCTCCAGGGAAAACATTTGTTCCTCCACGTCTTCGTCTACGGACTCTCAAATGGGGTCACTCCTCTCACCTGGCGGGTCACGCTGGAATTAAAAAGGCAACTCCTTTGAGAAAGACGTAACGGAGTTCGTTCAGGCCTGCACTATCTGCGCACGTGATAAAACTCCCCGCCAGAAGCCTGCAGGTCTTCTCCTCCCTCTGCCAGTTCCTGAACAGCCTTGGTCCCACATAGCAATGGACTTCGTCACGGATCTTCCCGTATCCCATGGCAACACAGTCATATGGGTGGTGGTTGACAGGTTTTCAAAAATGGCACATTTTGTCCCGCTTCCTGGTCTCCCTTCTGCGCCACAGCTGGCAAAGCAATTATTTTTGCACATTTTTCGTCTCCATGGTCTCCCAACACATATCGTCTCCGATAGAGGCGTTCAGTTTATCTCAAAGTTTTGGAGAGCTCTCTGCACCCAATTAAAGATCAAATTGAACTTTTCTTCTGCCTACCACCCTCAGTCCAATGGACAAGTGGAGAGGGTTAACCAGATCCTTGGTGACTATCTGTGACATTTCATCTCCTCCCGTCAGGATGATTGGGTCGACCTGTTGCCCTGGGCCGAATTTTCTTACAACTTTAGAGATTCTGAGTCATCCACCAAATCTCAGTTTTTTGTGGTGTACGGCCGTCACCCACTGCCCCCCCTCCCCATTCCCACTTCTTCTGGAGTTCCTGCCGTTGATGACTTGACCCTGGACTTCTCCTCCATATGGAAAGAGACTCAAAAGTCGCTCACCTTGGCTTCTTCTCGCATGAAGAGACATGCAGATAGGAAAAGAAGAACTCCTCCTGTCTTTGCCCCTGGGGACAGAGTGTGGCTCTCTGCCAAATACATCCGGTTTCGGGTCCCCAGCTACAAACTGGGTCCGCGTTATCTCGGGCCTTTTAAAATCAAAAGCCAAATTAATGCTGTCTCTTACAAACTCCATCTTCCTCCCTCTCTCCGTATTCCTAACTCCTTTCATGTATCCCTTCTCAAACCCCTCATTCTTAACCGGTTTTCCCCCAAGGTCACCGTTCCTGCTCCTGTTTCTGGGTCCTCTGACGTCTTTTCAGTGAAAGAGATCCTCGCCTCCAAGGTCGTCAGAGGTAAAAAATTATTTTTGGTTGACTGGAGAATTGTGGTCCTGAGGAGAGGTCATGGGAGCCCGAGTCCAATATTCTCGACAAGGAGCTCATCCACAAGTACCTGGGCTCCAAAAAGAGGGGGAGACCTAAGGTGGGGTACTGTAACGCCGAGTGCTCCGGGTCCTGTGGCTTCCCCGGAGCACTCGAGGCGTCCCGCGGGCTGCAGCGCTCCGGTCATGGTCCCCGACCGTGAGCGCTGCTCCCCCGCATCCTCTGTCACTCACCCGCCGGGTTCCCTCAGCTCTGTCTCCCGGCGCACGCCGGGTTCCGGCATGTCTTCCTCCCGGCGCGCGCGGCCCCGCTCCCTAGGGCGCGCGCGCGCCGCTGCATTGAAATTTAAAGGGCCAGTGCACCACTAATTGGGGCCTGGTCCAATCAGTCCAAAATGTATAAAAACCCACTTCCCCTTCCTGTCCTTGCCGGATCTTGTTGCCTTTTGTGCCTTGAGAAAGCTTTTGGTGTATCGTTCCCTGCCTGTGTATCTGACCTTCTGCTGTTGCCCCTGACTATGAACCTTGCCGCCTGCCTTGACCTTTTGCTCCGTCTGACCTTGCCTTTGCCTTGTCCTTCTGTACCGTGCCTGAATCAGCTGTCTTTGAGGTTGAGCCGTTACCTGAGGATACGACCTGGTTGCTACCGCCGCAGCAAGTCCATCCCGCCTTGCGGCGGGCTCTGGTGAAAACCGGTAGTAACTTAGAACCGGTCCCCTGGTACGGTCCACGCCAATCCCTCACTGACACAGAGGATCCACCTCCAGTGCAGTCACCTGCCGCTAGTCCGGACCCTGACAATAATATAGAGGTCCTTTAATTTATGCCTGTTATACAAACCAAAAAGAATTTTTGCAAAAAATAAAAATAAAAATAGTCTTATAGTGTAAATTTTAAAACATTTTAAAAATAAAATATTTTAGAATATTTTTATAATAAAATTTTAAAATAATTTTACAATAATTTTTAATATAATTAAATAATTTTATACCTAATTCAAGGAATATTATTTTACACATATATTTTAAATGAAAATGTTTTTTAGTAATTGAGCAAGAGTAAACATTGGTTTTAAAAAAATCGTACAATATTTTAATTGTTGTAATTAATAAAAGTATGAAAAATATATGTATTGTATATAATCTATTGTGCTGATGGAGTGTCAAGCGGAGTTTTCACGGCAAAAACAGTTGACCAATTAAGTGTCCCAGCTGGGGAAGCCCCATTCCAAAATCTAGTACGGGGATAAAGATATCTCCTTCCGGTATGATAATAGAGAGGAGGAGATTCATGCGCCCATGTAAGACCGTGCCGAGAAGTAGGCGCGGCTTCAGACAAATCTGCTATATAAATTAGAGTAGAGGGGAAGTGCGTCCACAGCCTTTGAGAACGTCACCGGATGTGACGAAACGCGTCAGGACGTGGACCGCACAACGTAAGTCATGTGACTATTGGAACGCAAGCCGGATTCATCTCCGCTCGCCACTCTGCATGCTTTGCATTGAATGTCACAGACTCCAGCACTTTAGCTCCTTGCCGGAGCCTGCTACCAAACGTTGTAAAAACCTTTATTCTTTGGATTAAACCTTAATCTCAACAATATTACACTATCTGGAGTTTTTTCTTCTTCCCAATTTCTACTGGAGCTGCCTCATAAAAACGCTGAGGAGAGAGACCACGGCATAGGAGGGGCTTAAAGGGGACTTACCACTAAGCGTGTTTGGTCTCAATATTATAAGATATGTGAGACCCACTTCATCTGGTAAGTTACCCATCGTATAAATTACTGCACGGGAAAAAAGTTTTTGAAGCACCTGCACCTTATCAGTCACCATATTATAAACATAATTAAGAGCACGTTGCACATTAATTCAAGGAGAAGTTATTTGCACGAAAGTTTTTTCTCATGAAATAATTTGTTGGACTTTTTTCTGAATTTTCTTATATATATTTATTGCACAAAAGTAATTTCCTTATTGATTTATGCATGGACTTAAAATATTGAGAAATTGATTTGTAGATTTATTTGCACATTGGCACACCTATATATATTTTTTTACAACTATACCTACATATATTATCACACAAATTTAGTTTGTCATACTTTTTTATTTTCTAGCAAGCGCTGTAGATAGCCCTAATATTAGGACTATTTGTATCAAATTTCTCCATTTTATACTACTGCTGCTGCTATTTCTTACACATTTTATATTTTTATTATTTTTATATTTTACATATATTTTCACATATTTTTCACATATTTAAAAGTAATTTATACATTTTAACTAACATCAACTCCTAGGTGCGGTGAGTATAACTTTTTTTTTAGAAAAAGGGATACTTATTTTCACATTGTCCATGTGCTGGGACTATTTGTGCACAGATAGTGCGTCTTTTGTGGCTGTAAATATGACTTTTAAAGTTCGCCTCCCATTAAAGTCAATGGGGCTTGCGGTTCACGGACTTTTGAGAAAATTTGCGACTGGCATTCGCGAACCGCCCCGGGTCGATGTTCCTCCATCACTAGTGTCGGCCACTATAGGCCCCAAAACTTAGCCCACATGGGTTTACCTGTCATCAAGGAACGTAGTATTTGCTGGCTGGAGGTTCATTAGGCATTGACAGGATACAGAAGTAAGTGTCGGCCACTATAGGCCCCAAAATTTTGCCCACATGGGTTTACCTGACAGCTAGGAACGTAGTATTTGCTGGCTGGAGGTACATTAGGCATTGACAGGATACAGAAGTGTAGGCCACTATAGGCCCCAAAAATTAGCCCACATGGGTTTACCTGACAGCTAAGAACGTAGTACTCTGTGGCTGAAGGTTCATTAGGCATTCACAGGATACAGGATACAGAAGTAAGTGTCGGCCAGTATAGGCACCAAAAATTAGCCCACATGGGTTTACCTGACAGCTAAGAACGTAGTATTTGCTGGCTGAAGGTTCATTAGGCATTGACAGGAAAAATAATTATCAGCCATGAAAGGCCCCCAAAATTTGGCATTCCATGGACATGAAATGCCTTTTATGCCGCTGTATTTAGCGAAGACAAGGACAAGGAATTGTTGTGGGTGGATGGCGGTCTGGCGGATATTTGTGGCCTGTCATGAGGAATTTCAATGAAACGTGGTCTACTGGTCACATGTGTTGAATTCCTCAGAGATCCATGCCTCATTCATTTTTATAAATGTGAGGTAGTCTACACTGTCATGAGCTAGGCGAGTGCACTTATCGGTCACGATCCCCCCTGCTGCGCTGAACGTCCTTTCGGACAGGACACTGGACGGGTGGCAAGCCAACAGTTCCATTGCAAATTGTGCAAGCTCTGGCCAGAGGTCAAGCCTGCCTACCCAGTAGTCCAGGCGTTCATCACTCCTCAGAGCGTCCACATGGGTCATTAACCCGATGTAGTCGGACACCTGTCGGTCTAGGCGTTCCCTGATGCTGGATCCGGAGTACAGCTGCCGATGGTTCGGCTGAAAGAAGGATCTCATATCTGAAGTGACCAAAACATCTTCAAACCGCCCTCTTCTTGCAGGCACTGTTGGATTGCTACCCGCAACTGTCTCTCTGTGACTGGAAATTCCTCTGGCAGCACACACAAAAGCAGAATGCAGCATTTCCCGCAGCAAGGCCTGAAAGTGCTGCATTCTGACCACCCTCTGTGATTGTGGTAACATTTCCGCCATTTTTTGTTTGTACCGGGGGTCTAAGTATGTTGCCACCCAGTACTTGTCCTTGGCCTTTATGCTTTTTATACGGGGGTACCCCTTAAAACACTGAAGCATGAAGGCCCCCATTCGCACTAAACTGGAAGCGGTGTAGTAGCCTGCCTCCAGCTTATCATCCAGGATAATGTCGTCCTCGTTCTCCTCCCCCCATCCACGGATAACACCAGGGATCCCAGAAAGGTTTAAAGCATGCTCTTCTTGCTCCTCCTCATCCCCCCCGGCACCATCCTCCTCTGACTCCTCTTCAGACTCCTGTTGTTGACTTGTCTCAGATGGAGTAGCACCCCCTGGGAATTCATCCTCATCTTCCTGCTCCTCGACGGCTTGATCAATGACACAATGCAATGCACGCTCCAGAAAGAAGGCGTAAGGTACGATGTCACTGATGGCGCCCTGGCCGTGACTGACCAGTTTGGTGATCTCATTGAATGGCCGCAAAAGTCTGCATGCGTCCGGCATGAGCAGCCACTGGCGAGGTGAAAAAAACCCAAGCTCCTTAGAACCTGTCCTGCCGCACAGTTCGTACAGGGAAGTCGTTAACTGCACATTTCTGCTAGAGCAGCCTATCGAGCATATGCAACATTGAGTTCCATCGCGTCGGGCAGTCACAAATAAGATGCCCGACGGGCAGGTTGTGTCGCCGCTGAATGTCAGCAAGGCGATCAATGGCTGTGTAAGATCTTCTGAAATGGCCAGAGATTTTCCTGGCCTGCCGCAAGACGTCTTGGACCCCAGGGTATTTGGCAACGAATCGCTGCACGACCAAGCTCAGGACTTGTGCCATGCATGGCATGTGTGTTATTTTGCCCTGTTTCAGCGCGCTCATCAGATTGGCACCGTTGTCGCACACCACTTTACCAACTGTCAGATTCAGTGGTGTCAGCCACAGATCTGCCTGTGAACGCAAAGCTGAAAGGAGTGCAGGACCAGTGTGGCTCTTGGCTTCCAGGCACAACAGATGCAGCACAGCATGGCAACATCTCACCTGGCATGTGGAATAGGTTCTGGGGATCTTGGGCGGCGCAGTGGAAGAGACGGTAGCAGCGGAAAAGGAGGAGTCAGCCGAGGAAGAGAGGGAGGATGGAGGAGAAGGAGGAGGAGGAGGAGAAGAAGAGGGAAGCCTGTATGCGATCCGTGGCGGTACAACCAAATCTACACGGGTGCCATGGCTTACAAGCTTGACGGCCAACAGAAGGTTCACCCAGTTCGCAGTAAAAGTGATATACCTTCCCTGCCCATGTTTGCTAGACCATGTGTCTGTGGTCAGATGTATCTTGGCACCAACACTGTGTGCCAGAGATTTATTCACTTGCCGCTGAACATGGCCATACAGCTCTGGAATGCCCTTCTGCAAGAAATATTTCCTGCCTGGGACCTTCCATTGTGGTGTTACAATGGCCACAAATTTAGGAAAGGCCACCGAGTCCACCAGTTTATATGGCAGTAGTTGGCGGGCTATCAGTTCCGACAAGCCAGCAGTCAAACGTTGGGCAAGAGGGTTATCCGGCATCATCATTTTTTTCCGATCCAACATTTGGGACACAGAAGCCTGCCATTTTCCAGAACAACCTGATGACAGCATCATGGAAGTTGGAGTGGAGGACAATTGGGAGGAGAGAGGAGAAGGAGAAGAGGCTGGATGGTGAGAGCCTGGAGTGTGCTTTTGTGGGTTCTGACGCTGTTGCTCCAACTGGGCTCGGTGATGGGAGTTCAGGTGCCTTCTTAAGGCGGTCGTTCCTAGGTGAGTGTTGGGCTTACTGCGACTTATGCGTTGACTGCAAAGGCTGCAGATGGCAACACTGTTGTCAGTAACGGACACATTGAAAAAAGCCCACACTGCGGAGCCATGTGGCGGCGTCCTGGGAGCTCCAGATGTGAATATACATGGTTGATGGCTCGCTCTTGATACGTTTGCAGTCTGCTTTGTACCTCTTGTGCAAGGCAAGTTCTGCCTGCCTCTCCTCCCTCTCCTCCCCATCTGCCGGTCCGTCTCTCCCTCTGAACTCCCCTCCTCTTCCTCTCTTGTCGTCACCCACATGACGTCCATAGACACATCATCCACGTCACCTTCCCCATCACTTACATTTGAGATCTCGGAGTAGGCAGCAACAGCGGGGACCAACCTCCTTGGGCTGATCTGGGTGCTGTCGTCAGACTGCTGAGTGACGGCTGTTGCTACCTCCTCTTCTTGATCCGATGTCAACAATGGCTGCGAATCGCAAATGTCTTGTGATGGATCGTAAAATAGTTCCAGTGACTCAAGCGGAGGGTATGTGGTGGTGGTGGTGTTTGTGGTGGTGTCTTTGAGGGTGCACACAGCAGAGAGTGAAGAAGGTGCAGATAGAGAGGATGAAAGGGGTGCAGAAGAGGAAGGCTGAGTGAGCCAGTCAACCACGTCTGGTGCGTCCTTTGACGTAATTGCACGCACCTTCTGAAACTTCACAGTTAGGCTCCGGCCCACTGCTCCTGCTCTACCCCTATCACCCCTGCGTAAGTGTCTGCCTCTTCCTCTGCCTGTCATGTTTTTAAATTACCCTGTGAAAAAAGTCTCTAGAGAATCGCAGTATATCTGGAAAAAGGTATATAACACTCTGCTTCAATCTGTGGTATTGGGGGCCACAGGTTTATCACACCAGTACTACAAATAATTGGCCAGTAGCTGTTGTCACTGTGTGTAGCACAGTTAACACAGCAAAAGAGGCCACATTTTTGCAGGACTAAAACACAATCTTAGAAATGTATACTGTTAAATAACACCCCACTTCAATATGTGGTATTGGGGGGCCACTGGTTTATCACACAAGTTGTTCCAAAAATTGGCCAGCAGTGAGTTTGGCACGGTGTTTATCAGAGTTGACACAGCAAAAGAGGCAATATTGTTGCAGGACACAAATACACGTATGAAAGTATACTCAGATAACACCCCACTTCAATATGTGGTATTGGGGGGCCACTGGTCTATCACACCAGTTGTTCCAAAAATTGGCCAGCGAGTTTGGCACTGTGTGTATCAGAGTTGACACAGCAAAAGAGGCAATATTGTTGCAGGACACAAATACACTTATGAAAGTATACTCAGATAACACCCCACTTCAATATGTGGTATTGGGGGGCCACTGGTTTATCACACCAGTTGTTCCAAAAATTGGCCAGTGAGTTTGGCACTGTGTGTATCAGAGTTGACACAGCAAAATAGACAATATTGTTGCAGGACACAAATACACTTAGGAAAGTATACTCAGCTAACACCCCACTTCAATATGTGGTATTAGGGGGCCACTGGTCTATAAGTGCTTTTGTCACTGTTTGTAGTATTGCTGCAGCAACGCTCAGTCACCACACCTGTCACAATGCTGCACAGTGCACAATACTAATTACTAATCCACTATAATATGCTTTCTACAAAGTATATTATACCGTGGATTACCCCCCCCCATAGTGCACTGCACAGCTATACCAGAAAAATTGCAGCCCTTTAAATGAATTTTGTGGACATTAACAGAGCGATTTATGTGACTGCAGCCGATCTCTAACTGCCGCTAAAGCACAGACTGGATACCTGTCCCTAAACTGAAAAGAGACTGGACCTATACCGAAATACCAGCCCTGAAAAGGACTTTTGTGGACATTAACAGAGCGATTTGTGTGACTGCTGCCGATCTCTAACTGCCCCTAAAGCACTGACTGGATACCTGCCCCTAACCTGAAAAGAGACTGTAGTAGACCTATACCAAAATACCAGCCCTGGAAAGGACTTTTGTGGATCTTCACAGAGCTATTTGTGTCTGGCAATCTCTCCCTCATGAGCACAGGCAACCTCTCCCTACGCTGGCAAAAAGCAGAATGTGAAATGGCCGACAGCTCAGGTCTATTTATAGGGTAGGGGGCATGTCCATGTGCTGAAATGTTTTAATTGGCTGTCCCGTTCCACCTGACGGCTGTGTCATGGGTCAAAGTTCTCCCCAATGTAAACTAATATGGCCTCCGCGAACAACGCCATATGTTCCCAAATTTGGCGGGTAGCAAACAAGCACAGCCGACCGCCGGGCAAACCGCAAGGCCATCTCTACTTATCACAACTCCAAATAATATGTGAGAAAGTACCATCCTCTAAAGCAGTCAGGAGAGACATCCCGAAAGATTGTGTTTAAGTGAGCTGGTTTTTCTAAAAAGTTTCACAGCTGTCTCTCTGACTGTCAAAGACTTTGTGCACCTTCCACATTGAAGACCATTCTGAAGTAGATAATTGGGTATTTAGTTCTGTTTCCCATTTTTGCATAAGTGATAAATGTTCCACCACTAAGTCTGACAGTTTGGTAAAGCCATTATCTATCCACCACTGAAAGACATATGGAGAGAGATAAGCAAGACACAAATTGAATAGAGAGATGGACTCCTCATAGTGTAGTATCCAAGCAAAAAAATCTGTTTATTTATACAAACGCCCCGTAGGGCAAAAACAAACATAAAACCTTTCAGCCCCAAAATATAGGCTCCCGTGCGGTTACCCACACTAAGTTCAGGGAACCGCACCACTCCGGAACTGCCTAAGCTGGCATACATTCCAGGCTTTTTCTCAGATAGAGGCGACATGCATGTCAGCTTGACACGTTATGTCATAGGGTTGACATCTTCCGATACTACACTGTGAGGAGTCCATCTCTCTATTCAATTTGTGTCCCCTGAGATCCAAATACAGCAACCTATTCTACAAGGACGTATGGATCATTGGACCAGAGACCGCGGGAACCTCATAAGTGCATTTTGATCTTGTGTTGCCATAAGGTAAAAGGGGTCAACTACATTTGATGAGTTTGCATTTCGTCTTATCCCATGGAACGTGGAAGGTGTCACCAACACTACTTCTTCGTCTATTAGCACCTTGCACTTTGAGGAGTGTATTCATCTGGCTGTGACATTTAAAGGAGCCAACACTACACTTTGGCTGTATTTATCATTGGATTGTTATTTGCACTTTGCACATATATTTGGACTGGTTTCTGCACATTTTTATATACATGCCTTTTCACTATATATTTATGCATTTTGGATTGTATTTACAATATTCCCTATTTATACATCAATTACACTAATTATGTATGTATACATGTAATTTATTACACATGAGCACTTTATCACAAATTTATTTGCACTGGGATCAATTTATTGTTTGTGGAGTCTGCGCTGCTAAATTGCACTTTGCGATTTATTTTATGGTTGGGAATGAAGCCAAATTGATGAGGGGATATTAAATTCGGGGTGATATTGGCGAGCCTATCTGAGAGGATCTTACTAAATAGTTTGAGATCATTACTGATAACCGAAATTGGTCTAAAATTTTGTGGGCTAGATTTTTATTAGGTTTGGGAATCAGAGAAATGTTTGCTAATAACATTTCTTCTTGAAAAGTATTTCCTTGTAATATATGATTGAAAAGCGGTGTTCATTTTAGGGTCAGAGAAGATGAGAATTTCTTATAATATAGAGATGAATAACCATCAGGGTCTGGAGCTGAGGATTTTTTAAGTGACCTAATTCAATTTTCTACCTCTTCATTAGTGATGGGGGCATTAAGCATATCTAAGTGGGAGGAGGATAGTTTTCAGATAGGTAAGTTATCAAGCCAATTTTTAGAGACTGTAGAAATTGTGTCTTAAGGACATGAGAGAAATATAGAATAGAATTTTTCAAATATCTGTAGGACTTCTTTTGGGTGCAATATAGAAAGGGCAGCATTTGTGTTGAGTTTATACAGTATATATGTGTAAGTTTGATAGATTGGTTAGGTTTCCAAGCAAACATAGTGGAAGCTGTATTGCCATGAAGTAAAAATTTTGCCTTGGAAAATCTTAACGCTTTTTCAGCGTAAGTAGAAAGAAGGTTATTCAACTCAGTCCTTTTTTGGTCAATAATGAGTTTGGTGTCTTGATTTTGAATGTTTTGTGGAATTGGGTTTTATTTATTACATGCTTTGTTTCTAGATACAGCTATTCCTATTAGTTTGCCTCTCTTATAAGCTTTATATGCTAACCTTGTAGTGGAAATTGATGTGTCTTAAATTGGGTTTAAGAGGAAAAATGATTCTAAAGTTTTGGAAAGATCTTGCTCTATAATGGGATCTGAAAGTAGAGATTCGTTCAGTCTCCAAGAATAAAGGTATGGGGGATAGGCCTATGAATTTGGTAACAATGGACATGATGTGATGGTCTGAACAAACAGTTCTAAATGCCAGAGCATATAGAATTTGCTAAAATAATTGAGGAACAAAAGATGGAGTCTAGCCTTGCAGAGGTGTTGTGAGGGTTGGAATAAAAGGTGTATTCCCTAGAACCAACATTCAGGGCTCTCCATGTATCCGTTAGTTGTGAGTCTTGTAATTTTTTTATCGAAGAATTTAGGGAATGTCTTAGGTAGAGAGGAAGGATTACTTCCATCCAATAATGGATGAGCTACCATATTGAAGTCTCCTCCTAATATGATATGAGTCTCCTCCTAATATGATATAATATGAAATTTATCAATAGTATCAAGGAATGTATAAAGAAACGAGAAAGAGGCCTCATTTGGGACATTTGCTATTGTAAGTTCACAGCCCAGAACATGGCCTTTGAGTATTAGGAATTTACTTTCTTTGTCTTTATAAACATCCTGGACTTCAAATGGGAAGGAGGTATGTATAAAAATGGCAACGCCTCTACATTTGGAGGAAAAGAGTGTATAATATGATTGGGTAAATGCTTTGTAAAAATAATGATGGGTGATTAGATTCAGCAAAATTGGTTTCTTGGATTAATAAAATTTTAGCCCCCAAGCGTTTATAATGATGGAAGGCCTTCTTCCTTTTATTTGGTAAGTTAAAGCCCTGAATAATTTGTGAAACACATCTTATATTTAGGGTTGAGCGAACACGGACTGTATTATTCGTGTTCGTACCGAATAATTGGATCTTTTTTACCCGAACACGGACACGAACACTTTACTGTATATTCGGGTAAAAATCCGTGTTCGGTCGTTTTATTTCCGGGTTTTGCATGCTTTGGCGCGCTTTTCATGGCGGGCTTTCAACAGCCAATCAACAAGCGTTTAACTGGTGTGCCTAAGCCATCCCAGCCATGCCTGCAAATGTATCAGTAGCTGTGATTGGCCGTCTGAAGCATGTGACCAAGTCTTTATAAGTTCGAGGCAGCGCCGCTGCGGCGTCATTCTGCTGTTTAGATCAGGGAGAGAGCACACATCAACGTGCTGGCTGCTGATTAGGGACAGACAGGGAAAAAAAAACATTTGTGTCCGGATAGAATTGAGGGACAGGTCGGAGTGTGTTAGGCAGGGCGAGTTGTAGGCATTTTAGGGAGAGAGTCTGCTGATTTTAGGGACAGTGCGTTCTACAAACTACAATCGACATTGCTGTGTGGGGTGGGGTTTGCAGTCACCCGATCTACGATCTTATCAATCCTGTTAGGGATAGAGTCTGCTGATTTTTAGGGAAAGTGTGTTCGACAAACTACAATCGATATTGCTGTGTGGGGTGGGGTTTGCAGTCACCCGATCTACGATCTTATCAATCCTGTTAGGGATAGAGTCTGCTGATTTTTAGGAAAATGTGTTCTACAAACTACAATTGATATTGCTGTGTGGTGTGGGATAGGAGATAGGCAGGTGTCAGTGGTCCACATCCATTTTGCTGTGTGTGGGCTGCTGTGAACACAATCTTTTTGGGGTGCAGTGAACACAATCTTTTTGGGGTGCAGTGAACGCAATCTTTTTGGGGTGCAGTGAACACAATCTTTTTGGGGTGCAGTGAACGCAATCTTTTTGGGGTACAGTGAACACAATCTTTTTGGGGTGCAGTGAACACAATCTTTTTTGCCCACTGAGGAGGAGGGAGAAAAGTATTTTTCTATCAGGCACTGTGTGCAGCCTTTTTCCTTCAGCTGTGCTGTGCTGAGTGACTGATCATACACTGCTGTGTTCAGTTCACATGTGCTAATATTGAGTGGTTTCAAAAATCATACACTATTTTTCTATTCCACTATTCAATATACAGCCTTGGGTTAAAAAAAATAAAGTTGTGGCCTGCAGCAGAGCTGAATGATATTTGGGGTTTTTGGGGTTCATCTCATACTTCTGAAGATTTGAGGGTGCTGCCTGTTCCATACTCCCCCTAATCCTCATCCAGCCTTTTAGGGGTACAAACAATAGTAATTGGGGCCTAGTGTGGTTGTGTACGTGTGATATACATACACTTTTTTTGATCATATTTTCTATTCCGCTATTTAATCAAAAACCTTTGGGGATCAGTTAAATTGGGGGATAGTCTGTGTTGGTACGTGTGAGAGAGATCCACCTTTCCAAGTTTTTGGGGTTCATCTCATACTTCTGAAGATTTGAGGGTGCTGCCTGATCCATACTCCCCCCTACTCCTCATCCAGCCTTTTAGGGGTACAAACAATAGTAATTGGGGCCTAGTGTGGTTGTATACGTGTGATATACATACACTTTTTTTGATCATATTTTCTATTCCGCTATTTAATCAAAAACCTTTGGGGATCAGTTAAATTGGGGGATAGTCTGTGTTGGTACGTGTGAGAGAGATCCACCTTTCCAAGTTTTTGGGGTTCATCTCATACTTCTGAAGATTTGAGGGTGCTGCCTGTTCCATACTCCCCCCTACTCCTCATCCAGCCTTTTAGGGGTACAAACAATAGTAATTGGGGCCTAGTGTGGTTGTGTACGTGTGATATACATACACTTTTTTTGATCATATTTTCTATTCCGCTATTTAATCAAAAACCTTTGGGGATCAGTTAAATTGGGGGATAGTCTGTGTTGGTACGTGTGAGAGAGATCCACCTTTCCAAGATTTTGGGGTTCATCTCATACTTCTGAAGATTTGAAGGTGCTGCCTGTTCCATACTCCCCCCTACTCCTCATCCAGCCTTTTAGGTGTACAAACAATAGTAATTGGGGCCTAGTGTGGGTGTGTACGTGTGATATACATACACTTTTTTTGATCATATTTTCTATTCCGCTATTTAATCAAAAACCTTTGGGGATCAGTTAAATTGGGGGATAGTCTGTGTTGGTACGTGTGAGAGAGATCCACCTTTCCAAGTTTTTGGGGTTCATCTCATACTTCTGAAGATTTGAGGGTGCTGCCTGTTCTATACTCCCCCCTACTCCTCATCCAGCCTTTTAGGGGTACAAACAATAGTAATTGGGGCCTAGTGTGGTTGTGTACGTGTGATATACATACACTTTTTTTGATCATATTTTCTATTCCGCTATTTAATCAAAAACCTTTGGGGATCAGTTAAATTGGGGGATAGTCTGTGTTTGTACGTGTGAGAGAGATCCACCTTTCCAAGTTTTTGGGGTTCATCTCATACTTCTGAAGATTTGAGGGTGCTGCCTGTTCCATACTCCCCCCCTACTCCTCATCCAGCCTTTTAGGGGTACAAACAATAGTAATTGGGGCCTAGTGTGGTTGTGTACGTGTGATATACATACACTTTTTTTGATCATATTTTCTATTCCGCTATTTAATCAAAAACCTTTGGGGATCAGTTAAATTGCGGGATAGTCGGTGTTGGTACGTGTGAGATCCACCTTTCCAAGTTTTTGGGGTTCATCTCATACTTCTGAAGATTTGAGGGTGCTGCCTGTTCCATACTCCTCCTACTCCTCATCCTGCCTTTAGGGGTACAAACAATAGTAATTGGGGCCTAGTGTGGTTGTGTACGTGTGATATACATACACTTTTTTTGATCATATTTCCTATTCCGCTATTCAATAAAAACCTTTGGGTATAAACAATTAAATTGCGTGATAGTCTGTGTCGGTACGTGTGAGATACACCTTTCCAATTTTTGGGGCGCATCTCATACTGCCGAGGATTTGAGGGTGCTTCAGTCTGCCTCCTGCCTGTTCCAAACTCCTCCTACTCCTCATCCTGCCTTTAGGGTAGAAAAAATTGTAATCGGGGCCTAGTTTGTGTTTGTACGTGTGAGATACACCGTTTTGTAAAATTTGTCCTATTCCGCTATTCAATATACACCCTCTTTGAGTGTAAAAAATTAAATTGCGGGATAGTCTTTACCGGTACATGTGAGATACACCTTTTTAAATTGGTTTGGCGCATCTCCTTCTACCGCCGAGGATTGCAGGGCGCTTCAGTTTGCCTCCTGTTCCCAACTCCTCCTACTCCTCTTCCTCATCCTGCCTTTAGGGTACAAAAAATTGTAATCGGGGCCTAGTTGGTGTTTGTACGTGTGAGATACACCGTTTTGTAAAATTTGTCCTATTCCGCTATTCAATATACACCCTCTTTGAGTGTAAAAAATTAAATTGCGGGATAGTCTTTACCGGTACATGTGAGATACACCTTTTTAAATTGGTTTGGCGCATCTCCTTCTACCGCCGAGGATTGCAGGGCGCTTCAGTTTGCCTCCTGTTCCCAACTCCTCCTACTCCTCTTCCTCATCCTGCCTTTAGGGTACAAAAAATTGTAATCGGGGCCTAGTTGGTGTTTGTACGTGTGAGATACACCGTTTTGTAAAATTTGTCCTATTCCGCTATTCAATATACACCCTCTTTGAGTGTAAAAAATTAAATTGCGGGATAGTCTGTAACGGTACATGTGAGATACACCTTTTTAAATTGGTTTGGCGCATCTCCTTCTACCGCCGAGGATTGCAGGGCGCTTCAGTTTGCCTCCTGTTCCCAACTCCTCCTACACCTCTTCCTCATCCTGCCTTTAGGGTACAAAAAATTGTAATCGGGGCCTAGTTGGTGTTTGTACGTGTGAGATACACCGTTTTGTAAAATTTGTCCTATTCCGCTATTCAATATACACCCTTTTGGAGTGTAAGAAAATTAAATTACGGCATAGTCTGTATCGGTACGTGTGAGATACACCTTTTAAATTTGTTTGGCGCATCTCCTTCCACCGCCGAGGATTGCAGGGCGCTTCAGTTTGCCTCCTGTTCCCAACTCCTCCTACTCCTCTTCCTCATCCTCCCTTTAGGGTACAAAAAATTTGAATCGGGGCCTAGTCTGTTTGTACGTGTGAGATACACCGTTTTTTTATCCTTTTTCCTATTCCGCTATTCAATATACACCCTTTTGGGGTAAAAAACATTAAATTGCGGCATAGTTTGCATATTTGACTGTGAGATACACCCGTGCGATACTGTTGTTGTTTTGTTCCGCTATTCAATAAACACCTTTCTAGGGCAAGATCATAAATTACAGAAATATGAGGAGACTGTCAAATAGGGGCCGTGGCCTGGGTCGTGGTGCTGCTGGTAGAGCTCCTGTTGCAAGGAGAGGACGTGGTCGATCTGTGCCAGCTACACGCACAAGTGAAACACCTTCCACAAGTGTGAGTAGGCGACAGAACCTGCATCAGTATTTGGTAGGGCATCATGCGCCTCTAGACGCGATGAGGCCGTGAAGAAGTACAGGCGATAGTAGATTGGGTTGCTGACAGTGCCTCCAGTTCCTTCACATTGTCTCCCACCCAGTCTACTGCAGAAAGGTCAGAGTTGGCACCTGCAGCCAATGTCCAACCGTCTTTCACCACACCCCCTTGGAAATCAGGCAAGCAGTCTGAGCCCCAATCCATACAGCAGTCTCTTCTTCTTTTTGAGGACTCTGTCAGCAGGTTTTCCCAGGGCCATCCATCTAGCCCTGCCCCAGAAGTGGAAGAGATTGAGTGCAGCGATGCCCAACCACTTATTTCTCAAGATGAGTACATGCAAGGACCATCGCAGCACGTCTCCGATGATGACGAAACGCAGGTGCCAACTGCTGTGGCGTTCAGCATTGTGGAGACCGACAAGGAGGGCAGGGGTGAAGACTGGGTGGAAGATGATGTGGAGGACGATGAGGTCCTCGACCCCACATGGAATGAACGTCATGCAGGTGACCTGAGTAGTTTGGAGGAAGAGGCGGTGTTCGCACAGAGCCACCAGCACAGCAGAAGAGGGAGCAGGGTGCAGAAGCGGAGTGGCCGTGCCCTAGACACTACGCCCGCTACTGCACAACGCAGCAAGGGAAAGAGCGCACCAAAGTCAGCTCAAAGGAGTTCTCTAGCATGGAAGTTCTTTAGAAAATGTGCTGATGACAGGACACGAGTGGTTTGCACCCTGTGCAATCAGAGCCTGAAGCGAGGCATAAACCTTCTCAACCTGAGCACAACCTGCATGATCAGGCATCTAAGTGCAAAGCACGAGCTGCAGTGGAGTAGACACCTTCAAAACCAAGAAACGTCTCTGGCTCATCCTGCTTCCTCTTCTGCTGCAGTCTCGGCCGCTCCAGCCACATCTGTAGTGATACCGGCACCTGCCACCCCGCAAACAGAGGATCTGTCAGCAACACCACCACCTGGGTCACCAACCATCTCCACAATGTCCCGTGGAAGCGTTCAGCTTTCCATCTCCCAAACACTTGAGAGGAAGAGGAAGTACCCCCCTACCCACCCGCGATCCCTGGCCCTGAATGCCAGCATTTCAAAATTCTTGGCCTTTGAAATGCTGTCATTCCGTCTGGTGGAGACGCACAGTTTTAAAAACCTTATGTCGGTGGCTGTCCCACAGTACGTCGTGCCCAGCCGCCACTACTTTTCCAGGCAAGCCATCCCTTCCCTGCACAACCAAGTGGGGGAAAAAATCAGGTGTGCACTGCGCAACGCCATCTCTGGCAAGGTCCACCTAACTACCGATACGTGGACCAGTAAGCACGGTCAGGGGCGTTATATCTCCCTAACGGCACACTGGGTAAATGCAGTGGCAGATGGGCCTGAGGCGGATAGCAATTTGGCGCATGTCCTTCCACCACCAAGGATTGCAGGGCGCTTCAGTTTGCCTCCTGTTCCTAACTCCTCCTACTCCGCTTCCTCATCCTCTACCGCCTCCTCATCCGGACAGCGTAACACCTTCACCACCAACTTCAGCACGGCCAGGGGTAAACGACAGCAGGCAGTTTTACAACTTGCCTGTTTGGGGGACAAACCACACACCGCGCAGGAGTTGTGGAGGAGCATGGAACAGCAGACAAATGAGTGGTTGCTGCCAGCGAGCCTCAAGCCCGGCCTGGTGGTGTGCGATAACGGGCGAAATCTCATAGCAGCTCTGGGCCTAGCCGGTTTGACGCACATCCCTTGCCTGGCGCATGTGCTGAATTTGGTGGTGCAGAGGTTCCTTAAAAACTACCCCGATATGTCAGAGCTGCTGCAGAAAGTGCGGGCCGTCTGTGCGCACTTTCGGCGTTCTCACCCTGCTGCTGCTCGCCTGTCAGCGCTGCAGCGTAACTTCAGCCTTCCCGCTCACCGCCTCATATGTGACGTGCCCACAAGGTGGAACTCCACCTTGCACATGCTGGAAAGACTGTGCGAGCAGCAGCAGGCCATAGTGGAGTTTCAGCTGCAGCACGCACACGTGAGTCACTCTGCGGAACAGCACCACTTCACCACCAATAACTGGGCCTCCATGCGAGACCTGTGTGCCTTGTTGTGCTGTTTTGAGTACTCCACTAACATGGCCAGTGCAGATGACGCCGTTCTCAGCTTAACTATCCCACTTCTATGCCTCCTTGAAAAAACAATTTGGGCGATGATGGAAGAGGATGTGGCACAGGATGAGGAGGAGGAGGAGGATGAGGAGGTAACATTTCCAAGGCTTTCAGGGCAGTCATTCGCAAGGGGCTCCGAGGGTGGGTTCCTGCACACACAAACGCCAGGGACACAATTGTCCAGCAGGGGCACAGTTCTGGAGGATGAGGAGGATGAGGAGGAGGAGCTGGAGGAGGAGATGGAAGCATGTTCACAGCAGGGTGGCACCCAGGCCAGCTCATGGCCATCACTGGTGCGTGGCTGGGGGGATACAGAGGACACAGACGATACACCTACCACAGAGGACAGCCTTTAGTTGCCTCTGGGCAGCCTGGCACACATGAGCGATTACATGCTGCAGTGTCTCCACAACGACCGCCGAGTTGCCCACATTCTAACTTGTGCTGATTACTGGGTGGCCACGCTGCTGGATCCCCGTTACAAGGACAACGTACCGTCCTTAATTCACTCACTGGAGCGCGATCGCAAGATGCACGAGAACAAGCGCACGCTGGTAGACGCCATGCTGCTGGCATTCCCACCTGACAGCGGGGCCACAGTGGAAGCACAAGGCAGAGGAGGAGGAGGAGGAAGAGGTCGCCAACGCAACCAGGGCACCGCCAGCACCTCAGAAGGCAGGGTTAGCATGGCCGAAATGTGGAAAAGCTTTGTCAGCACGCCACAACAAACAGCAGCACCAGCAGCTCAGATGGAACGTCTTAGCAGGAGGCAGCATTTTACCAACATGGTGGAGCAGTATGTGTGCACACGCCTAGACGTACTGAATGAGGGGTCTGCCCCCTTCAACTTCTGGGTCTCCAAGTTGGGCACATGGCCTGAGCTTGCCCTTTACGCCTTGGAGGTGCTGGCGTGCCCTGCAGCCAGTGTATTATCTGAACGGGTATTTAGCACGGCTGGGGGCGTTATCACAGACAAGCGCAGCTGCCTGTCCAGAGACAATGTGGACAAGCTCACGTTCATTAAAATGAACCAGGCATGGATCCCACGGGACTTTTCTGTACCTTGTGCAGAATAGCGATGGATACCGACCTTACCCAGCCATTGTTCTATGTTTGCTCTTTCTCACTCTTTTGGGGTGTACCCTCATTTAAAATTTGTGAAAAGAAGCAGTGTTGGCTACCTCGTCCTCCTCAGGGCCAGATTAACATAGGGGCTATTGGAGCTGCAGCTCCAGGCCCCTACCTTTATATAGGCCCCGGGTTGGCCATATTCACTGTTACCGCTCTTCTGTCACTTGTAAACACAGAAGTCTGGCTTCTATGCTCGCTTCCCCAGGCAGCTGCCTCAGAACCTCCCCACACAGCACGAAGGCCGGAAAAGGAGGGACAGTTGCCAATGCATGGATGTGTTTATGGGCTTCAGAGACAGCATCCCATGTTGAATTAGGCATGCATGGCTGCACCCTTCCTCCTCTGGGTACATGCCAAGGCACGGCCCTTAAGGCCCTTCAAAATCCTCAGCACCAAGCCCATGATGCTCTTAATCCGGCCCTGGTCCTCCTCCACCGCCGCTTCCACCTACACCGCCCATAGGTGTGCGCAGCCTATTGCATTAGGGTGTGCACCCCAAAGTTTAAATACACATGCATGTGTTTGCCTACATGTACATGGCCCCAATACATTACTCTCCCTGCTGGCAAAGTGAAATAGAGCAGAGCAGGTCCGAGGGAGATCTTTCCCATCTCCTCACTGGCAAACAGAGCGATAATGCTAATGTGCCCTAGGTGATTAGGGTGTGCCCAGGTACACCCGGCACACCCTGTGCGCACGCCTATGACACCGCCACATCCACCACCACCTCAACCTCCCTCCTACTCCATATGGGCCTCGTCCTTCAGAGATGAAGAACATTGTTTTATTTTTCTGTTTTTTTTTTTTTTGTTGTTTTAAGTTATTTCCCTATCCACATTTGTTTGCAGAGCACTTGCCATGCTCTTAACTACGTTTTGCTGCCATTTGCAGCACTCTAGCCCTTTCCTTTGGTGTTTTAGAGCCATTTTAGTGCCTGAAAGTTCGGGTCCCCATTGACCTCAATGGGGTTCGGTGTCCGGGAAAAGTTCGGCAAAAGTCCGGGACACGGACCCGGACTTTTTTTTAAAGTTCGGCCGAACACGGACATCCAGGTGTCCGCTCAACTCTACTTATATTCATTTGTAAATATGTGATTGGTTATCAAACTGAAGGGGAATCATGAACAGTCTAGTTGTAATAAACATGCTTGTATGATATAGTATGATGTACAAACAGGAAATTTGCATAGTTACAAGGTGAAAACTAAGCCTGTACCCATAAAACAATTCACCAAGGGGGGTTAGAAGAAGAAAAAAAATGAAGCAGGTGTAAAAGCCAAAAAATCATAAAAAATATATATAAAAAAATTACCTGGATCAGGATATCCATAGGTACCTTAAACAAAAATGATTTCAACAAGAAAAACATTTCTCTTAAATAGTACACTTGGTAAATCCAACTCAAGCAATGTGACTTGAAATGTAACACAGAAAAAGTAACCAAATAGGTCTATCCGTTAAGTAGAGTTTAAATCTCACGCGTGAACTGAGGGGTCCGGTTGCACCAGAACAGAAAGAAGCAGTTAACCTTACATATTGTAAACACTTTAATATGTCAACTGTAGGAAAATAATTATATTTGAGGTTTTTCTAAGGATTTTTCCCTTTATGGCTATTCTTGAGTATATAAGGTATATCCGGAAATGGAAAATAAAAAAAAATTAAAATGTAGATCACACACTTATGTTTATACAAATAGAATGGGATAAGAAAAATTGCAGCAAAATCTATTTAATTTCTAGTCATCTTAAAAAAAAAAAAAAAAAATTATTACAGCATTGGTGTACTAAATAATAGAAGAATAATATCTTTCAAGTTTGTAGTGGTATATTGTGAAAAGAAGTATCATTTTCTGTTATACATCACCTCTTTACTTCTAGGTTGGGGGGGGGGGGGGGGGAGTAGATAAAAAAAAAGTGTGAATCCGAGTATTGTCCAGATAGGATGAGTTCTGGAGTTCTGAACAGGAAATAACGTTTCCTCAGTAATAAAGGAGTGTTATTTAATACCATTTAATGTTCTAGGTATTTGATGAGAATATAAGAAGTCATCCGTCTTCGACTTCAATCTCCATCTGAGGGATAGCTTATATAGTTACATAGTTAGCGAGGTTGAAAAAAGACATCCGTCCATCCAGTCCAACCTATGATGTGCGTGTGTGTTTGCTGTTAACGGTACATTGTTTACCCCTGTATGTTGTGGTCTTTAAGGTGCCCATCTAATAGTTTTTTGAAACTATCGATGCTCCCTGCTGATACCACTGCTTGTGGAAGAGAATTCCACATCCTTACTGCTCTGACAGTGAAGAACCCCTTACGCATTTTAAGGTTAAACCGTTTTTCCTCTAGTTTTAGTGAGTCGCCACGTGTCTTATTGTATTCCCTTTCTCTGAATAGTTTGTTCCTTATGCTAGGGTCGCCAGTACAATATTTGTACATTGATATCATATCCCCCCTCAATCGTCTCTTCTCCAGAGAGAATAAGTTCAGTGCTTGTAGTAATAAGCTGTTGATTAGAGAGAAGTTAATCCAGGAGGTGGAAATTTAGGCAGAATTTGATATTAGATTCACAGTGTACTTTAGTGGTATAACTAAAAAAAAAACAGAAAATACCACTGGAGGTCAGTGTTGCATAAAGAATCTTCCTATATTAAAGATTTTTGTTTGCGATTCTCAAATTTATAGAGTATATAGGTTTGAATTTCCAATGACTTAAAAAAGATTTATCCAACTTCATTACGAATTCTCCGTTGGCCTCTACGTGAGGCAGGTGTTTGCCATAGTGGGTATAGCCATAAGGTAGAAGGAAGGTGGGGAATCGATTCGGGGGTTCAAAAGCCCAAGTTTGATTAGGATCTCCTGACCTTCCAAGATTTTAGTGGCCACGTATGTAGAACCATTGTGTGGAATAATCGCTTTAAATGGGAATCCCCAGCGATAACAGATATGAGCGGAGTGAAGAACTGATGTAATATCTTTCATATTGCGTCATCTGTCTAATGCTGCTTGCTATATATTAGGATAAATTTGCAGTCTGTGACCGTCAAAAATTACGTTTGGAGTATTCCTGGCAGCTCTTAGTATTTCCTCTTTTATAAGGAAATCCTTCATACAGAGAGCAGTATCTCTGAGAGGTTTGTAAGCAGTTGATTTGGCCTAAGGGCTCTGTGAAGACAGTCATTGATGAATGTTGAACCTTCATGCTCAGGTAGTAGAGATTTAAATAAGCAATTTGCTGTGCGTATCAGATCAGTGTATGATTCTGGAATACCTCTAAGTCTCAGGTTGTTTTTCCTATTTCTGTTATCCAAGTCTTCAACTTGTGATTGAAGTAGGGAAAACGCAGTACCTAGAGCCTCAGGTTCTCTACTGAGCTCATTATATGCCAAGCTTAATTCATCATGCTTAGTTTCCAGTTTGTCAGTCCTGCTGCCCAAAGCAGAAATCTCCTGTGGGAGGGTATTTTCTATTTTATGTAGCTCTAATTGGAATTTAGAAGCCGGTTTAGCACACATGGCCTCTAGACTACTCTCCAAATCGGATTTTGTGAGTGGGGCATTGTACTCACTGTTAGTAGATACCATAGGTGTGGAGGTCTGTTGTACAGTTGCTGATGTTTTCTTTGGAGAGGCAGAGGTGCTACTGGCACCATCTTGAGCCATGCTGTACTTCTCCCTTGTCCTCAGGAGATACTGTGTCAGCGATCTTTTAGGAGAATTCTTGTGCTTTTTCCTCACTGAAGACATAAGCCCCGTACACACGTACCGAATGTCGGCCGAGCGATCGGCCGTCTTTTGTCCGGTGCTGTCCTGTTGGTTGAAAAGTGCTAAAGACTGCACACAAATTTTGTCGGCCAACAACAGCCGACTGCAGAAGTGATGTCATGTGATGGTTAACTTTCCGTGTGTTTTTTCTCGTCTGAGCATGCCCAGTCTTGCTCATCTGCTGTTTGTCGGCCGAATTCTGTACTGACTGGCGAACAATCGGCCGTTCTGGTGTTGGCCAACAAAATTTTAATGCCTGCACACCAGATTCTGTTCGGCCGAAAAGTCGCAGTCGGTTGTCGGAAGCATCATACTAACAAGCCGACAATCGGCCGATCGGTCGGTGGCCGAATATTTACGCCCGACAATCGCTACGTGTGTACGGGCCTATACACTGTGCTTGTATGCCTTGAGGGGTGTCAAGAAATCCTTTATCCGAGCAGTGTGTATGGCCCTCAGGCTCATTTTAGCTAGCTGTGCTGGATGGAGCTTAAGGATCAGGCTGCCATCTCGTCCCCTGCCGCGCATGCGCCCCCTAGATGGCTTCCTTGAAAGCCATCCATTGTGCACAATTGTGGTGCTAGCTGTAATTGGTCACAGTTATCACATAGTACAGACAGGGCCAATCACAGCCCATCTATCCCATGTGATCAGCTGTGGCCAATCACAGCTAATCACAAGAAAACAAACTGAATGAATTGATTTCATTCAGTAAAATGCTTGCTTATAGCAATGAAATTATTTGTTAAATACGAACATAATGTGTAAAAAAACAAAAAAACAAATAATGATCACGTCCCCAAAGTAACATTATATTGCTCTGGTCGAAGTGTGTTTAAAAAAAAATAAAAAATATCGTAAAAAAAGGAAAATATAGAATAAAATAAGTTAAGAAAAAATTGAAAAAAAAATATATATTCTTTTTTTTTCTTACGGTCACTAGTCAGTGTCCCTGTTCACTGCCACACCAGTTATATGATGATGCTGTACGGCACTGGTGACAGTATGTTCAAAAAACTTGCCTTGCCTCTTACTAAAAACCTTGGACTGTCTACAAAAAGGGATCATTTGGGGACTATTTGTACTGCCTTGACATTTTCATGCCTCAACAAATGGGATCAGTACATCAGGATTATTCAAATTTTCAGATGCATACCATAGTTTGTGGACTCTATAACTTTTCTCCAGACTAAACATTATACACTGATTTGGGCTATTTTCAGCAAAGAAATGTAGCAAAATACATGTTGGCCAAACTATATGAAGAAAAGGTTGTTTATTTGCAAAATGTTATAACAGAAATTAAGAAAAACTTGTTTTTTTCTAAATTCTTGAAATTTTTTGTTTATTTGGCAACAAAATGAAAAACCCAGTGGTGATTAAATACCACCAAAAGAAAGCTCTAGTTGTGTGAAGAAAATGATAAAAAATGTATTTGGGTACAGTGTGGCATGACAGGGAATTGTCATTAAAAGTGTGACAGCGCTGAAAGCTAAAAAATGGCCTGGGCAGGAAGGGGGTGAATGCCTGGTACTGAAGTGTTTAAACTATTAACGACCCAAATATCCCGTGCTATTGAGACAAATACAAAAAAAAACAGATCTGGCAACAAGTGAGTCTTATCCTTAGACTATCCTTTAATAAAGTGCATTTAAAATTCAAATTATAGTGCATTTTTTTAAAATGATTCATATACTGTATATATATATATATATATATATATATATACACAGTCAATCAATAAACGATTCAATGTCTGAAAAAAATTGCAGTCCCGTACACCAAAAACTCTTCAGTAATTGCCTCTGATCACCACAGTGCCCTTCACCCCACCTATGGGTGTCTTCTCACCTGCTTGAATGGACCTCACTAATTAACCACTTGCCAACCGCCCGCCGTCGATTTACGCTGGTCCTTTGACGCTAAATACCGGGGTTATGGCAGCAGATAGCTACCATAACACCAGTATTTTTGAAAGCGGCGGGTGATCGGCTTTCAGGTAAGGGTGGTCCCAGCGGCGGATTTGCCGCAGGATCATCCTTACAGTGTGGCAGAAGAGGTGCCCCCCCCCCCTCCTGGTCCTATTCCCGGCTTACCGGACCCGCCGGCAGCGGGGAAAACTATCCGGTCCCGGATCCTCTTAGACAGGAAGTCGAGACTCTATGGTCTTGGAGGATCGGAGCGACGTCATACGTCATTGCCGAGCAACCGCCTTAAAGAGCCAAATTTTTTTAACGTTTTTCTGATTTTCCTCCTTTCAGTTCTGTTCCGTTTTTTCGAATGGAACAGAACCCCATTTTTTCTTCCGTGTAAAAAACGGAAAGGAAGGAAAATCGGATGTCAGCGGTGTCATCCGCTGACATCCGCAATGCCATATACTTACATTATGTCCGCATATCATCCGCAAACGGAAAAAAATGGAAAAAAAAAAAAAGTCCTGCAGCGGACCTTTCACACGGAGCGTCCGTGTGAAAGGACCCTAATAGGAATAAAAATGATACATTTTTCTTTTTTTAAACTGTGTAAAAATCAAAATAAATAAATAGGAAAAAAAAATTAAAGCGCCCTGTCCCCGTTAGCTCGCGCGCAGAAGCGAACGCATACAGAAGCCCTGCCCACATATGTAAACGGTGTTCAAACCACACATGTGAGGTATCGCCGCGATCTTAGCGCGAGAGAAATAATTTAAGCCCTAGACCTCCTCTGTAACTCTAAGTTGGTAACCTGTAGAAATTGTGAAAGTGTTGCCTATGGGGATTTTTAAGCAACAAATTTGTCGCCATTCCGCAAGCGTGCGCAATTTTGAAGCATGACATATTGGGCATCTATTTACTCGGCGTAACATTATCACATTATGGAAAAAAATGGGCTAACTTTACTGTTTTCTTATTTTTTAATTCAAAAAAGTGATTTTTTTTTCCAAAAAAAATTGCGTTTGGAAGACCACTGCGCAAATACAGTGCGATAAAAAATATTGCAAAGATCTCTATTTTATTCTCTAGGGTCTCTGCTAAAAAAAATAGATAATGTTTGGGGGTTCTAAGTAGCAAAGTAGCAAAAAAAACAGATTTTAGCTTGTAAACAGCAAGTGTCAAAAATAGGCCTGGTCCTTAAGTGGTTAACCACTTGCCGACCGCCGCAAGTACATATACTGCAGCGGTCAGCCCCGTGCAGGCAAAGTGACGTACCGGTACGTCACAAGCCTGTGAGCCAATAGGGGCGAGCGCGCGACGCCGGAGGCACGCTCCCTCCCCTGCTCGTTCACGGACACCCGATGTCCACCGGTCACTCGCGATCGTCAGTTACAGAGGGAGAAAGGCAGGCGGCTAATGTAAACAAAGCCCCCTGTCATTCTCCCTTGTGTAACAGCAGAGATCAAACGGTCCTGCTATGTAGGACCGTCGATTTCTGCTGTTACATGAACAGCGACATCCCTGCACAGTTAGAAACATGCCCCTAGGGACACACTTAACCCCTCCTTCTCCAATAAAGTTAACCCCTTCCCTGCCAGTGTCATTTTTACAGTAGCAATGCATATGTATAGCAATGATTACTGTAGTAATGTCACTGGTACCCCCAAAAGTATCAAAAATGTCAGTCAAGGGTCCATTCTGTCCACCGCAAAGTCGCAGTCCCACAAAAAAAAAAAATCGCAGATCGCCGCCATTACTCGTTAAAAAAAAAAAACAACAAAAATGACAAAAATCTTTCCCGTAGTTAGTAAACGCAATAACTTTTGCGCAAACCAATCAAAATATGCTTATTGAAATTGTTTTTACCAAACAGATGTAGCAGAAAACAAATTGGCCAAAAATGTTAAAAAATTTTGATTTTTACATTTTTTGGGGGGAATTTCATATAAAAAAATGTGAAAAATATTGTTATTTTTGCAAAATTTACGCTCTTTTTTTTGATTATAGTGCATGATCAAAAAATCACACAGGTGATCAAATACCACCAAAAGAAAGCTCTGTTTGTGGGGGGAAAAAAAAGGACATCAAATTTGTTTAGGCACAGCGTCACATGACCGCGCAATTGTCCGTTAAAGTCACGCAGTGCCGAATCGCAAAATAGGGCCTGGTCAGGAAGGGGGTAAAATCTTCCGGGGCTTAAGTGGTTAAAGGAGGTCTATATGCACTTTGCAGTGTTATAAGTGGCACCGCTCCCATTGGCTGTACACTCCAAATCTGTGGCTCTCAGAAGCTCTCAGCGTGGTGTCAACCATATAGATGGCAAGAGGCAAGAACCATAAAGCAAATCGCTAATAAAAAGCATTTTTTTATATAAAAATCCACTCACATTTCAGAAGTGAAAAACGAGCATTTCACAATACAATCCTTGGCATACACAGCTCCACCTAGTCCCAGTGTGATTACGTCACCGCCCACCTCACGCGTAGTGCCCAATGGGCTTTCTCAAAGGTTCAGGTCAAAAGGAATAAATACTTTTTATTAGCGATTTTCACTATGGTTCATTCCTCTTGCCTCCTATATGATTGACACCATGCTGAGAGCTATCTGGAGTGTACGGCCAGTGGAAGCGGTGCCACTTATAACACTGTAAAGCACATATAGACCTCCTTTAATTAGTGAGGTCCATTCAAGCAGGTAAGAAGACACCCATAGGTGGGGTGAAGGGCGCTGTCATGATCAGAGGCAATTACTGAGAAGTTTCTGGTGTATGGGACTGCACTTTTTTTCACAGACATTGAATCAGTTATTGATGGACTCTACATATATTTAAAAGAAAAGATCAACTCACGTAAATGTATTATATATAGATGATTTTTAAACTGTTTTCAGATATTTATTTATGCACTATAATTTGAATGCACTTTATTGAAGGAGAGCGCTGCACTTTTTTGTTACTATATATATTTATTACATTTTATATGGGTTGTTGGATGCAAAGTGGTGCTAAATGGTTCCTATTAAGGATGATCGAACGGTTCGGGTCGACCATCGGTTCGACCCGAACATTGGATGTTCGATATTCGGCCGAATACCGAACTTTTTGCGGTAAAAGTTCGGTATTCGGTCACCAGAACCGCCCAAAATGCACTGGGACAGGAACTGGGCTTTAAAAGCCTGTGATTGGCCCAGAAACGTCTGCAAAAGCCAATGAGGGGGCAGGAGTCTGCTAGGAAGGTGATTGGAGTGACTACGGGGACCAGAGGTCAATCAGGAGTGAATACGCCCCACACTATATAATATGGCCCCGCCTAACCCCTAGCACAGTGATCCAGAGCCTGTTGAAGAGAGTTGAAGCAGTTCTCTGACTCCTGCTTTGCTACACTACATTTCCTACATATCGAGTGGTTCTAAAGCTCCATATAGCAGAATTGTATTTAGCTTACAGCCAGTGTAGTTAGATACAGCGATTGTGCTGGTTCTTAGAGTTACAAAAAAAAAAAAAAAACTTAAGGGACAGTGTCAGTCTTCTGCTGTATGGAGCTTTCTATTTAGTGGAAAGGGATATCTAGTGTAGTTAGGGAACTTTGTACTACATTAGTTATATTTAATAATTGAGTTTCTGTAGGGAAAGTGTGAGGGTTCTGTTTAGTGAGCACGTTGCACAGTGCTGCTGTATCACAGCAGGTATACGTGCTCGCTAGGCAGCAAAATACAGTGACAACTTAACGCCTGTTGTTCAAAGCGTTAGGTGCACTGTACAAAAGCCTTTGCAACTGTGCGTGACACGCATCTGCTGTGCTGTATCCAGCGACAACTGTGGGCCGCATAGCAGTGTGCGTTTTTCACCGCACACAGTTGCCAACGCATCAGTGACAACCTAACGCCTGTTGTTCAAAGCGTTAGGTCCACTGTGCAAAAGCCTTTGCAACTGTGCATGACACGCATCTGCTGTGCTGTATCCAGCGACAACTGTGGGTCGCATAGCAGTGTGCGTTTTTCACCGCACACAGTTGCCAACGCATCAGTGACAACTTAACACCTGTTGTTCAAAGCGTTAGGTCCACTGTGCAAAAGCCTTTGCAACTGTGCGTGACACGCATCTGCTCTGCTGTATCCAGCGACAACTGTGGGTCGCATAGCATTGTGCGTTTTTCACCGCACACAGTTGCCAACGCATCAGTGACAACTTAACGCCTGTTGTTCAAAGCGTTAGGTCCACTGTGCAAAAGGCTTTGCTACTGTGCGTGACACATCTGCTGTGCTGTATCCAGCGACAACTGTGGGTCGCATAGCAGTGTGCGTTTTTCACCGCACACAGTTGCCAACGCATCAGGGACAAATATGCCTGGTAGACCAAGAAAAGGCATACGTGGCCCTGCTGCGGAAAGGGGCACAGCTTCTAGGGTGTCTAGAGGCAGGGGTGGACGTGGTGGTCAGTCCTCAGCCAGGCCACCATTTGGATTGTTCTCCGGCAGTGGCCAAGCTATACGTCCACAGTATGTACAGGAGGTGGTGGACTATATGACCAAACCCTCATCATCGGCATCATCTGCAACTACAGTGACCCAGGCAGAGAAAAGTGGTCAGTCTTCTGCAGTTGTCAGAACAAATACAGATGAGTCCATGTCCACCTCACGTCCTCCCTTAGACCCAACTTCAGACATGACAGAGGAGTCAGCTGAGCTGTTTGACCACAGTGTGGGCTATCTACTCCAGCCTGATGCTCAGTTCTTTATGGAGTCTGATGTTGGGTGTGAGTTTGAGGAGGAGGCAGAGCAAACAAGAGGGGAGAGCAGACGGCCCGCTCCATCTAAGGCCGCACCTGTTGTCTCCCGGGCCAGGCCTGATGCTCAGTCTTTGATGGAGTCAGATGTTGGGTCTGAGGTTGAGGAGGAGGCAGAGCAAGCAAGAGGGGAGAGCAGACGGCCCGCTCCATCTAAGGCCGTACCTGTTGTCTCCCGGGCCACTATACACACCTCATCTTGCTGGGACTTTTTTGAGACCATGCAGACAAAACAGTTGCGATCTGCAAGATTTGTAAGAAGGGTATAAAACGTGGCAGAAATGTCAACCACCTGGGTACAAGCTGCCTAAACAGGCATTTGACAACCCACCACTCGGCCCGTTGGCAGGAGCATTTAAAGAACCCACAAAAGGGCCAAAGATCGGTCAGTCGGCCTCCTAGTCCTCCTCGCGCTCCTCCTCATGCTCCATCTGCTCCACCTGCACATCAGTCTGTTCCTGGCCCTGCTATAGTCACTCGTCACCTGTTGGCAGCCTCCACTGACAGGGATGATGATATAGCAGGCAGTGTCGCATCTACCTCCAGCACACCACCAGCTGTAACATCTAGACGCCAAATTTCGATTCCACACATGCTGGAACGAAAAAAAATGTATACTCCCCGCCACCCACATGCCCAGCGTCTAAACAGTAGTTTGGCTAAAGTACTGGCTCTGCAACTATTACCATTTAACCTGGTAGAGTCTGCTCCCTTCCGTGACTTCGCAAAATGTGCAGTTCCACAGTGGCAGGTGCCAAGTCAGCATTACTTTGCCCGTAAGGCCCTGCCATCCCTATACCAACATGTGGAAGGCAATGTAGTGTCGTCCCTGGCCAAGTCAGTCAGCCGTAAGATACACTTGACGGCTGACACTTGGTCAAGCAAACATGGGCAGGGACGGTACATTTCTGTCACTGCTCACTGGGTGACACTGCTTGCCAGCGGAAGGGATTATAGCCAGGGCTCGGTGCTGCAGCCAGTGTTGCCCCCACGTCTGCAAACAGCTGGTGGTGTCGCTGATCCGGGTAGATCGATCACTTCTACCCCCTCCTGCTCCTCCTCTACCTCCTCCATGCCCTCCTCTGCAGAATGGTCCTTTGAATATGATGAGGTACCACGTAAACGTTCAAAGGGCTATTCTATGCCTCAGGCCAAAAGGTGTCACGCAGTGCTGCAGCTTGTGTGTCTAGGGGACAGCACACTGCCCCTCAGATTCTTGGGGCTCTGCAGGCACAGGCCCAGAGGTGGTTGACACCACGCCAGCTGCAGCCAGGGATGGTGGTTACTGATAATGGGTCAAACCTCCTGGCCGCCCTTCGTCAGGGAAAGTTAACCCATGTGCCATGCCTGGCGCATGTCCTGAATCTCGTGGTACAGCGGTTTTTGAACTCGTACCCGGGAATGCAGGATGTGCTAAGGATGGCAAGAAGGGTTTGCAGTCACTTCTGGCGGTCGTACAGTGCCACTGCACGTTTGGCCGAAGTGCAGCGCGAGTTTCACCTGCCGGTACACCGCCTCATTTGTGACATGCCCACTCGCTGGAACTCCACATTGGCTATGCTGCAGCGCCTGTACACGCAGCAGAGGGCCCTCAATGAATACCTATGCGAGTACGGCACCAGCACTGGCTCTGCGCGGCTGGGCTTCTTTTCACCACGGCAGTGGCTTTTGATTAAGGATGCATGCGCTGTCCTCTCACCATTTGAGGAGGCCACAAGGATGGTCAGCCGGGACAGCGCATGCATCAGTGACACCCTACCGGTACTGTTTTTGTTGGAGCACACTCTGAGTGGCATTATGGACAGGGCACTGGAGGCAGAGCAGCAGGAGGAAGAGGAGGACTTCCTTGCCTCTCAAGGCCCCCTTTATCCTGAGAATCCTGACCCCATTATGCCTAGCTCCCAGAGGCCCGAGCAGGATCCAGGGGTGGAAGAGGAGGAGGAGGAGGAGGACAATTCTGCAGGAACTTTTGCAGGGTTTGAGGAGGAGGAGGAGGAAGACATGCGGCAATCTGCAAGGCCTAGTTTGACTCCCTCTGGACACTTTGGAGTAGTGCGTGGCTGGGAGGAGGAGGAGACCGTTCAAGATAATGTCATTTTGAGTGACCCCGAGGAGTCAGCTTCTCAGGCCTTCGCTAATTTGCGACGCATGGGAAACATCATGCTTCAGAGCCTGCGAAAGGACCCCAGAATCAAGGCCATTAAAGAGACTAACCACTATTGGTTGGCCACCCTACTTGACCCCCGGTACAAGTCTAAAGTCTCGGAGCTTTTCCCATCCACCCAGAGAGTCCACAGGATCAAATCCCTTGAGGACAGTCTCAAGAGGATTCTGGTGAACACGTTCCCCGACTCCCGTAGGGTGCAGGGGCGGGGACAACCTACCATGGATTCTACTGGTGGTCACGAGAGGAGCGTTGGAGAAGGCGTGCGGTTGACAGATGCCTTTCGGTCTTTTTTTAGTCCTCACCGCCCAGGCCTCTCAGCTGCCACATCGCATCGACAGCGTCTGCATCACATGGTGGATGATTACGTGAGGGCACAAAGTGACACAGAGGGCTTTTCATGTGACGATGCCGATCCACTGGCATACTGGGTCTTAGGATTAGACCACTGGCCAGAACTGGCCCAGTATGCCATGGAGTTGTTGGCCTGCCCTGCTTCCAGTGTCCTATCGGAACGGGCATTCAGCGCAGCAGGAGGATTGGTCACAGACCATTGAACGAGACTCTCCACCGACTCAGTCGACCGTTTGACATTCATTAAAATGAATCAGTCGTGGATATCAAGCTTTGGTGCACCTGATGCAGACCTTGTAGACTAGGCTATCGTTGTGATGTGGCAGCTGAGCCTCAGTTTAAGCCTGGACCATGGTGCCACCCTCAAACCCTCCTCTCATTCTCTTTTACGTTCACAGAACCTCATTTTGGTTATAACAAAAACGACCATGTTTGCGCACCTGTTCCACAGGTGCACACCTTTACAATTTTTGGGCCTCCTTCAACACCAGCTCTTTGGGGTTAAGGTGGGGAGGCTATGCTAAAACAAAAACTACCATGTGTACGCACCTGTTCCACAGGTGCACACCTTTACAATTTTTGGGCCTCCTTCAACACCAGCTCTTTGGGGTTAAGGTGGGGAGGCTATGCTAAAACAAAAACTACCATGTTTGCGCACCTGTTCCACAGGTGCACACCTTTACAATTTTTGGGCCTCCTTCAACACCAGCTCTTTGGGGTTAAGGTGGGGAGGCTATGCTAAACAAAAACTACCATGTTTGCGAACCTGTTCCACAGGTGCACACCTTTACAATTTTTGGGCCTCCTTCAAAGCCAGCTCTTTGGGGTTATGGTGGGGAGGCTCCGCCAACACCAAAACTACCATGTTTGCGCACCTGTTCCACATGTGCACACCTTCATAATTTTTACGCCTTCTTCAACACCAGCTCTTTGGGCTTACAGTAGTATGGCTCCGCCAACACCCAAACAACAATTTTTGCGCACCTGTCACACAGATGCATATCATTGCAATTTTTTTCCTTACAAAGGCAATTATTGCCTTCATTACCAGCACTTTCATAGGGATATGGTGTCAAGGCATCGTCGGCGCCACCAAAGGCCCAATTTTTAAGCATCCTTTACTTCTATTCAAAGTCAAGAGACAACAGTATTCATCCAAAACATCTCTAATCTTGTTCACTCTGCACTACATTGTGGCCCCTACCCCTAACCCTTACCCTCAATGTATCCGTGCATATATGTCTGTTTCTTGTGAGAATTCAAGTTAAAGTGCACCAAACACCATTTTACATGAAATAAAGTGCAACTACATACATCTTTGGACTTCTTGAAAACATTTGGTAATAATAGCCCCCTTGTGGAAATACACCCGTTAATTATATGCACATTTAAAGAGACAGCACCTTTTTAAAAAAAAAACTCGAATCTTGTTCCCAGTGCACTGCATTATGTCCCCATCATACACATTGGCTGTGCCGTTGATTAGGAGCAAAAGAAAGGTGCGGTTAAGCAAAAAAGTCATTTTTGAAGGTTTGGTATGCTATAATTCTGGTTCTGGACATGCTACAGAGCTGAAACTTCACAGGTACGCCTTTTAGACCCCCCAGACACTAAATCCAAAGAAATCTCTTTTTTTTTTTTTTAATTTTTTCAATAATTGGCTCTCTATCAAAAACGACAATTTTTAAGAACTTTTTTTGTGTGATTAATAGTCCCTGGGGCATGACCCAGAACCCTAGGCACTTTTTAGGGGCATTTATTGGGTTTTAGGGCTTCAAAATGGGGTTTTTTGATTCCAGAAGTTCGGGTCCCAATGATTTCAATGGGGTTCTGGAATCCGAACCGAACTTTTGGGAAATTCGGGTGTTCTGGTCGAACCGAACTTTTCAAAAGTTCGATCATCCCTAGTTCCTATAGTATATGGAGTTGAGTGGTTCATACACAGGGATAGTGCGGAAAGTTTTTTCACATTTATATTAACCTTCGACTGTCCTCCAGGGAGCAGGAGAGCAATAGGGAGTATAATTACATGGCTGCTATTTTTCATTTTATACAATTACTATAATATATCCTAAATCAACATATCAAATTAGATAATTTCCTCTACATCACTTCCCCTTTAAGCACTTCCCAGTAGAAAAGCAATGCTTCTATGGGCATTTATTGGGCATTCTTGAGGCATTTTCAACAATTCCAAAACACAACGAAAACACGTCATAGACAAACCATATTTGCTATAGGAGCGTTAATGAGCATTGCTTCGTTCTTTATTATCCTACACAGGTGTGAACGAGCCATAAGAAATACCATTAAAGGTTCACTTAAAGTCCATTCAATCTGATCCTGATGAAAGGAGAGCTTTTGAAAACCTGAAATGTGTTGGATACTCTTTGGATTGTCCCCCTCTTTATTAACCACTTTCCCACCGGAGGATTTTGCAGCTTAAAGACCAGACCCCTTTTTTCAACTTGGCACTTCGTGACTTTAATTGATAATTGCTCGGTCATGCAATGCTGTACCTAAACGAAATTTACGTCCTTTTTTTCCCACAAACAGAGCTTTCTTTTGGTGGTATTTGATCGCCTCTGCGCTTTTTATTTTTTGCGATATTAATAAAAAAAGAGCGAAAATTTTGCAAAAAAATTACATTTTCAACTTTGTCTTTTAAAAAATATCCAATATACTCAATTTATGTCATTTTTTTGCCAAAATATATTTAGCTACATGTCTTTGACAAAAAAAAAAAATCAATGAGCGTATTTTTATTGGTTTGCGCAAAGGTTATAGCGTCTACAAACTATGGTGTAAATAGTGAAATTTACGCAGCTTTAATTTCTGACTGCCTATCTCATTTCATGAAGTGCTAAAATGGCGGGGCAGTACAAAACCTCCCCAAACTACCACTTTTTGGAAAGTAGACATCCTAAGGAATGTTCTGACAGGCATGTTGAGCTCATTGAATATTTAATTTTTTTGTCAAAGGTGTTTGAAAAATGACTAAAAAAAAAAATTTTTTTTTTTTACACAAAGTTGTCATTGAAATGATATATTGCTCACACATGCCATGGGTATATGTGTAATTACACCCCAAAATATATTCTGCTGCTTCTCTTGAGTACAGGGATACCACATATGTGGGACTTTTTGGGAGCCTAGCTGTGTAGGGGTCCCCAAAAACAAATCACCACCATCAGAATTTCAAAGGGCATACATTTTTCATTGCATTTTCTCACTACCTCTAACGGTTTAGGAGGCCCTGAAATGTCAAGATACCACAACCCCCCCCCCAAATGACCCCATTTTGGAAAGTAGACACCCCAAGCTGTTTGCTGAGAGGCATGGTGAGTCCATGGAATATTTTATATTTTGCCACAAGTTTTGGGAAAATTACAATTTTTTTTTTAATTTTTTTTTTTTACACAACGTTGTCACTAAAAGATACATTTCTCACACATGACATGGGTATATGTGGAATGACACCCCAAAATACATTCTGCTGCTTCTCCTGAGTATGGGGATACCCCATGTGTGAGACTTTTTGGGAGCCTAGCTGTGTACAGGACCGCAAAAACCAATCAACACTCTCAGGTTTTCTAATGGCGTAAATTGTTCATGTCATCTCTGCACTACCTGTCACAGTTTCGGAGGCCCTAAAATTCCAAGATAGCACAAAAGCCCCCCAAATGACCCCATTTTGGAAAGTAGACACCCCAAGTAGGGTTGAGCGAACACCTAGATGTCCGTGTTCGACGGGTTCGGCCGAACTTTAAAAAAAAGTCCGGGTCCGTGTCCCGGACTTTTACCGAACTTTTCCCGGACACCGAACCCCATTGAAGTCAATGGGGACCCGAACTTTAAGGCACTAAAATGGCTCTAAAACACCAAAGGAAAGGGCTAGAGTGCTGCAAATGGCAGCAAAACGTAATTAAGAGCATGGCAAGTGCTCTGCAAACAAATGTGGATAGGGAAATAACTTAAAACAACAAAAAAAAAACAGAAAAATAAAACAATGTTCTTCTTCATCTCTGAAGGACGAGGCCCATATGGAGTAGGAGGGAGGTTGAGGTGGTGGTGGATGTGGCGGTGACATAGGCGTGCGCACAGGGTGTGCTGGGTGTGCCTGGGCACACCCTAATCACCTAGGGCACATAGCATTGCCAGTGAGGAGATGGGAAAGATCTCCCTGGGACCTGCTCTGCTCTATTTCTCCTTGCCTACAGGTACATGGCCCCGATACATTACTCTCCCTGCTGGCAAACACATGCATGTGTATTTCAACTTTGGGGTGCACACCTTAATGCAATAGGCTGCGCACACCTATGGGCGGTGTAGGTGGAAGCGGCGGTGGAGGAGGACCAGGGCCGGATTAACAGCATCATGGGCTTGGTGCTGAGGATTTTGAAGGGCCTTAAGGGCCGTGCCTTGCCATGCACCCAGAGGAGGAAGGGTGCAGCCATGCATGCCTAATTCAACATGGGATGCTGTCTCTGAAGCCCATAAACACATCCATGCATCGCCAACTGTCCCTCCTTGTCCGGCCTTCACGCTGTGTGGGGAGGTTCTGAGGGTGCTGCCTGGGGAAGCGAGCATAGAAGCCAGACTTCTGTGTTTACAAGTGACAGAAGAGCGGTAACAGTGAATATGGCCAACCCGGGGCCTATATAAAAGGTAGGGGCCTGGAGCTGCAGCTCCAATAGCCCCTACATTAATCTGGCCCTGAGGAGGAGGACGAGGTAGCCAACACTGCTTCTTTTCAAAAATTTTAAATGAGGGTACACCCCAAAAGAGTGAGAAAGAGCAAAAATGGAACAATGGGTGGGTAAGGTCGGTATCCATTGCTATTCTGCATAAGGTACGGAAAAGTCCCGTGGGATCCATGCCTGGTTCATTTTAATGAACGTGAGCTTGTCCACATTGTCTCTGGACAGGCGGCTGCGCTTGTCTGTTATAACGCCCCCAGCCGTGCTAAATACCCGTTCAGATAATACACTGGCTGCAGGGCACGCCAGCACCTCCAAGGCGTAAAGGGCAAGCTCAAGCCATGTGCCCAATTTGGAGACCCAGAAGTTGAAGGGGGCAGACCCGTCATTCACTACATGTAGGCGTGTGCACACATACTGCTCCACCATGTTGGTAAAATGCTGCCTCCTGCTAAGACGTTCCATCTGAGCTGCTGGTGCTGCTGTTTGTTGTGGCGTGCTGACAAAGCTTTTCCACATTTCGGCCATGCTAACCCTGCCTTCTGAGGTGCTGGCGGTGCCCTGGTTGCGTTGGCGACCTCCTCCTCCTCCTCCTCTGCCTTGTGCTTCCACTGTGGCCCCGCTGTCAGATGGGAATGCCAGCAGCATGGCGTCTACCAGCGTGCGCTTGTACTCGCGCATCTTGCGATCGCGCTCCAGTGAGTGAATTAAGGACGGTACGTTGTCCTTGTAACGGGGATCCAGCAGCGTGGCCACCCAGTAATCAGCACAAGTTAGAATGTGGGCAACTCGGCGGTCGTTGTGGAGACACTGCAGCATGTAATCGCTCATGTGTGCCAGGCTGCCCAGAGGCAACGAAAGGCTGTCCTCTGTGGGAGGTGTATCGTCCGTGTCCTCTGTATCCCCCCAGCCACGCACCAGTGATGGCCATGAGCTGGCCTGGGTGCCACCCTGCTGTGAACATGGTTCCATCTCCTCCTCCAGCTCCTCCTCCTCCTCATCCTCCTCATCCTCCAGAACTGTGCCCCTGCTGGACAATTGCGTCCCTGGCGTTTGCGTGTGCAGGAACCCACCCTCGGAGCCCCTTGCGAATGACTGCCCTGAAAGCCTTGGAAATGTTACCTCTTCATCCTCCTCCTCCTCCTCATCCTGTGCCACATCCTCTTCCATCATCGCCCGAATTGTTTTTTCAAGGAGGCATAGAAGTGGGATAGTTAAGCTGAGAACGGCGTCATTGCCACTGGCCATGTTGGTGGAGTACTCAAAACAGCGCAACAAGGCACACAGGTCTCGCATGGAGGCCCAGTTAAATTAAATAGCGGAATAGAAAATATGATCCAAAAAAAGTGTATGTATATCACACGTACACAACCACACTGGGCCCCAATTACTATTGTTTGTACCCCTAAAAGGCTAGATGAGGAGTAGGGGGAGTATGGAACAGGCAGCACCCTCAAACCTTCAGAAGTATGAGATGAACCCCAACAACTTGGAAAGGTGGATCTCTCTCACACGTACCGACACAGACTATCCCGCAATTCAATTGATCCTCAAAGGTTTTTATTGAATAGCGGAATAGGAAATATGATCAAAAAAAGTGTATGTATCTCGCACGTACACAACCACACTAGGCCCCAATTACTATTGTTTGTACCCCTAAAAGGCTAGATGAGGAGTAGGGGGGGTATGGAACAGGCAGCACCCTCAAACCTTCAGAAGTATGAGATGAACCCCAACAACTTGGAAAGGTGGATCTCTCTCACACGTACCGACACAGACTATCCCCCAATTTAACTGATCCCCAAAGGTTTTTGATTAAATAGCGGAATAGAAAATATGATCCAAAAAAAGTGTATGTATATCACACGTACACAACCACACTAGGCCCCAATTACTATTGTTTGTACCCCTAAAAGGCTAGATGAGGAGTAGGGGGGGTATGGAACAGGCAGCACCCTCAAACCTTCAGAAGTATGAGATGAACCCCAACAACTTGGAAAGGTGGATCTCTCTCACACGTACCGACACAGACTATCCCCCAATTTAACTGATCCCCAAAGGTTTTTGATTAAATAGCGGAATAGAAAATATGATCCCAAAAAAGTGTATGTATATCACACGTACACAACCACACTGGGCCCCAATTACTATTGTTTGTACCCCTAAAAGGCTAGATGAGGAGTAGGGGGAGTATGGAACAGGCAGCACCCTCAAACCTTCAGAAGTATGAGATGAACCCCAACAACTTGGAAAGGTGGATCTCTCTCACACGTACCAACACAGACTATCCCCCAATTTAACTGATCCCCAAAGGTTTTTGATTAAATAGCGGAATAGAAAATATGATCCAAAAAAAGTGTATGTATATCACACGTACACAACCACACTAGGCCCCAATTACTATTGTTTGTACCCCTAAAAGGCTAGATGAGGAGTAGGGGGAGTATGGAACAGGCAGCACCCTCAAACCTTCAGAAGTATGAGATGAACCCCAACAACTTGGAAAGGTGGATCTCTCTCACACGTACCGACACAGACTATCCCGCAATTCAATTGATCCTCAAAGGTTTTTATTGAATAGCGGAATAGGAAATATGATCAAAAAAAGTGTATGTATCTCGCACGTACACAACCACACTAGGCCCCAATTACTATTGTTTGTACCCCTAAAAGGCTAGATGAGGAGTAGGGGGGGTATGGAACAGGCAGCACCCTCAAACCTTCAGAAGTATGAGATGAACCCCAACAACTTGGAAAGGTGGATCTCTCTCACACGTACCGACACAGACTATCCCCCAATTTAACTGATCCCCAAAGGTTTTTGATTAAATAGCGGAATAGAAAATATGATCCCAAAAAAGTGTATGTATATCACACGTACACAACCACACTAGGCCCCAATTACTATTGTTTGTACCCCTAAAAGGCTAGGAGTAGGGGGAGTATGGAACAGGCAGCACCCTCAAACCTTCAGAAGTATGAGATGAACCCCAACAACTTGGAAAGGTGGATCTCTCTCACACGTACCAACACAGACTATCCCCCAATTTAACTGATCCCCAAAGGTTTTTGATTAAATAGCGGAATAGAAAATATGATCCCAAAAAAGTGTATGTATATCACACGTACACAACCACACTAGGCCCCAATTACTATTGTTTGTACCCCTAAAAGGCTAGATGAGGAGTAGGGGGGGTATGGAACAGGCAGCACCCTCAAACCTTCAGAAGTATGAGATGAACCCCAACAACTTGGAAAGGTGGATCTCTCTCACACGTACCGACACAGACTATCCCCCAATTTAACTGATCCCCAAAGGTTTTTGATTAAATAGCGGAATAGAAAATATGATCCAAAAAAAGTGTATGTATATCACACGTACACAACCACACTAGGCCCCAATTACTATTGTTTGTACCCCTAAAAGGCTAGATGAGGAGTAGGGGGGGTATGGAACAGGCAGCACCCTCAAACCTTCAGAAGTATGAGATGAACCCCAACAACTTGGAAAGGTGGATCTCTCTCACACGTACCAACACAGACTATCCCCCAATTTAACTGATCCCCAAAGGTTTTTGATTAAATAGCGGAATAGAAAATATGATCCCAAAAAAGTGTATGTATATCACACGTACACAACCACACTAGGCCCCAATTACTATTGTTTGTACCCCTAAAAGGCTAGGAGTAGGGGGAGTATGGAACAGGCAGCACCCTCAAACCTTCAGAAGTATGAGATGAACCCCAACAACTTGGAAAGGTGGATCTCTCTCACACGTACCAACACAGACTATCCCCCAATTTAACTGATCCCCAAAGGTTTTTGATTAAATAGCGGAATAGAAAATATGATCCAAAAAAAGTGTATGTATATCACACGTACACAACCACACTAGGCCCCAATTACTATTGTTTGTACCCCTAAAAGGCTAGGAGTAGGGGGAGTATGGAACAGGCAGCACCCTCAAACCTTCAGAAGTATGAGATGAACCCCAACAACTTGGAAAGGTGGATCTCTCTCACACGTACCAACACAGACTATCCCCCAATTTAACTGATCCCCAAAGGTTTTTGATTAAATAGCGGAATAGAAAATATGATCCCAAAAAAGTGTATGTATATCACACGTACACAACCACACTAGGCCCCAATTACTATTGTTTGTACCCCTAAAAGGCTAGGAGTAGGGGGAGTATGGAACAGGCAGCACCCTCAAACCTTCAGAAGTATGAGATGAACCCCAACAACTTGGAAAGGTGGATCTCTCTCACACGTACCAACACAGACTATCCCCCAATTTAACTGATCCCCAAAGGTTTTTGATTAAATAGCGGAATAGAAAATATGATCCCAAAAAAGTGTATGTATATCACACGTACACAACCACACTAGGCCCCAATTACTATTGTTTGTACCCCTAAAAGGCTAGGAGTAGGGGGAGTATGGAACAGGCAGCACCCTCAAACCTTCAGAAGTATGAGATGAACCCCAACAACTTGGAAAGGTGGATCTCTCTCACACGTACCAACACAGACTATCCCCCAATTTAACTGATCCCCAAAGGTTTTTGATTAAATAGCGGAATAGAAAATATGATCCCAAAAAAGTGTATGTATATCACACGTACACAACCACACTAGGCCCCAATTACTATTGTTTGTACCCCTAAAAGGCTAGGAGTAGGGGGAGTATGGAACAGGCAGCACCCTCAAACCTTCAGAAGTATGAGATGAACCCCAACAACTTGGAAAGGTGGATCTCTCTCACACGTACCAACACAGACTATCCCCCAATTTAACTGATCCCCAAAGGTTTTTGATTAAATAGCGGAATAGAAAATATGATCCCAAAAAAGTGTATGTATATCACACGTACACAACCACACTAGGCCCCAATTACTATTGTTTGTACCCCTAAAAGGCTAGGAGTAGGGGGAGTATGGAACAGGCAGCACCCTCAAACCTTCAGAAGTATGAGATGAACCCCAACAACTTGGAAAGGTGGATCTCTCTCACACGTACCAACACAGACTATCCCCCAATTTAACTGATCCCCAAAGGTTTTTGATTAAATAGCGGAATAGAAAATATGATCCCAAAAAAGTGTATGTATATCACACGTACACAACCACACTAGGCCCCAATTACTATTGTTTGTACCCCTAAAAGGCTAGGAGTAGGGGGAGTATGGAACAGGCAGCACCCTCAAACCTTCAGAAGTATGAGATGAACCCCAACAACTTGGAAAGGTGGATCTCTCTCACACGTACCAACACAGACTATCCCCCAATTTAACTGATCCCCAAAGGTTTTTGATTAAATAGCGGAATAGAAAATATGATCCCAAAAAAGTGTATGTATATCACACGTACACAACCACACTAGGCCCCAATTACTATTGTTTGTACCCCTAAAAGGCTAGGAGTAGGGGGAGTATGGAACAGGCAGCACCCTCAAACCTTCAGAAGTATGAGATGAACCCCAACAACTTGGAAAGGTGGATCTCTCTCACACGTACCAACACAGACTATCCCCCAATTTAACTGATCCCCAAAGGTTTTTGATTAAATAGCGGAATAGAAAATATGATCCCAAAAAAGTGTATGTATATCACACGTACACAACCACACTAGGCCCCAATTACTATTGTTTGTACCCCTAAAAGGCTAGGAGTAGGGGGAGTATGGAACAGGCAGCACCCTCAAACCTTCAGAAGTATGAGATGAACCCCAACAACTTGGAAAGGTGGATCTCTCTCACACGTACCAACACAGACTATCCCCCAATTTAACTGATCCCCAAAGGTTTTTGATTAAATAGCGGAATAGAAAATATGATCCCAAAAAAGTGTATGTATATCACACGTACACAACCACACTAGGCCCCAATTACTATTGTTTGTACCCCTAAAAGGCTAGGAGTAGGGGGAGTATGGAACAGGCAGCACCCTCAAACCTTCAGAAGTATGAGATGAACCCCAACAACTTGGAAAGGTGGATCTCTCTCACACGTACCAACACAGACTATCCCCCAATTTAACTGATCCCCAAAGGTTTTTGATTAAATAGCGGAATAGAAAATATGATCCGAAAAAAAGTGTATGTATATCACACGTACACAACCACACTAGGCCCCAATTACTATTGTTTGTACCCCTAAAAGGCTAGGAGTAGGGGGAGTATGGAACAGGCAGCACCCTCAAACCTTCAGAAGTATGAGATGAACCCCAACAACTTGGAAAGGTGGATCTCTCTCACACGTACCAACACAGACTATCCCCCAATTTAACTGATCCCCAAAGGTTTTTGATTAAATAGCGGAATAGAAAATATGATCCCAAAAAAGTGTATGTATATCACACGTACACAACCACACTAGGCCCCAATTACTATTGTTTGTACCCCTAAAAGGCTAGGAGTAGGGGGAGTATGGAACAGGCAGCACCCTCAAACCTTCAGAAGTATGAGATGAACCCCAACAACTTGGAAAGGTGGATCTCTCTCACACGTACCAACACAGACTATCCCCCAATTTAACTGATCCCCAAAGGTTTTTGATTAAATAGCGGAATAGAAAATATGATCCCAAAAAAGTGTATGTATATCACACGTACACAACCACACTAGGCCCCAATTACTATTGTTTGTACCCCTAAAAGGCTAGATGAGGAGTAGGGGGAGTATGGAACAGGCAGCACCCTCAAACCTTCAGAAGTATGAGATTGTGTTCACTGTACCCCACAAAGATTGAGTTCACTGCACCCCACAATGATTGTGTTCACTGCACCCCACAAAGATTGTGTTCACTGCACCTCACAAAGATTGTGTTCACTGTACCCCCCAAAGATTGTGTTCACTGCACCCCACAAAGATTCTGTTCACTGTACCCCACAAAGATTGTGTTCACTGCACCCCAAAAAGATTGTGTTCACTGCACCCCAAAAAGGATGTTGTTCACTGCACCCCAAAAAGGATGTTGTTCACTCCACCCCAAAAAGATTGTGTTCACTGCACCCCACAAAGATTGTGTTCACTGCACCCCAAAAAGATTGTGTTCACTGCACCCCAAAAAAGATTGTGTTCACTGCACCCCAAAAATGATTTTGTTCACTGCACCCCAAAAAGGATGTTGTTCACTCCACCCCAAAAAGATTGTGTTCACTGCACCCCAAAAAGATTGTGTTCACTGCACCCCACAAAGGATTTTGTTCACTGCACCCCAAAAAGATTGTGTTCACTGCACCCCAAAAAGGATGTTGTTCACTGCACCCCAAAAAGGATTTTGTTCACTGCACCCCAAAAAGATTGTGTTCACTGCACCCCACAAAGGATTTTGTTCACTGCACCCCACAAAGATTGTGTTCACTGCACACCAAAAAGGATTGTGTTCACTGCACCCCAAAAAGATTTTGTTCACTGCACCCCAAAAAGATTGTGTTCACTGCAGCCCAAAAAGATTGTGTTCACTGCAGCCCAAAAAGATTGTGTTCACTGCAGCCCAAAAAGATTGTGTTCACTGCAGCCCAAAAAGATTGTGTTCACTGCAGCCCAAAAAGATTGTGTTCACTGCAGCTCACACACAGAAAAATGGATGTGGATCACTGACACCTGCCTATCTCCAATCCCACACCACACAGCAATATCGATTGTAGTTTGTAGAACACAGTTTCCCTAAAATTCAGCAGACTCTGTCCCTAACAGGATTGAGAAGAGATCGTAGATCAGGATTGAGTGCAGACCCCACCCCCCACACAGCAATATCGATTGTAGTTTGTAGAAGACACTGACCCTATAATTCAGCAGACTCTATCCCTAAAATGCCTACAACTCGCCCTGCCTAAACACTCCGACCTGTCCCTCAATTCTATCCGGACACAAATGGTTTTTTCCTGCCTATCTTTCCCTAATCAGCAGCCAGCACGTTGATGTGTGCTCTGTCCCTGAATCTAAGCAGCATAATGACGCCGCTGCGGCTGCCTCGAACTTATAAAGACTTGGTCACATGCTTCAGACGGCCAATCACAGCTACTGAGACATTTGCAGGCATGGCTGGGATGGCTTAAGGCACACCAGTTAAACGATTGTTGATTGGCTGTTGAAAGCCCGCCATGAAAAGAGCGCCAAAGCATGCAAAACCCGGAAATAAAACGACCGAACACGGATTTTTACCCGAACATACAGTAAAGTGTCCGTGTCCGTGTTCGGGTACAAAAAATCCAATTATTCGGTACGAACACGAATAATACAGTCCGTGTTCGCTCAACACTAACCCCAAGCTATTTGCTGAGAGGCATGGCGAATCCATGGAATATTTTATATTTTGCCACAAGTTCTGGGAAATATATATATATATATATATATATATATTTTTTTTTTTTTTTTTTACACAAAGTTGTCAGTAAATGATATATTGCTCACACATGCCATGGGTATATGTGAACTGACACCCCAAAATACATTCTGCTGCTTCTCCTGAGTACAGGGATACCCCAGGTGTGAGACTTTTTTGCAGTCTAGCCGAGTACAGGACCCCGAAAACCAACCTCCACTTTCAGGCTTTCCAAGGGCGTAAATTGTTGATTTCACTCCTGACTACCTATCACAGTTTTGGAGGCCATGAAATGCCAAGACAGCACAACCCCCCCCCCCCCCAAATGGAAAGTAGACACCCTGAGCTATTTGCAGAGAGGCATGTTGAGTATTTTGCAGATCTCACTTTTTGTCACAAAGCTTTGGAAATTGAAAAAAGAGGAAAAAAAATGCATTTTCCTATTTTTCTTTATTTTCCAAAAAAAATGAGAGCTGCAAAATACTCACCATGCCTCTCAGCAAATAGATTGGAGTGTCTACTTTGCAAAATGGGGTAATTTGGGGGGGGGGGGTTTTGTGCCATCTTGGCTTTTTATGGACTTCAAAAGTGTGATAGGTAGTAAGGAGTGAGATCAACAATTTACGCCCTTGGAAAGCCAAAAGGTGCGCATTGGTTTTCCGGGTCCTGTACGCGGCTAGACTGGCAAAAAGTCTCACACATGGGGTATCCCTGTACTCAGGAGAAGCAGCAGAATGTATTTTGGGGTGTAATTTCACATAAACCCATGGCATGTGTGAGCAATATATCATTTACTGACAACTTTGTGTAAAAAAAAATAAAAAAAAAATTTTTTCCCGAAAATTGTGGCAAAATATAAACTATTCCATGGACTCACCATGCTTCTCAGCCAGTAGCTTGGAGTGTCTACTTTGGAAAATGAGGTCATTTGGGGGGGTTTTGTGCTATCTTGAAATTTCAGGGCCTCTGAAACTGTGACAGGTAGTCAGGGGTAAAATCAGCAATTTACGCCATTAGAAAACCTGAAGATGTGGACTGGTTGTCGGGGTCGCGTACACAGCTAGGCTCCCAAAAAGTCTCACACATGTGGTATCCCTGTACTCAGGAGAAGCAAAAGAATGTATTTTGGGGTGTCATTTCACATATTCCCATGGCATGCATGAGCAATATATCATTTAGTGAAAACTTTCTGTAAAAAAACAACAACAAAAAAAAAAAAATAACAATTTTCCCGAAACTTGTGGCAAAATATAACATACTCCATGGACTCACCATTAGGGTTGAGCGGACACCTAGATGTCCGTGTTCGACGGGTTCGGCCGAACTTTAAAAAAAAGTCCGGGTCCGTGTCCCGGACTTTTACCGAACTTTTCCCGGACACCGAACCCCATTGAAGTCAATGGGGACCCGAACTTTAAGGCACTAAAATGACTCTAAAACACCAATGGAAAGGGCTAGAGTGCTGCAAATGGCAGCAAAACATAGTTAAGAGCATGGCAAGTGCTCTGCAAACAAATGTGGATAGGGAAATAACTTAAAACAACAAAAAAAAACCAGAAAAATAAAACAATGTTCTTCATCTCTGAAGGACGAGGCCCATAAGGAGTAGGAGGGAGGTTGAGGTGGTGGTGGATGTGGCGGTGTCATAGGCGTGCGCACAGGGTGTGCCTGGTGTACCTGGGCACACCCTAATCACCTAGGGCACATAGCATTATCGCTCTGTTTGCCAGTGAGGAGATGGGAAAGATCTCCCTCGCACCTGCTCTGCTCTATTTCTCTTTGCCAGCAGGGAGAGTAATGTATCGGGGCCATGTACATGTAGGCAAACACATGCATGTGTATTTCAACTTTGGGGTGCACACCCTAATGCAATAGGCTGCGCACACCTATGGGCGGTGTAGGTGGAAGCGGCGGTGGAGGAGGACCAGGGCCGGATTAAGAGCATCATGGTCTTGGTGCTGAGGATTTTGAAGGGCCTTAAGGGCCGTGCCTTGGCATGCACCCAGAGGAGGAAGGGTGCAGCCATGCATGCCTAATTCAACATGGGATGCTGTCTCTGAAGCCCATAAACACATCCATGCATCGGCAACTGTCCCTCCTTGTCCGGCCTTCGCGCTGTGTGGGGAGGTTCTGAGGGTGCTGCCTGGGGAAGCGAGCATAGAAGCCAGACTTCTGTGTTTACAAGTGACAGAAGAGCGGTCACAGTGAATATGGCCAACCCGGGGCCTATATAAAAGGTAGGGGCCTGCATGGAGCTGCAGCTCCAATAGCCCCTACGTTAATCTGGCCCTGAGGAGGAGGACGAGGTAGCCAACACTGCTTCTTTTCACAAATTTTAAATGAGGGTACACCCCAAAAGAGTGAGAAAGAGCAAAAATGGAACAATGGCTGGGTAAGGTCGGTATCCATTGCTATTCTGCACAAGGTACGGAAAAGTCCCGTGGGATCCATGCCTGGTTCATTTTAATGAACGTGAGCTTGTCCACATTGTCTCTGGACAGGCGGCTGCGCTTGTCTGTTATAACACCCCCAGCCGTGCTAAATACCCGTTCAGATAATACACTGGCTGCAGGGCACGCCAGCACCTCCAAGGCGTAAAGGGCAAGCTCAGGCCATGTGCCCAATTTGGAGACCCAGAAGTTGAAGGGGGCAGACCCCTCATTCACTACATGTAGGCATGTGCACACATACTGCTCCACCATGTTGGTAAAATGCTGCCTCCTGCTAAGACGTTCCATCTGAGCTGCTGGTGCTGCTTTTTGTTGTGGCGTGCTGACAAAGCTTTTCCACATTTCGGCCATGCTAACCCTGCCTTCTGAGGTGCTGGCGGTGCCCTGGTTGAGTTGGCGACCTCCTCCTCCTCCTCCTCTGCCTTGTGCTTCCACTGTGGCCCCGCTGTCAGATGGGAATGCCAGCAGCATCGCGTCTACCAGCGTGCGCTTGTACTCGCGCATCTTGCGATCGCGCTCCAGTGAGTGAATTAAGGACGGTACGTTGTCCTTGTAATGGGGATCCAGCAGCGTGGCCACCCAGTAATCAGCACAAGTTAGAATGTGGGCAACTCGGCGGTCGTTGTGGAGACACTGCAGCATGTAATCGCTCATGTGTGCCAGGCTGCCCAGAGGCGACGAAAGGCTGTCCTCTATGGGAGGTGTATCGTCCGTGTCCTCTGTATCCCCCCAGCCACGCACCAGTGATGGCCATGAGCTGGCCTGGGTGCCACCCTGCTGTGAACATGGTTCCATCTCCTCCTCCAGCTCCTCCTCCTCCTCATCCTCCTTATCCTCCAGAACTGTGCCCCTGCTGGACAATTGTGTCCCTGGCGTTTGTGTGTGCAGGAACCCACCCTCGGAGCCCCTTGCGAATGACTGCCCTGAAAGACTTTGAAATGTTACCTCTTCATCCTCCTCCTCCTCCTCCTCATCCTGTGCCACATCCTCTTCCATCATCGCCCGAATTGTTTTTTCAAGGAGGCATAGAAGTGGGATAGTTAAGCTGAGAACGGCGTCATTGCCACTGGCCATGTTGGTGGAGTACTCAAAACAGCGCAACAAGGCACACAGGTCTCGCATGGAGGCCCAGTTATTGGTGGTGAAGTGGTGCTGTTCCGCAGAGCGACTCACGCGTGCGTGCTGCAGCTGAAACTCCACTATGGCCTGCTGCTGCTCGCACAGTCTTTGCAGCATGTGCAAGGTGGAGTTCCACCTTGTGGGCACGTCACATATGAGGCGGTGAGCGGGAAGGCCGAAGTTACGCTGCAGCCCTGCCAGGCGAGCAGCAGCAGGGTGAGAACGCCGAAAGTGCGCACAGACGGCCCGCACTTTCTGCAGCAGCTCTGACATATCGGGGTAGTTTTTAAGGAACCTCTACACCACCAAATCCAGCACACGCGCCAGGCAAGGGATGTGCGTCAAACCGGCTAGGCCCAGAGCTGCTATGAGATTTCGCCCGTTATCGCACACCACCAGGCCGGGCTTGAGGCTCGCTGGCAGCAACCACTCATTTGTCTGCTGTTCCATGCTCCTCCACAACCCCTGCGCGGTGTGTGGTTTGTCCCCCAAACAGGCAAGTTGTAAAACTGCCTGCTGTCGTTTAGCCCTGGCCGTGCTGAAGTTGGTGGTGAAGGTATTACGCTGTCCGGATGAGGAGGTGGTAGAGGATGAAGTAGCGGAGTAGGATGAGTTAGGAACAGGAGGCAAACTGAAGCGCCCTGCAATCCTCGGTGGTGGAAGGACATGTGCCAAATTGCTATCCGCCTCAGGCCCATCCGCCACTGCATTTACCCAGTGTGCTGTTAGGGAGATATAACGCCCCTGACCGTGCTTACTGGTCCACGTATCGGTAGTTAGGTGGACCTTGGCACAGATGGCGTTGCGCAGTGCACACCTGATTTTTTCCCCCACTTGGTTGTGTAGGGAAGGGATGGCTTGCCTGGAAAAGTAGTGGCGGCTGGGCACGACGTACTGTGGGACAGCCACCGACATAAGGTTTTTAAAACTGTGCGTCTCCACCAGACGGAATGACAGCATTTCAAAGGCCAATAATTTTGAAATGCTGGCATTCAGGGCCAGGGATCGCGGGTGGGTAGGGGGGTACTTCCTCTTCCTCTCAAGTGTTTGGGAGATGGAAATCTGAACGCTTCCACGGGACATTGTGGAGATGGTTGTTGGTGACCCAGGTGGTGGTGTTGCTGACAGATCGTCTGTTTGCGGGGTGGCAGGTGCCGGTATCACTACAGATGTGGCTGGAGCGGCCGAGACTGCAGCAGAAGAGGAAGCAGGATGAGCCAGAGACGTTTCTTGGTTTTGAAGGTGTGTACTCCACTGCAGCTCGTGCTTTGCACTTAGATGCCTGATCATGCAGGTTGTGCTCAGGTTAAGAAGGTTTATGCCTCGCTTCAAGCTCTGATTGCACAGGGTGCAAACCACTCGTGTCCTGTCATCAGCACATTTTCTAAAGAACTTCCACGCTAGAGAACTCCTTTGAGCTGACTTTGGTGCGCTCGTTCCCTTGCTGCGTTGGGCAGTAGCGGGCTTAGTGTCTAGGGCACGGCCGCTCCGCTTCTGCACCCTGCTCCCTCTTCTGCTGTGCTGGTGGCTCTGTGCGACCACCGCCTCTTCCTCCAAAATACTCAGGTCACCTGCATGACGTTCATTCCATGTGGGGTCGAGGACCTCATCGTCCTCCACATCATCTTCCACCCAGTCTTCACCCCTGCCCTCCTTGTCGGTCTCCACAATGCTGAACGCCGCAGCAGTTGGCACCTGCGTTTCGTCATCATCGGAGACGTGCTGCGATGATCCTTGCATGTACTCATCTTGAGAAATAAGTGGTTGGGCATCGCTGCACTCAATCTCTTCCACTTCTGGGGCAGGGCTAGGTGGATGGCCCTGGGAAACCCTGCTGACAGAGTCATCAAAAAGAAGAAGAGACTGCTGTATGTCTTGGGGCTCAGACTGCTTGCCTGATTTGCAAGGGGGTGAGGTGAAAGACGGTTGGACATCGGCTGCAGGTGCCAACTGTGACCTTTCTGCAGTAGACTGGGTGGGAGACAATGTGAAGGAACTGGAGGCACTGTCAGCAGCAAACCAATCTACTATCGCCTCCACTTGTTCTGGCCTCATCACTTCTAGGGGCGTATGATGCCCTACCAAATACTGATGCAGGTTCTGTCGCCTACTCACACTTGAGGAAGGTGTTTCACTTGTGCGTGTAGCTGGCACAGATCGACCACGTCCTCTCCTTGCAACAGGAGCTCTAGCAGCAGCACCACCACGACCCAGGCCACGGCCCCTATTTGACGCTCTCCTCATATTTCTGAAATTTAAGATCTTGCCCTAGAAAGGTCTTTATTGAATAGCGGAACAAAAGAACAACAGTATCGCACGGGTGTATCTCACAGTCAAATATGCAAACTATGCCGCAATTTAATGTTTTTTACACCAAAAGGGTGTGTATTGAATAGCGGAATAGGATAAAAAACTGTGTATCTCACACGTACAAACACAGACTAGGCCCGATTAAATTTTTTCCTACCCTAAAGGGAGGATGAGGAAGAGGAGTATGGAACAGGCAGCACCCTCAAATCTTCAGAAGTATGAGATGAACCCCAAAAACTTGGAAAGGTGGATCTCACACGTACCGACACAGACTATTCCGCAATTTAATTGAGCCCCAAAGGTTTTTATTGAATAGCGGAATAGGAAATATGATCAAAAAAAAGTGTATGTTTTTCACACGTACAGAAGCACACTAGGCCCCAATTACTATTGTTTGTACACCTAAAAGGATGGATGAGGAAGAGGAGGAGAAGGAGTATAGAACAGGCAGCACCCTCAAAGCTTCAGAAGTATGAGATGAACCCCAAAAACTTGGAAAGGTGGATCTCACACGTACCGACACAGACTATTCCGCAATTTAATTGAGCCCCAAAGGTTTTTATTGAATAGCGGAATAGGAAATATGATCAAAAAAAAGTGTATGTTTTTCACACGTACAGAAGCACACTAGGCCCCAATTACTATTGTTTGTACACCTAAAAGGATGGATGAGGAGGATGAGGAGGAGGAGGAGGAGGAGGAGGAGGAGGAGGAGGAGGAGGAGGAGGAGGAGGAGGAGGAGTATAGAACAGGCAGCACCCTCAAAGCTTCAGAAGTATGAGATTGTGTTCACTGTACCCTACAAAGATTGTGTTCACTGTACCCCACAAAGATTGTGTTCACTGTACCCCACAAAGGTTTTGTTCACTGCACCCCACAAAGATTGTGTTCACTGCACTCCAAAAGGATTGTCTTCACTGCACCCCACAAAGATTGTGTTCACTGTACCCCACAAAGGTTTTGTTCACTGCACCCCACAAAGATTGTGTTCACTGTACCCCACAAAGGTTTTGTTCACTGCACCCCACAAAGATTGTGTTCACTGTACCCCCCAAAGATTTTGTTCTCTGCACCCCACAAGGCTTGTCTTCACTGCACCCCACAAGGATTGTCTTCACTGCACCCCACAAGGATTGTCTTCACTGCACCCCACAAAGATTGTGTTCACTGTACCCCACAAAGATTTTGTTCACTGCACTCCAAAAGGATTGTCTTCACTGCACCCCACAAAGATTGTGTTCACTGTACCCCACAAAGGTTTTGTTCACTGCACCCCACAAAGATTGTGTTCACTGTACCCCACAAAGGTTTTGTTCACTGCACCCCACAAAAATTGTGTTCACTGTACCCCCCAAAGATTTTGTTCACTGCACCCCACAAGGATTGTCTTCACTGCACCCCACAAGGATTGTCTTCACTGCACCTCACAAAGATTGTGTTCACTGTACCCCACAAAGGTTGTGTTCACTGCACCCCACAAAGGTTTTGTTCACTGCACCCCACAAAGATTGTGTTCACTGCACCCCACAAAGATTGTGTTCACTGTACCCCACAAAGGTTTTGTTCACTGCACCCCACAAAGATTGTGTTCACTGTACCCCACAAAGGTTGTGTTCACTGCACCCCACAAAGGTTTTGTTCACTGCACCCCACAAAGATTGTGTTCACTGCACCCCACAAAGATTGTGTTCACTGTACCCCACAAAGGTTTTGTTCACTGCACCCCACAAAGATTGTGTTCACTGTACCCCACAAAGATTGTGTTCACTGCACTCCAAAAGGATTGTGTTCACTGTACCCCACAAAGATTTTGTTCACTGCACTCCAAAAGGATTGTCTTCACTGCACCCCACAAAGATTGTGTTCACTGTACCCCACAAAGGTTTTGTTCACTGCACCCCACAAAGATTGTGTTCACTGTACCCCACAAAGGTTTTGTTCACTGCACCCCACAAAGATTGTGTTCACTGTACCCCACAAAGATTGTGTTCACTGTACCCCACAAAGATTGTGTTCACTGTACCCCACAAAGGTTTCGTTCACTGCACCCCACAAAGATTGTGTTCACTGTACCCCACAAAGGTTGTGTTCACTGCACCCCACAAAGGTTTTGTTCACTGCACCCCACAAAGATTGTGTTCACTGTACCCCACAAAGGTTTTGTTCACTGCACCCCACAAGGATTGTCTTCACTGCACCCCACAAGGATTGTCTTCACTGCACCCCACAAAGATTGTGTTCACTGTACCCCACAAAGATTTTGTTCACTGCACCCCACAAAGATTGTGTTCACTGTACCCCACAAAGATTTTGTTCACTGCACTCCACAAAGATTGTGTTCACTGCACCCCACAAAGATTGTGTTCACTGCACCCCACAAAGATTGTGTTCACTGTACCCCACAAAGGTTTTGTTCACTGCACCCCACAAAGATTGTGTTCACTGTACCCCACAAAGATTGTGTTCACTGTACCCCACAAAGGTTTTGTTCACTGCACCCCACAAAGATTGTGTTCACTGTACCCCACAAAGGTTGTGTTCACTGCACCCCACAAAGGTTTTGTTCACTGCACCCCACAAAGATTGTGTTCACTGCACCCCACAAAGATTGTGTTCACTGTACCCCACAAAGGTTTTGTTCACTGCACCCCACAAAGATTGTGTTCACTGTACCCCACAAATATTGTGTTCACTGCACTCCAAAAGGATTGTCTTCACTGCACCCCACAAAGATTGTGTTCACTGTACCCCACAAAGGTTTTGTTCACTGCACCCCACAAAGATTGTGTTCACTGTACCCCACAAAGGTTTTGTTCACTGCACCCCACAAAGATTGTGTTCACTGTACCCCCCAAAGATTTTGTTCACTGCACCCCACAAGGATTGTCTTCACTGCACCCCACAAGGATTGTCTTCACTGCACCCCACAAAGATTGTGTTCACTGCACCCCACAAAGGTTTTGTTCACTGCACCCCACAAAGATTGTGTTCACTGTACCCCCCAAAGATTTTGTTCACTGCACCCCACAAGGATTGTCTTCTCTGCACCCCACAAGGATTGTGTTCACTGTACCCCCCAAAGATTTTGTTCACTGCACCCCACAAGGATTGTCTTCACTGCACCCCACAAGGATTGTCTTCACTGCACCCCACAAGGATTGTCTTCACTGCACCCCACAAAGATTGTGTTCACTGTACCCCCACAAAGGTTTTGTTCACTGCACCCCACAAAGATTTTGTTCACTGCACTCCAAAAGGATTGTGTTCACTGCACCCCAAAAAGATTGTGTTCACTGCAGCCCACACACAGAAAAATGGATGTGGATCACTGACACCTGCCTATCTCCTATCCCACACCACACAGCAATATCGATTGTAGTTTGTAGAACACAGTTTCCCTAAAATTCAGCAGACTCTGTCCCTAACAGGATTGAGAAGAGATCGTAGATCAGAAGAACTAAGTGCAGACCCCACCCCACACAGCAATATCGATTGTAGTTTGTAGAACACTCTGACCCTAAAATTCAGCAGCAGCCTCTCCCTAACAGGATTGAGAAGAGATCGTAGATCAGGATTGAGTGCAGACCCCACCCCCCACACAGCAATATCGATTGTAGTTTGCAGAAGACACTGACCCTATAATTCAGCAGACTCTATCCCTAAAATGCCTACAACTCGCCCTGCCTAAACACTCCGACCTGACACAAATGGTTTTTTCCTGCCTATCTTTCCCTAATCAGCAGCCAGCACGTTGATGTGTGCTCTGTCCCTGATCTAAGCAGCATAATGACGCCGCTGCGGCTGCCTCGAACTTATAAAGACTTGGTCACATGCTTCAGACGGCCAATCACAGCTACTGAGACATTTGCAGGCATGGCTGGGATGGCTTAAGGCACACCAGTTAAACGATTGTTGATTGGCTGTTGAAAGCCCGCCATGAAAAGAGCGCCAAAGCATGCAAAACCCGGAAATAAAAACGACCGAACACGGATTTTTACCCGAATATACAGTAAAGTGTCCGTGTTCGTGTAACAAAAATCCAATTATTCGGTACGAACACGAATAATACAGTCCGTGTTCGCTCAACACTACTCACCATGCCTCTCAGAAAAAAGCTTTGGGTGTCTACTTTTCAAAAAGGGGTCATTTGGGGGGTGTTTGAACTGTCCCGGCATTTTATGCTCAATCTTAGCCACACATCACCCACTCTTCTAACCACTTGAAAACCAAGCCTTTTCTGTGCCTTTTTGTTTACATGAAAAAATATTTTTTTTTTACTAGAAAATTACTTTGAACCCCCAAACATTATATATTTTTTTAAAGCAGAGGCCCTATAGAATAAAATGGTGGATGTTGCAAATTTTTTTGTCACACGGTATTTGCGCACAGATTTTCCAAACGCAATTTTTGCGAAAAAAATACATTTTTTTTAATTTATTGCACAAATACACTATATAATTCCAATTTTTTTGGTAAAATTTAAAAGATGATCTTATGCCGAGTTCATAGACACCTAACATGACATGCTTTAAAAATTGCGCATGCCTGCGCAGCGGCAAAAACATACGTACATTTTTAAAAACGTTTAAAAGTCTCTACAGGTTACCACTTTAGACTTACAGAGGAGGTCTACTGCAAGAATTACTGCACTCGATCTGGCGATCGCGGCGATACCTCACATGCATGCTGCAATTGCGGTTTACATATGACACTAGACCACCGATTGCGTGCGCCATTGCGCGCAAGCACCGGGGGAAAGGGGGGGGGCTCAATTTTTTTTTTTTCTTTTTTCTTTTGCTTTTTTATGTTATTTTGACACCTTTCCTTTATTTTTATTTTTTTTTAAATCATTTTTATTGTTATCACAGTGAATTTAAATATCCCCTATTATAGCAATCTGTGGTGACAGGTACTCTTTTTTTTAAAAAATTGGGGTCTTTTAGACTCTAGATCTCTCCTCTGACCTTAACGCATCTGACCACACCAAAATTGGTGTGATAAAATACTTTCCCAATTTCCCAATGGCCCTGCTTATTTCTGGCGAAACAGAAGTCATGAAATGCTCGTAGCCTCCGGCATCTTAGGCCATAGAGATGATTGGAGCCATTCTCATCTCCAATTAGCTCTATGGTTAGACAATTGAACCACCGGCTGCACTCTCGGGTTAACCGGTGGGACAGGAGAGCCCGAGAAAAACCACGGAAGGCGGCGGTGGGGGGGGGGGGGGTAGTAGGCCCCTCCCACTGCATGTAAAAGCAGTCTAGCGGCCAATTACCTGCTAGGATTGCTTTTACATGTAATCCGACCGCTGGCTGTAAAAAACGATACCAAGATGATGCCTAAATCTGCAGGCATCATCCTGGTATAACCACTCAAAGTCCAGCAACGTACCAGTACATTGCTGGTCCTTGTTTGGCATATAGGTTTTTTTTTTTTCATGCAGCCTGTGGGCTGAACGGAAAAAAAGAGAACCTATCAGAAATCAGCACAGGAATAATGCGTAGTATTACTCATCATTAACCGCCCAAACAACCACCCACTGAATTTAATGATGGGTATACACGGCACTATCCACGTATACCAAAATAGGATTTTAACTGCAGTGCTGAAAGCAGAAAATCACCACAGCTGCTATCAGCAAAGGTATCCATATATGCTGAGCGCAAACACTGTTTGTGTCAGAATATATAAAATCAATGCGTGGTAGCCGACGAGTACCTGCAAGAGAAACAGGTCACAAAAGAATGAAAAAACAAACAAAGGACATTGAAAAAAGTACAGTAGGAAGGAGTAGAAGGACATATAAAATTACTGAAACAACAACAGTTTTTGGATCCTTTTATTTTTCTTTCTAACTGTTTCTTGATGTCTTGATTTGGGACTGCGATCTTCCAGCTTGGGTCTCTCAAAATGTCGATGGACATCCAACATCCTTCGAGACCCTGTGTTTGTGTGCCCTACACTGTGTCGTGCTGTACCCTACGCTAATACTCCACTAGTGTATGGTAGCGCTCGAAACATTCCCCGATGCAGAGACCAGGTTGGTCAGGACATTTGGGACAATAATAACGGGTGTCACGCCTACATCCGCGCCTGCTACAGACACGACATCTTTTTTGGGGGTATCTTTGGGTAGGGGTACTCGGGAGGACATAAGAAAAATGCCTCTCATGCAGCCGGCTCACTGCATCTGGAAGGGGAAGTTGGGCAGGCATGCCTCCTGGGTACATGTAGGCAAGGATGATCTCTTCCTGGAATTCCCGGAAAGATCCAGTTCGTCCTGACGCCCTGTATAGGACAAAGGCGTTCAGCATAGCCAATTGGTAAAGGTAAACAGACACTTTTTTGTACCAGCGTCTGGCTTTACAGGCAACTAAATACGGCGCCAAAAGCTGGTCGTTAAGGTCCACCCCTCCCATGTTAAGGTTATATTCGTGGACACAGAGGGGTTTCTCCACAACGCCAGTTGCCGTAGTGATTTGGATCGTCGTGTCTGCATGAAGGGAGGACAGAACATAAACATCCCATGTATCCTTCCACTTCACCGCAAGCAATTTGTCCGTTTTCAAGCAGGCTCTCGCCCCCTGACTAAGACGGGAATTTACAAGCCGTTGGGGGAAGCCCCGGCGATTAGGTCGCACGGTGCCACATGCGCCAATTTGTAAATCGAGAAGGTGACTAAATAGTGGCACGCTTGTATAAAAGTTGTCCACGTACAAATGGTACCCCTTTCCGGATAAGGGTGACACCAAGTCCCAAACGATCTTACCGCTGCTCCCTATGTAGTCTGGGCAGTTCGGGGGCTCCACACAGCTATCTTTTCCCTCATAGACCCGGAAACTAACTGTATAGCCTGTGGCCCTGTCACAGAGCTTGTACAGCTTGACCCCGTACTTGGCACGCTTGCTGGGGAGGTACTGTTTCATAGCAAGGCGGCCAGTAAATTTAATCAGGGACTCGTCAACGCAGACAACTTGTTCGGGGGTAAACAAGGCTGCAAACCGCTGATTGAAGTGGTCTATGAGGGGCCGAATTTTGTGGAGCCGATCGTATTCAGGGTCTCCCCGAGGACGACAGATTTCATTGTCGCTGAAATGCATAAATCGCAGAATTTGCTCGTATCTCCCCCTGGACATGGAGGCAGAGTACATGCGCATATGGTGAACTGGGCTAGTGGACCAATATAGCCGCAATTCACTCTGTTTAGTTATGCCCATGTGGAGGGAAAGGCCCAGAAAGATTTTAAATTCGGAAACCGTTATAGGTTTCCAGCCGAATTGTCTGGCAAGGTGTGAATTTGGGTTGGCGGCGATGAACTGTTGTGCATATAAATTTGATTGATCCACAATAGATCTGTAAAGATCTTCCGTGAAGAACAGCTCATAAAAGTTCAGGGGCGTAAAACCAGCTGTCTCCACGTGGATTCCAGGTTGGGCGGTGAATGGGGGAAGTACTGGCGCTGTAGAATCAGTGGGTTGCCAATTGGGATATGCCAGCGCATCAGGGAGGGCACTATGGGCTCTACGGGCCTGTCTACGAATACGCGGTGGCTGCGGGCCACTACTTGTGCTAGCCACCGCACCAGCTTCAACTGCACTTAGGGGACTCGCCACGTCACCAGGTGTTACTGCAGTGCTGGTTGTACTAGGTCCAGGGTGTACTAGGCCGCTGGCGCTTGCCAGGTCGCCAGAAAAATGAGCGGCACTAGTACCCACACTCTGCTCCATACGAGCACCCTGCGATTCCTGCATCTCAACAACTTCAGAATGGGGTCGGGTATGCCTGGGTCTAACAGGGACCCATCTGTCGTCAGAGCTGTCTGTCAGGGAGCCGCTGCTGTCATCAGGTTCATATACTGACACTAATTCGGTCATTGTAGCTTCCCCATCGCTATCAGATGACCCGGTCAGCATATAACTGAGAGCCTCTTCATCATTGTACGAACGTTTAGACATTTTGGTAACTAAATTTACCCGTACAGTGATGCGACTCACAGGTAATAAAAGCACCTGGTTGTCGAAGACTATTTCAAGCGCTACCAAAAAAACTGCTAATGCTAGCAGGGATCAGGCCTGACTCTGCTAACACAGCGGTTTTGTGTTTAGTGTTTTTTTGCAAGTGACAGTAATCTATTGATTACTAAACTTGCCTGGGTGAAAGGGTTAAACGCAGGTGCTGGCAGGAATCAGTGCTGATCGTGCAAACACCGCGTTTTGGGAACCCTAAACTATGGGGGCGCTAGTATAGTTCTGATCAGATCAGATATTGATCTGTTCAAACACTATACTAGAAATGGAAGTGTGTGTGTGTGCGTGCGTGCGTGTGTGGTAATCAAGGGGTTACTTCTAAACTATGCGCCGGGGATCTGGGGGGGGGGGGGTGGCGGGGACCCTAGACCTCCTTTGGGAAAGAAACTAGCTCGCTAGCGCAACCTCAAGTCACAATGACACCAATACAAAATACAGTAAAAACAGTATATTATGTGTGTATTAGTGCTAATGTGACAGAGGGTGTAGGGGTTAACAGGATGTGATCAGGGGGGGGGATCAGGGGTTTAAATCTATATTGGAAGGGGCTGGCGGGTATCCTATGGAAAAAGAAACAGTGGCAAGCGCTAAACCTGGTCACAAGTCACACTTATACGGGTATATAGAAAATGCTATATACTGTATACAGTGTGCGTTGTGGCAGGGGGTGTAGGGGTGATCAGGGGGGATCAGGGGGTTAAATCTTTATTGGGCGGGTGGTGGGGACCCTAAACCTCCTTGGTACACAAACTTAGTCGCCTGCGCTAATTCTGATCACAATGACACTAATACAAAAATACAAAAACACTGTATATTACGTTTGTATTATGATGTGACAGAGGGTGTAGGGGTTAACTAGCGGTGATCAGGGGGGGATCAGGGGGGATCAGGGGCTTAAATCTTTATTAGGGGGGGGTGGCGGGTAATTCAAGTGGAAAAAGGGGGGTCGCAAGCGCTACACCTGACCACAAAAATGGATTTTTGTAAGAACTTACCGTAAAATCCTTTTCTCTTAAGCTCATTGACAGACGTAGTCTTCTTGATTCTCAAGAGCTGGGTTATGTTGTCTCCGCAGGAGTAGGACTAGGCAGAATGACAAAACGTTCTGGCTCCACCCTAGGGGCAGTCCCTGAGGGTATATCCTCCCTCTCTCTGCTACAGGGAATCAGTTCTGTTTAAAGCAGTACAGAGAATTTAACCCAACCCAACTCAATGATAGAGGGGCGGGTACTACGTCTGTCAATGAGCTTAAGAGAAAAGGATTTTACGGTAAGTTCTTACAAAAATCCATTTTTCTCTATTGCTCTTTGACAGACGTAGTCTTCTTGATTCTCAAGAGCTGGGACATCCAGAAGCAGTGCCACAAATGAGGGGTGGGATTGACAAAATCAAATCCAATCTAGAAGGCCCAACCGGTGCCAAACTAGAAGTTTTAAAGGCTCATTATAAACAAAGAATGAGACTAAAGAAAAAATTTTCCAACGGAAAAAACCCTCGAGGTAGACCACTGGTCTCCTCAAATTGCGGCCTGCAAAACCTTGCGGCCAAATGAGGCATCAGACGATGCCATTACATCAACTTTATAATGTTTAGAGAAGGTATGCACCGACGACCAGGTAGCCGCCTTGCACACCTGGACCACTGACGCCTGATGGCGAAAGGCCCATGACGCACTAAGTGCCCGAGTGGAGTGCGCCTTAACAGGGAACAGGGGCTCCCGACCCTTAATAGAATAAGCCTGCACTACCGTCTGTCTGATCCATCTGGAAATGGTCGCGGCAGATGCAGGCAACCCCTTTTTGGGTCCATCTGGGATCACAAAGAGTGAATCCGTCTTGCGAAACGAGTCTGTCGTTTTCAAGTATACCCTGATCGCCCGGACCACATCCAAGGAGTGCAAAGCAAATTCCCGAGGATGACTGGGCTTAGGACACAGGGAAGGTAATACAATTTCTTCATTCAGATGAAATTCTGAAACCACTTTTGGTAGGAAGGATGGATTCGGACGAAGAACCACCTTATCTCTATGAACCACCAGATATGGTGAACGACAAGATAATGCGGCCAGTTCTGACACCCTGCGTGCAGAAGTAATAGCCACCAAGAAGGCCACCTTCTGGGACAACGTGGGTAGAGGAATCTCCCTAATATCTTCAAAGGGAGGTTTCTGAAGAACCGACAACACTAAATTAAGATCCCAGGGGGGTAACGGCGCGTGCACTGGCGGAGCCAGATGTCGCACCCCCTGGATGAAATTCCGCACCAAGGAATGAGTAGCCAAAGGCTTCTGAAAGAAGATGGCTAATGCTGAGACCTGACCCTTGATAGTACTCAAGGCCAGTTTCTGCTCAACCCCTTGTTGCAGAAAAGCCAATATTCGACTAATCGAATAAGACCGAGGACGGAACCCCAAAGGTTCACACCATGCAATGTAGGACTTCCATGTGCGATGATAAATCTTTCTGGAAGTCGCTTTCCTTGCTTCAACTAGAGTAGGAATAACTGAAGCTGACAAACCTTTGTCCTTCAGCACCTGGGTCTCAATAGCCAGGCCGTTAAAGCCAGCGATCGTAAAGCAGGATGGAAGATCGGTCCCTGAGACAGTAGATCCTCCCTGAGAGGAAGTCTCCATGGGACGTCCGCCACCAGTCTGACCATGTCGGCGTACCAAGCTCGACGAGGCCAGTCCGAAGCTACCAGGATTACTGGGATTCCTTCCTCCTCTATTCTGCGAAGAAGTCTTGGCAGTAACGCGAGAGGAGGGAAGGCATATATTAGCTGGTATTGCCCCCACGGGGCGATCAGTGCGTCTGCGGTTTCTGCTAGAGGATCGCGGGAGCGAGCCACGAATCTCTGAACTTTCCTGTTGAATCGTGATGCCAACAGATCCACATCCGGGGTGCCCCACCGTAGGCACAACTGGTGGAAAACGTCTGGATGGAGGGACCATTCCCCCTGATCCAGGGTCTGACGGCTGAGATAATCTGCCTGCCAATTCTCCACCCCCGGAATGAACACCGCAGAGATTGCTGGAACAAATCGTTCCGCCCAGCGAAGAATGCAAGCCACTTCTTTGGCCGCTCGGGCACTCTTGGTGCCCCCCTGGTGATTGACATAAGCCACGGCCGTGGCATTGTCCGACTGGATCCGAACCGAGCTGCCCTGGAGCTGCTCGGTCCAGTGAATCAGACAAAGTCTGATCGCTCTCAGTTCCAATACATTTATCGGTAACCTGGATTCTTCCGGGGACCAAAGTCCCTGGACAGATAACTGACCGAGAATTCCTCCCCATCCGGATAGACTGGCATCCGTGGTCACTGTCGTCCAATATATTGGCAGAAATGACTTTCCCTGGCTGAGCATCGGAGACCGAAGCCACCATACCAGAGACTCTCTGGTCTGTTTGCTCAATCGGATCTGATTGTCCAGGGATTCCGGATTCCGATTCCATCTGAGAAGAATCTCTTGCTGAAGAATTCAGGTATGGGACTGGGCAAATGGAACTGCTTCGAATGAAGCCACCATCAACCCCAGAACCCTCATGCAAGTCCGAAGGGAAGACCAGCTGTTGGACAGTAACAACTGGACTGCTGATTGAATCTTTCGGAGTTTCCCTACCGGAAGGAAAACTCTTGTCCTGACTGTGTCTAGAATTAGACCCAGATATTCGAGCCTCTGGGTGGGAACCAGAAATGACTTTTGCTGGTTCACCAGCCACCCGAATTCCTGTAAAGAAATCATAGTAATTTCTATGTTTTGTAGCAAGGTCTGAGGAGACTCTGCATGAAGCAGAAGATCGTCTAGGTAACCTAGAATCGATATACCTCTTTGGCGCAGAAGTGCCAACATTGGGGCCAACACCTTTGTGAAGACCCGCGGAGCCGTGGCGAGACCGAAAGGTAACGCCACAAACTGATAGTGGTTCTCCTCTACGGAAAAGCGTAGAAAACGCTGATGTCCTGCGAAAATGGGAATGTGAAGATAGGCGTCCTTGATGTCTATGGACGCTAGGACATCCCCCGGATGCAGGAAGGCTGCTACCGTGCGAATGGACTCCATTCTGAATCTTCTTATGTTGACGAAAGAATTGAGTGCTCTTAAGTCCAGAATTGGACGCACTTTGCCCTCTTTCCTGGGTATTGTAAACAGGTTTGAATAAAACCCTTGAAACCGTTCTGTCCAAGGAACGTGGACTACCACTCCTTGTTGTAGTAAATCTGTGACTGCTCTCCGCAGATCTTCTAAACGATCTGCGGATAGACGGATATTGGAAGGGAAGAATCGCGCCGGTGGGAGAGATCGAAACTCGATCTTGTACCCTGACCTTATGACTTCGCAAACCCATTTGTCCGGGATTCTGGAAAGCCATGGATCCGGGAACCGGCGAAGACGTCCCCCCACCCCAGTTATGGGTGGGGGCGCACCTTCAGGCTTTGGATGGTTTATCTTCAGGTCTGGAGGGGGCGGGCTTTTGCTTGCCCGACCAACGACCCCTGACGCCTCCTGTAGGAGCTTTGGAGGACTTAGTTTTTTCACCCGCTGGACGAAAAAACCTCTTGTGAGCAGAAAAAGAAGGCCCTCGTCTTTGACGAGTTCCTCTACCTTTAAAATTTTGCGGTAAAAAGGTGCTTTTTCCACCGGTGAGATCCTTAATGATCTCATCTAAGTTGGCTCCAAATAGACGCTCTCCTGAAAAGGGGATATTAGCCAATGCTTTTTTGGAACCTTGGTCGGCTAACCAACCTTTTAGCCACAGTGTACGCCTGAGAACCACTGCTGAGACTGATGCTCGCGCCATTAATGGAGTGGCGTCTAACGCCGCATCACATACAAACTGTAACCCCTGTATCATTTGTTCCAACAAATCTGATACCGCCTGAGGGACTTCTTCTAAGTCCCGGCGTAACCACTTGGTCCATTCAGTTACAGCCTGCGAAACCAGACCAATAGCAATTATTGGTCTGAAAGCTGATCCAATCAAGGAAAACATGGTGCGAGACATAGCTTCTATCTTGCGATCCACTGGATCTTTAAAAGACGGAGCGTCTTCTAAAGGAATAACCGTGGCTTTATTCAATCTAGCAATAGGTGAATCCACCACAAGTGGTTCTGTCCATTTCTTAATAAGGGTTTCCTCAAACGGATAACGCCTGTCAATGCGTTTAGAAATATTAAAAGTGCGTTTTGGCAGACGCCATTCTTCTTCGATTGGATTGCCAAAACATTTGGGCAATGGAAAAACCTTCGCCACTTTGATGCGCTTTTTAGTCCCAAAAGGGATCTCAGTTTCAGCTATTTCTGATGGAATACCCTGTAACCTTAAAGTCTCTTGAACAGATACAATGAGTGCGTTTACCAACGCTTCCTCTCGGGCTATGGCGGATGCCGAAACATCCTCCTCACTGTCTGAAGAGACAGGACCCGAGACACCAATACCAGATGAAGTACCTGCAACTGCAGAAATAGGCTCAGAGTCTGAATCCGAAGTTTCAGATAATAAGGGGTTAGGCGGGGGTCGCTTTCTTGCGCCCTGTCCCTGACAAGCCACTTCCACCCGGGACACAAAAGTTTCCATAATAGCTGACAAAGATTCAATTGTCAATGGGGTGCTGGAGGATCCCGCAGACCCCTCGAGGGGATCCGGAGGAGATACATGAGTGGCAGGGTCCATGTTAATACAGGACACCTTTGCCAGCAAAAACAAAAAAACTTTTTCTTTTTTTTTTTTTTGTGTGTCTCCCCCTAGCGCAATAGCGCCCCTCAGAGTACCTGCTTCTCGATCCCAGAGAGAGAGAGAGGGACCCCCAAGGCTCACCAACCGATGCAGTGCAGTTTCCAACAAACTGCAGTCAGCGTCTGTCTTACACAGACTGGAAGGAGCTGTTTGCTTTTTCCCGGGCAGAAGGCGTGGCTCCGCCCCCTGTGTACGCCTTCCGGCGTTCCCAGCCCTCCACGAGGTAGCTGGGCTCACAAAACATGGCCGCCCCCATAGAAGAGACATAAGACTCCAAAAACATGGCGGCCGGCGTGACCTGAGGACATACATGCATTCGGTCTACGGCAAAATGGCGGCGGACCGCCGATATCGTCTTCCCAGCACATCCACCTGCACTCTGCTAAGAGGTGACATATGGATCTACAGAGATACACTGCACATAAGGTAGGATTATACCTCCTATGTCTGCTGTAATGTTACAGTCTGCTGGGTAGAGTGTTAGCTCTTGAACCAAGTCCACTTCCCACAAACACATGCTGTATTACAAGGGGGACTTGTAAGTATCAGATATATACTGACCATATATGGAGGGGCCCATAATATATACTGCCTCATAATGAGGAAAAAAGGGAACGTTTACTCACCATACCGAACCGACAGGCACCCTCTCTTCTCTTCTCTGGTACCTGGCGTCCAAGCGAGCTTTTAACTCGCAAAGTCAGTCCCTTTGCTGGGACTCCGTCGCGGCCGACTCAGCGCACTGGTCTGCACGCGCTTTTAGGCAGAAACCGGGGTGACCACTGGATCTCAACATCCAGCCCGTCGCCCGGCCCCGCATACTTACTTGAATATGTCGCGGCCGACCAAGCGCAATGCCATGGTCTGCGCGCGCTCGTAGGCCGGCTGGGGTGACCACAAGTGTCGCCCAGTCCGGCATTTTTGCTTGAGGATCTCACAGGAAACACACACTGGAGAAAACTACCTAAAAAATGTCTTTTTCTTAAAGAAAAAAAGTCTTGCCAGGACCAAAAGATCCCAGCAAGGAACTTAGGTCCTTACTCCTGACTAGACAGAAAAAAACTGATTCCCTGTAGCAGAGAGAGGGAGGATATACCCTCAGGGACTGCCCCTAGGGTGGAGCCAGAACGTTTTGTCATTCTGCCTAGTCCTACTCCTGCGGAGACAACATAACCCAGCTCTTGAGAATCAAGAAGACTACGTCTGTCAATGAGCGATAGAGAAATCACACTTATACGGGTATATAGCAAAATGCTATATACTGTATACAGTGTGTGTTATGGCAGGGGGTGATAAAGAGAGGTGACCAGCGCTACGGACTTCAAAGTATGAAATGGGGGGGTGAGAAAAAAACAAAAAGGTGTAAGCTGCCCCAATCAAACCTTAGGTGAAGGTGAAAGTGATAAATAAAAGTTGTGACGATTGGTGTTGGCGCTACCTTTACAAATGCCCCAAATAACGTGAGTGGGGATAAAAGGGTGTGATAACCCACAAATAGTGAAGTGTGCCAAAAATAATATGAGTGATAGTCTAAATGAATATACAAGTGTTTATTCACATAAAGATCAAAAAATAAATCACAAACAGTGAAATGAACAAATACCGTGAGTATAATAAACCCACTACCACAAGATGTGTGAAATGAACAAATGGTAAATAAATGAACGTGCCACACAAAGTGTGATAATAAACTGAGAAAGACTTTTTGTGTGTAAAGTCCGTAGGTAGCCACTGGGTGGCGTTTTGTTAATACAACCTGTATGATGATGAGGGGTTCCCCTTCGTAGTAAGATGCAATCAATAGCCGGTGGCGGATGGCCTAGATGCTCGCAGAAGAAGAAACCCCATGGTGAATAGTAAAATCATACAGATCAAAAACAAGGCGTAGATAACTCACTCGTGAGATGATCGGGATCAGAATGCAGTGTGCGCCGGGATGCTTCCGCGTTCCACGGCCGACAACCGGAAGTAACGTATGACGTCGGAGACTCCGCCCTACGCGTTTCGTCACAATGACATCAACTGGAGCGGCTGGTATGGCAGGGGGTGTAGGGGTGATCAGGGGGGGGGGGGGGTCAGGGGGTTAAATTTTTATTGGGCGGGTGGCGGGGACCCTAAACCTTCTTGGGACAGAAACTTAGTCGCCTGCGCTAATTCTGATCACAATGACACTAATACAAAAATACAAAAACACTGTATATTACGTTTGTATTAGTGCTGATGTGACAGAGGGTGTAGGGGTTAACTAGCGGTGATCAGGGGGGGTCAGGGGGGATCAGGGGCTCAAATCTTTATTAGGGGGGTGGCGGGTAATTCAAGTGGAAAAGGGGGGGTCGCAAGTGCTACACCTGTTCACAAATCACACTTATACAGGTATATAGGTAACTGCTATATGCTGTATATAGTGTGTGTTGTGTCAGGTGCTGTAGGGGTTAATCGGGGGGGGGGGCGATTGGGGGGTAAATGTGCCTATCTAGCTGTGTGTGACTGTGTTTGGTGCAGTACTTACAGTTAGAAGTGCTCTCCTCTCGAGATGAATCCAAAAAGGATCATGGGAGAGGAGGGCACGTCTTTTCTGAGTCTGTGTTTACATTTCACAGACTCCGAACAGAAGCTGATTGGGTAGGACCGATCTACAGGTCCAGGCCAAAAATCATTGTCCTGGACCTGATGACTGATCGGTTCTGAACCCAATCGAGCCATCGGTACCAATCGAGCCATCGGTGTCGGCGGGCACGCGCGGGAGCGTGCACAGGACCGGCGGTTGAATAAAGACAATAGTCCATCCATTTCAACCTGTGTCGGTGTGAATCATTCCCCATACCCCTGAATGTTAATGTCCTTGAGATGTATGTCCAAGAGTCTTTTAAAAGTAGCCATGCTTCCTGAAGTTACTACCATTTGTGGTAGAGAATTCCACAGTCTTGTAGCCCTTTCTGTAAAGAACCCCCTGCGTAGCCTGAGATTAAAAAGCTTCTCCTCGTGTCCTCATGCATTCCTTGCAACTGAATAGTTTTTTTTCTATGCTCTGATCATCGTTGAGGTATTTGTAAATTGCTGTCATGTCCCCTCTCAGGCGTCTCTTCTCCAGGGGGAAAAAACCAAGCACTTCTAAACGCTCTTCATAATTAAGGTCCTCTAATCCCCTAATAAGTTTTGTTGCCCTTCTCTGTACTCTCTCTAGCTCCAACACATCCCTTCTAAGGACTGGCAACCAGAACTGGACAGAATACTCCAGATGTGGCGGAACCAGTGTTTTATAAAGTGTAAGGATTATAGTTTTGTCTCTGGAATACATTCCCTTCCTTATGTATGCTAATATTCTACCGACTTTGGCAGCTGCAGCTTGACATTGCATGCTATTGCTAAATCTATCTTCTACTAAGACCTCCAGATCTTTCTCCATTTTTGATACCCCCAGAGGTTCCTCCCCTAGCGTGTATTTTGCTTTTATGTTATTAGTCCCCAAGTGCAATACCTTGCACTTATCCACAAACCTCATTTGCAAAGTAGTTGCCCACTCTTATTTTGTTCAGGTCATTCTGCAAGATTTCTGTCTCCCAATGTGAAGTTATTGCCCTGCTCAATTTTGTGTCATCTGCAAAAACTGAGATTGAGCTAGTGACCCCGCCCTCAATGCTATTTATGAATAAATTGAACAAGGTTGGACCCAGAACTGAGCCTTAGGGGACCCCACTTACCACCCCTGATCAGTCTGAGTATGCGTTATTTATTACCACCCTTTGGACACGCCCCTTTAACCAGTTTCGTATCCAAGAGCAAACCTTGTGGTCGATGCCTGCAGACCTTATTTTATAAATGAAGTGGTTGTGGGGAACCGTATCAAACGCCTTAGCAAAATTCAGGTACACCACATCCACAGGTCTCCCCCTATCCAGCTCACAGTTCACCTCCTCGTAGAATATTAACAGATTGGTTTGACAAGAATGCCCTTTTGTAAACCTGTGCTAATTACTGCTGATGATGTTGTTCTCTTTAGCAAATTCTTTTATGTAGTCCTTTTTCATCCCTTCAAGAAGTTTACATACTATTGACGTCAGGCTGACCGGCCTATAATTTCCCGGGATATGCCTCTGCCCTTTTTTGATAATTGGTATCATGTTAGCTTTCCTCCAGTCACCTGGTACTGTTCCTGTCAAAATACTATCTTATACTATCTATACTATCTATTACGACATAGGGAATAAAGAGTTACTGGCAATTAAGGAAGCCTTTTCTGAATGGAGTCATCTGCTGGAAGGTACTAAACTTCCAGTGACCGTTCTCACTGATCACAAAAATCTAGAATTCATTTGTTCTGCCATAAGATTGTCTTCTAGACAAGCACGTTGGTCGCTGTTCTTTTCTAGATTTAATTTTATTATCTCGTATCAACTTGGGTCAAGAGATGGTAAGGCTGATGCCTTATCACGGATGTTGTTGGGGCTTTTCCAAGAAAACACCTCTGAATACACTATCCTGCCTCAAAAGTACTTCCTAGGGGCCACAAGTTCAATGGCATTTTTAAGTCTCCTCAAAGCAGGGTACAAGAATGACTCACTCCTCAGTAATCCTCCTATGGACATCAACCTGGAGTACAAAAATGGCTTTTGGACTCAAACACATTAGCTCTATATACCTGAATCTGCTCGGGTTGAAGTTATCCGGTTGATTCAGGACTCAAAACTTGCTGGACATTTTGGAGTTTCCAAAACAGAGGAACTTTTATCATGTTCTTTTTGGTGGCCTGGGTACAAGAAAGATGTTAAAAGCTACGTAGCCTCGTGCCTGACCTGTGCACGCAATAAGACACCCCAAGCTTCTCCTTTGGGGTTGCTCCAACCACTCCCTATCCCATCAAGACCACGGGGGTTCAATTTCTATGGACTTTGGTCAATTTACCCCCCCTCAAAAGGAATGACCACTATCTTGGTAGTCGTTCGAGAAGTCTTCAGACTACATGGAATTCCTGAAGACGTTGTGTCAGATCGAGGAGTACAGTTTACTTCAAAGTTTTGGAAAAGCTTTTGCTCAGCTTTAGGAGTAGCAATCAACCTGTCTTCTGCTTTTCATCCTCAGTCTAATGGTCAGAACGAGAGGACCAATCAAACTTTAGAGCAGTACCTTTGATGTTTTGTTAGCTATCTTCAGGATGACTGGGTGGACTATCTTCCTATGGCAGAGTTTTCATATAACAATTCTAACAATTCCTTCTGTAGCCAACAGATTAACTATGTTGCAAGAGATTCAGAAGAAATTGATTTGAGAGTTTGAGGGAGGATCAGGAATGTTACAAGAAGGCTGCTGATAGACATCGCAGATCATGTCCTACCTTTCAGGTAGGTGACAAAGTTTGGTTATCAACCAAAAGATTGAAGGTCCATGTCCCATCTGCAAAGTTGGAACAAAAGTTTGTGGGACCTTTCCAGTCACTTTCCGTTTAAAACTTCCTGACAATATGAAAATTCACCCAGTTTTTCACATATCGATACTCAAACCATTTAAGGAAAATCCTTTTTCTGTAAGAATTCTTCTACCTCCTTCACCTGTTGACATACAGGGCGAAGAAGAATTTGTGGTGGAGAGAATTCTTGACTCCAGGATCTTTAGGAACAAATTACAGTATCTGGTTTAATGGGAAGGATATGATCCAGAAGAAAATTCTTGGGAGCGGGAAGAAAATGTTCATGCCCCTCAAATAACAAGGGGATTCCACCAGAGGTTTCCTCTTAAACCTGGTCCTAAGACGTCCAGCGGACGTCCTGGGAGGAGGGGAGTACTGACATGCCCCGTACTTGAACCTGGGACCTCTGCTGTGTCTGGCGGTGACTCTGCTTAATGAGCCATCTGGAATGCTGGACAGCTCCATGGACGAATCCTTGAATGATCCTGCCGTGAATCTTAATTGCCTTGAACCTTGAACTCTTTGCTCCTCCCATGAACTTCCTGACTTAAGCCATGTCTCTGCACTTTCTGGTTGCCAGAAAATTGTGCCTTCCCAGCCAATATCTCACTTGTCTCTCCTGCTGCCGTCCGTATCTTCGCTACCATTCATTATCGACATTTGGCTTGTTCCTCAACTTCGCTTCTGCTTAATCCCAACCTACAACTACTCGCTACCGACTTTGGTTATTCCTTAACTACACTTCTGCTTGATCCCTACCTGCTATATCTGCTATTGGACCCTGGCTTGCTCACCTCCTGGTGGGCGGTCCTGAGGACCGTGACCTGGTGCTAACATGCAGCAAAATCTATCTCCACAATCAGGAGCTCTGGTGAACACTGGTTAGTACTTAGATTCCACACCTCAGGTGAGCCTGCATCATCTGCCTGGGTGACCTGCCTGTGTTCTGATCCTGCGGGTTCCTATGTGAGCTTCCACTGCTATAGCTATTGGTCTTCGAGCCTGACCCCTGATCGCGACAGCTGCAAAGCTCAGACAATCCATGCCACAATCATCCTAGATGAGGCATGTTTCCCTTTGTACATTCCCGCAAAAAGAATGAATGGGTGTTCTGAAGCCGGAAGGAAGATCTAGCTTGTAGATATAACTTCACAATATCTAAGAGATTCCTAGAACTAAAGGAAAGAACTGCTGAGAGGATTCCCTGTTTACTAGACATGCACTTTAAGCAACTAAGCCACAGAGCGACTTCTCCTAAGTCTAAAGGATGGAAGCTAGTACTCCAAAGGTTGGCGGAACAATTTCTTGGTTGCCATGAAAGACTGATGTACCCTTGGGAATTGAGTCAAGCATAGGTAAAAGCACTGCTCGAACTAGAAGAATGTTAAGAAAAGTTCTCCATGACCAGTGAATCAATCTCTGAGGTTGTTTTATGCCAACGTGATAGCCAGGAGAAAGGCGAACATGACAGAGGCCTTTAACAGGGACAGCCCTAGAACACTACGCTCCAATTCCCAAGAAGGAGTTGAGAACAAGAGGGAGATTCCATTTGGAAAACCTCTGCTTACTCGGAGATCTGAATCTAGTTGCTCCCTTGAAGAATTGTTGGACAGGAAAAGATGCCTAGACCTGTAAACACCTGTGAAGGCCGATAAAGCTGACACTTGTACTCTAAAGTAGCTGATCAATGAAGCCAGATCTAAATCCGACTGGAGGAAGCCCAGAATATTTGGAACTTCTAGATCAGTACATGATCTGTCAGCAGCAGACATGTATTGCACAGACTTTGACCAAATTCTCCCATAAACTTTGTTTGTGTTCACTATTCTAGCATTCAAGAGAGAAAGATGACTCTGCGGGAGCAACCGGGGACCTCCAATCTCAAGAACCAGACTGTCAGACGTAACTATGTTGGACATAGATGTAGAAATGCACCCAGTGACAGAAGGTCTGGCCTTATGAGAAGGGGCACTGGGTTCCGGTAGCTGGACAGTGCTAGCAAGGGGAACCATGGCCTATATGGCCAATAAACCATCACTGCCACTACCTCCACAACTTCTGTTCAGGGTTTTCATAGAAACTCAGATGATAAACAGGACTTGAAGAAATGCACAGGACCCCGCTGCATTTCGAATGATCCGCCAGGCCATCTGCGCCTGAAAAACCTCCACATGTAGAGACCATTCCTTGTTGTCCAACTGGACTCTGGAAAGAAAGTCTGTTAGAAAATTCTGAATTCCGGGGGGAGATAGCCTCTAAGATGTAGGCTTGATTCTTCTGAGCCCAAGACATCATTGGCTCCGCTTCCTGTAATAGAGAATAGGCTGTGAGTCCCCTATTGTCTTTTAACGTAGTAGACCACCGTAGTGTTGACTAGCCTAAGAGCACTGACACTCCATTCATTATATGGTGAAAGAACTGTAGGGTGCAGAAGGCTGCCCATAGTTTCAAAATGTTTAACACAATCTTGTGAAATTGACAGGCTTGTCTGCCTTGAGCTATCCCCGACAGGCAGCAAGCCCCCCCATTCCATATTTGTGGTATCAAATGTGATTGTGAACCATTAATTGGGGCAATGGAATGGCATAATGAGCCAGTTTCTCCATTGCAGCCACCAGGGGACTCACTCTTATAACTGAGGTTCTGTAGATGACCTGAATTCTGTTTCCTTGTTCCTGCTTCCTTCCCACTGCTGGAGAAACACCTTCCAGAAGGGCTGCATTCTCCGGAGCCCCCACTTGACCATTGGATCTGTAGACACCATAGTGTCAATCATTTTAGACACTGAAAGGCGTGCAGGTGGGAAAAGACAGGGCCAGGGAGTATTCAGTTTCAGAACATCGGAATCCAGAGACAAACCAATGGTCCTCCTGATTATATCGAACTGAGCCCCGAGGCACACAAAAGACAGAGTGGGCTCCAGGTGTCTTTTCCAGAATCAGCTGCCAGCTGAATTTTGAGGAGCAGCTGCCCTCTGTCTTGGGACAGTAGGAGAAGAACATCCAAGTAACTATGCAGGCGAATGCTCCTTGCATTGATAAAGAACTTTACAACCACTAAGATCCTTAAAACACAAAGGGTGATGTTGAAAGCCCGAACGGTAGACAAGCAAGCTGGAGATGGTCTTGACCTACGACAATCCGAAGGAACTTAAAGTCTTCTACGATAGGCACATGAAAGTAAGCATCTTTAGGTGTATTGGAAATGAGCCAGTCACATGACTGGACCCCCTATGAATCAGGGACAATGTTTCCACCTTGAACTTCTCCTTTTTGATGAAAATTGGTTTAGGTATGCGAGGTCTAAAATCGGCCTCCGCAAGCCGCTCCTCCTGATGACCATAAAGAGAGGCAAGTACATGCCCTGAAATCTCTTGCATCCGTGGACTGGCACAGCAGCACTTTGTGACTACAGTGACTTCACGTAATACAAGAGTATATGTTTTATTTTACCTCAGAGTGAGGCAAAATCCGTGGAAACGAATCCAAGATGAGGAAGACTTCTGAAGGACCATGAGTGTCCTGAAAAGACTGCTTTGACGTTCCAATAGGCTCAAACTCAATAGCTTCCTGTATACCCAAGGTCAAGCTTTTAGCATAGCAGGGGATATCTGGCCTCTTCACCAGATCTTCCAAAAATCCAGACATGGTTTGTAAAAACATGCAACTCTCACACGCTCTGAACTTTTTCCTCTAAACTATGTCATCTTCCGGCCTAGCAGGTGCCGGTCCTGAGGCAATACCCAACTTGCCAACTGTATCTGCGGGTTACGGTGCTGTCCAGCTTGCCACAAAATGAAGCTCCCTCAAAGGGATCTTACACTAGGCCTGTTAGAGGCAGGATCAGCAAGCTCAGGCCCCAGCCATAGCACTCACTTTGCCATTAATGACGGGAGCAAAACCCACGCCACTATGTGGATGATGTCAATTGGAGCCTCACCATGGAAACCGACGCCAGTTCCGGCTCCTGAACTACCGAGTTTCTGAAAACGCTCTTGAATACTGCGCCACATTCTCCTTCCATGTTTCCATCACTTTAAACATGGCCACAAGAGCCCAGGCTGGCTTTCAGGCCATTCACTACATCTTCCATGGAAGAGTGAAATGCTTGCTTGCCTCATCAAGGCCTCAATAACTAGAGAGGCAGCCTTTAGATGCTTCACTACCTTTTCTCTGAATGGATAGAGCTCAGCCATCTTGCTCAGAAGGGAGGTATATCTTGCGACCTTGCTCCACTCATCCAAAATAATGACCCTTATTTCCGTTAGGAATAAGAAATTAGTACGCTCTCTCTGGAGGTGCTTAAAGAACTTCCTCTTGCTTTGCAGGAGACTCTACAGGTATTACTCGTGTAAATGCCTCCTTCATTGCCTTGACCAAGGCGTCACAAGGGCAAAGGGACTCATCTGGCTTTGCCTCACTTTGAGGTCTTCATAGATGGATGGCTTGGTTAGGACGGTTCCAGTTCTTCCTGGCCATCCCTAGTGGGAGAACATGCCGTAACAGCTGTTGGACTTTGCGTGTGGCTTGTACCCCACACTTTAAGGGTGTTCTGCACTACACCCCTCGCCAGAGATTCCATTCGCTGAAAATCACCATCCCATTTTCCAACCGCCTGGGCTTAGTATGGCTCACACAGAGAATTGCCCTCCTGCATCCCCAACAGGCTCCTTCCTTGGAGTGGCTGACATGGAGGTGGATGTGGTGCCTAAAGGAGGATTCAGAGTTTCTGTTGCAGATGGTCCCCGGCAGTCTCTATGACTCTCAGTGATGACATCACACCCAGCCTGGCAGTTGTCAATGCTGCCATGATCTCGGCTGGATAGCCGAGATCGTTTTTTTTATTTTTTTTTTATTTTTTTTTTATTTCAGGCTTTCCAGCCTGTAGGAGAGATCTGAGGTCTTATTGACCCCAGATCTCCCCATAAAGAGGACCTGTCATGCTCTATTTCTATTTCAAGGGATGTTTAAATTCCTTGTAATAGGAATAAAAGTGATCAAAAAATAAAAAAATAAAGGGAAAGTGTAAAAATTGAAAAAAAAAAAAATTTAAGTGACCCCCTGTCCCCACGTGCTCGCAAGCAGAAGCGAATTCATGTGTACGTCGTAACCACATATGTAAAGGGCGTTCAATTCATACATGTGAGGTATCGCCACGAACATTAGAGTGAGAGCAACAATTATAGCCCAAGACCTTCTCTGTAACTCTAAACTGGCAACCTGTAAAAAATGTTAAAACGTTGCCTATGTTTGGCGTCATTCCACGAGTGTGTGAATTTTAAAGCATGACATGTTAGGTATCTAATTGCTCGGTGTAACATCATCTTTCACATTATTCAAAAAATTGGACTAACTTTAGTGTTTTTTTTTTTTCCAAAAAAAACGTTCTGTGCAAATACCGTGTGACATATTAGTTGCAACGACCACTATTTTATTCCCTGGGTCTCTGCTAAATATATATATATATATATATTGGGGGTTCTGAGTAATTTTCTAGCAAAAATATAATGCTTTTTATATGTAGGAGCGGAGTGCTAGAAATGGCCCGGTATGTAAGTGGTTAAAAAAGCTTTTTTTGCAGGTCCATAAGAAATACCAAAAATCTCAAGAGAAAGTTGATGCGTTTCAGTCCTTATTGACTTTAGTCATAACCTATTCACAATGAAAACAACACCAAATAAATAGGCATTCCCTGGTCTAAAAGGGAGGCAGTGGGGGGCAGAGATATTATATTAACTCCTATCAGGGGATGACAGAAAAAAACATAACAAACATCTATGGAAAAACAAATGTTACAATGTGTACCAAATAAATAGATATACCCTGGTCTCAAAGAGAAACAGTGGGGGCAAAGATATTATGTTGACCTTTGTGTTTCTGCACCTAGCCCCCTGCTACTGTTATATACACTATATTACCAAAAGTATTGGGACGCCTGCCTTTACACACACATGAACTTTAATGGCACGCCAGTCTTAGTCCGTAGGGTTCAATATTGAGTTGGCCCACCCTTTGCAGCTATAACAGCTTCAACTCTATTAGGGAATGCCGTCCACAAGGTTTAATAGGGTGCCTATGGGAAGGTTTGACCATTCTCCCAGAAGCGCATTTATGAGGTCAAGCAACGATGTTGGACGAAAAGGCCTGGCTCGCAGTCTCCGCTCTAGTTCATCCTAAAGGTGTTCCATCTGGTTGAGGTCAGGACTCTGTGCAGTCCAGTCAAGTGCCTCCACCCCCAAACTCGCTCATCCATGTCTTTATGGACCTTGCTTTGTGCACTGGTGCGCAGTCATGTTGGAACAGGAAGGGACCATCCCCAAACTTTTCCCACAAAAATGGGAGCGTGAAATTGTCCAAAATGTCTTGATATGCTGATGCCTTAAGCATTCTCTACACTGGAACTAAGGGGCCAAGCCAAACCCTTGAAAAACAACCCCACACCATAATCCCCCCCCCCCCCAACCAAATGATTTGGACCAGTGCACAAAGCAAGGTCCATAAAGACATGGATGAGTGAGTTTGGGGTGCAGGAACTGGAATGGCCTTCAGAGTCCTGACCTCACCCGACAGAACACATTTGAGATGAATTAGAGCAGAGACTGCGAGCCAGGCCTTCTCGTCCAACATCAGTGCCTGACCTCACAAATGCGCTTCTGGAAGAATAGTCAAACATTCTCATAGACACAGTCCTAAACCTTGTGGACAGCCTTCCCAGTAGAGTTGAAGCTGTTATAGCTGCAAAGGGTGGGTCAACTCTGATCCTTAAGGACTGATGCCATTAAAGGTCATGCGCATGTAAAGGCAGGTGTCCCAATACTTTTGACAATATAGTGTACATGCTATCTATTGCCATGTTATACCATACCTGCTGTTCCCGGTCCTCTATGACCAGTAGATGGGCTCCCATCCCTTCACACACTTCCCGACTCTCATTCCATGTTCTGTATTCTCCTCTAGATGAAATGTTATAACAGTTCTCTCTGTGCCGCAACCAACCATCAGGACACACCACGCACCCTATAAGAAAAAGTTTTTAATTTTTTTTTGTAAAAACCTTTATAAAAATCAACAGCTAAAATGTATACGTAACTTTGTCATTTCAGAGGTCAACCAGAATTGTAATCACAAAAGGAAGACAAAAACATATAGTATATGCCAAGCTATCATTATATTTGCCATATCAGGGCCATGGCAAAACATATAAAGTGGCAGTAAAGGCTGATAACAAGTATTTCTAAAAATGCAAACACCCCCGCCTCCTATCTATGCTGCATAACTTTTTTTAAGTCATGTGATCTCATTTTGTGCCTCTGTTCCGTGAAAATTACCTACCCGTGAGAAAAACCTACCCTCGTCACTTCCGGTTCACCCTCAGTGTGTATAACGCGGCCGTTACATTAAAACAGCTGCCCTACAATATGAATCATCTCCGCTGCTATCCCTGACACTTCACTGATGTCGGCTAGTAAATATAAAAGCGGCGGCGGGTGTATGAGAAGATACATAACGGAGCCGCCAGCCGCTTTTATATTTACTAGCCGACATCAGTGAAGTGTCAGGGATAGCAGCGGAGATGATTCATATTGTAGTACAGCTGTTTTCATGTCACCGCCGCGTGGGTAGGTTTTTTTCACGGACACCCTAATACTTTCATACTACTGCGCATGCCCTGTAGTCAGCTCCTTATCTTTTTCATTAGGTCTCCGGGGCTCTGAGCATGCGCACTGCTCAGCTGTTCATGCCCGGAAGTGACAAGGGTAGGTTTTTCTCACGGGGTAGGTAATTCTCACGTTACACCTCCCCTGTGAAGCGCTCAGCAATGGTTCTGAATTCTCATCAGCCACTGGCTCCTATTGCCCCCCCCCCCCCCCAAAAAAAAAATGTAATTCAATCTTCTCCCCTGCAGCTGCAGCTCTTTGATACAAGGAAGTTGGAGTTGCTGATTCACATGACCAGAGCGGATTAAAAAAGGATATTTCCACTGATCTTTTTATACAGGCTATGAAGGATAAGAGAGAGAAGCAGTCTATCCAATGTTCTCAATTTTACATGAACATCTTATGTAGGAATAAAACTGCATAAAGTTTGTTCTAATATCATTTAGGGTGACTCTAAATAAAAAGTAAGTCTAACAAGCCCAAAGTGAGATGGGGGTTTTACAGTGTACAAGCAATATTATACTTGCTGTGGTCACTGCAAGCACATGTACACACTGCAAGACATTCATTCCTTAACCACTTTAAGACCGGAAGAATTTGCCCCCTTCCTGACCAGGCCCTATTTTGCGATTCGGCACTGCTTTATTTAACGGACAATTGCACGGTCGGGCGACGCTGTATCTAAATAAAATTGATGTCCTTTTTTTCCCACATATAGAGCTTTCTTTTGGTGGTATTTGATCACCTGTGCGAGTTTTATTTTTTGCGCTATAAACAAAAAAAGAGCGACAATTTTGAAAAAAAAATAAAAAACAATATTTTTCACATTTTGCTATACGACATTCTCAAAAAAAAAAAAATAAAAATCAAATTTTTTTTAACATTTTAGACCAATTTGTTATCTGCTACATATTTTTGGTAAAAAAAAAAAAAAATCGCAATAAGCGTATTTTGATTGGTTTGCGCAAAAGTTATCACGTCTACTAACCACGGGAAAGATTTACTGTAGGTCATTTTTATTTTTACTAGTAATGGCGGCAATCTGCGATTTTTTTTTTTTGCGGGACTGTGACATTGCAGCGACAGATTGGACCCCTGACTGACATTTTTGACACTTTTGGGGGGGGATCAGTGACATTACTACAGTAATCAGTGCTAAAAGAAATGCACTGTTACTGTAATAATGACACTGGCAGGGAAGGGGTTAACATTATGGGTGATCAAGGGGTTAAATGTGAGCCTAGGGGAGTGATTCTAACTGTGGGGGGGCGTGGCTTCTGAAATGACCATAGAGACATGTGATTCTATATTGAAGGATCACATGGGCTCTATGATCATTCTAGGGAGAAGAACGGTCAGCTGTGTTTACAACAGCTGACTGTTGTTCTCTCTCAGCATGGAACGATCGCGGGTGTCAGGCAGCTATCAGAGCCACCTGCCAGCTGCATCGGCTTCCCCGCTGACGAGCCGGTGGTGCACATAGATAATAATCACATAGATCTACGTGATTATGTGCACGCGGTCTCGGCGGCGCACAGGGACACAGCGGGAGCCAGACCGTGGGAGGAGCGGGCACGATCGCCGCCGGCCTCCCGCAAACTTCAGAGAAACTGACAGGAGAGCCGCCTGCTTTGTAAACAAAGCAGGTGGCTCTCCTGTCAGACAGGCACAGTGAGATTGTGTGTCTCAGCTAAGCTGAAACACCAATCTCTGTGTGCCTGTCACAGACCCCCCCCCCAAAGTTAGCAAGCACAAATACGCATACATTTAACCCTTTGATCTGCCCCAATATTAACCCCATTCCCTGCCAGTGTCATTTATACAGTAACATTAATATTATTTAGAACCAATTACTGTATTAATGTCACTGGTCCCCAAAAAGTGTCAAAATGTCAGTTAGGGGTCCGATCTGTCCACCACAATGTCGCAGTCCTGCTAAAAATCGCAGATCGCCGCCATTACTAATAGAAAAAAAAATAAAGTCCAAAAATCTATCCTGTAGTTTGTAAACACTATAACTTTTGTGCAAACCAATTAATATACACTTTTTTTTTTTCTTTTACCAAAAATATGTAGCAGAATACAAATTGGCCTAAACTGATAACTGTGTTATTGCAGCGATCTGTCTGTTTTTTTCATTCAGCCCACTAGGTTGTAACATGTGTAGGGGGAAAAGATTTTGTGGTAAGCTTTTGAGTAAACAAAATATTATATATATATCTGCCTCCTACACTCCTCCCAAAGACTCGCCAATCATATTTTATCTTTATTTTATTTATCACAGTCAGATCAATGAAATATGCTTTATGTTAATGGTAATAAAGATGTTGTTGTTAATATCTATATTTGTAACCTAAGAGCCGGTTCACACTAATCCGACTTGTCAGGCGACTTGGTCACCTGACAAGTAGCTTCCAATGCTGTGCAATGGAACCGTTCTAATCAGAGTCGCTCCGACTTAGAAAAAGGTTCCTGCACTATTTTTTGGCAAAGTCAGAGCGACCTGCATTTACTTCTATTATGAGAAGTCGTTGCAAACCGCGCTGAAGTCGCGCTGCATGGGCGACTTCATTAGTCGCCCGAAGTCGAGGCGACTTTGAGTCGGATTAGTGTGAACCAACTCTAATTCGGCATAAAACATTTAACAATGTTATTTCATGAGATAATTTACAAGGGCGTGTTTAGAGGCGGAATTAGTGGTGGGGCAGGGTAGGGGTTGGGTGGTGCAGCAGGCGGCGAGTAACTCTTAACCACTTAAGCCCCGGAGGATTTGGCTGCTCAAAGACCAGAGGTCTTTTTTCAACTTGGCACTTAATGACTTTAACTGACAATTGCGCGGTCATGCAATGCTGTACCCAAACGAAATTTACGTCCTTTTTTTCCCACAAACAGAGCTTTATTTTGGTGGTATTCGATCACTTCTGGGCTTTTTGCGATAATAAAAAAAAGAGCGAAAATTTTGAGAAAAATTACATTTTCAACTTTGTCTTTTAAAAAATATCCAATATACTCAATTTATGTCATATTTTGGCCAAAATGTATTTAGCTACATATCTTTGACAAAAAAAATCTCAATGAGTGTATTTTTATTGGTTTGCTCAAAAGTTATAGCGTCTACAAACTATGGTGTAAATACTGAAATTTACGCAGCTTTAATTTCTGACTGCCCATCTCATTTCATGAAGTGCTAAAATGGCAGGGCAGTACAAACCCCCCCCCCCCCCCAAATTACCACTTTTTGGAAAGTAGACATCCTAAGGAATGTCCTAAGAGGTATGTTGAGCTCATTGAATATTTCATTTTTTTGTCACAGGTGTTTGAATAATGACTAAAAAAAAAAAATGTTTTTTTTTTTACACAGTTGTCATTGAAATGATATATTGCTCACACATGCCATGGGTATATGTGTAATTACACCCCAAAATATATTCTGCTGCTTCTCCTGAGTACAGGGATACCCCATGTGTGAGACTTTTTGGCAGTCTAGCCGTGTACGGGACCCATAAAACCAATCCCCACCATCAGAATTTCAAAGGGCGTACATTTTTCATTGCATCTTCTCACTACCTATAACAGTTTAGGAGGCCCTGAAATGTCAAGATACCACAACCCCCCCCCACCCAAATGACCCTATTTTGGAAAGTAGACACCCCAAGCTGTTTGCTGAGAGGCATGGTGAGTCCATGGAATATTTTGCCACAAGTTTTGGGAAAATTAAATTTTTTTTTTTTAACACAAAGTTGTCACTAAAAGATACATTTCTCACACATGACATGGGTATATGTGGAATGACACCCCAAAATACATTCTGCCACTTCTCCTGAGTATGGGAATACCCCATGTGTGAGACTTTTTGGGAGCCTAGCTGTATACGGAACCCCGAAAATCAATCACCATCTTCAGGTTTTCTAATGGCGTAAATTTTTGATTTTACTCCTCACTACCCATCACAGTTTCGGAGGCCCTGAAATTTCAAGATAGCACAAAACCCCCCAAATGACCGCAGTTTGGAAAGTAGACACCCCAAGCTATTTGCTGAGAGGCACGGTGAGTGCATGGAATATTTTATATTTTGCCACAAGTTTCGGGAAAATTACATTTTTTTTTTTTTTTTTAAGACAAAGTTACATAGTTAGCGAGGTTGAAAAAAGACATCAGTCCATCCAGTTCAACCTATGATGTGTGTGTGTGTTTGCTGTTAACCGTAGATTGTATACCCCTGTATGTTGTGGTCTTTAAGGTGCCCATCTAATAATTTGTTTAAACTATCGATGCTCCTTGCCGATACGACAGTTTGCGGAAGAGAATTCCACATCCTTACTGCTCTTACAGTGAAGAACCCCCTGCGTATTTTAAGGTTAAACCGCCTTTCCTCTAATTTTAGTGAGTAGCCGCATGTCTTATTGCATTCCCTTTCTCTGAATAGGTTTTTCCACATGCTAGGGTTGCCAGTACAGTATTTGTACATTGATATCATATCCCCCTTCAAGCGTCTCTTCTCCAGAGAGAATAAGTTCAGTGCTTGTAGTCTTTCCTCATAGCCGATGCCCTCCATTCCCCTAATTATTTTTGTTGCCCTTCTCTGGACTTTCTCCAGTTCCAGTTCCAGCACATCCTTCCTGAGGACCGGTGCCCAGAACTGGACAGCATACTCCAGATGTGGCCAGACCAGAGTCTTGTAGAGTGGGAGAATAATCTCTTTATTTCTGGAGTGAATCCCCTTTTTTATACATCCCAGTATTCTGTTGGCTTTGCTTGCAGCGGCTTGACATTGCATGCCACTGCCAAGTCTGTTGTCTACCAGTACCCCCAGGTCCTTTTCCATCCTAGACTCACCCAGAGGTCCCCCCCTAGGGAGCAGCTTGCTTTCTGGTTTCTGGCACCCAAGTGCATTACTTTACATTTTTCAACATTAAACCTCATCTGCCATGTAGTTGCCCACCCCATTATTCTGTTCAGGTCCGCTTGTAAGGTTTCCACATCCTGCCCAGAAGATATTGGCATGCTTAGTTTAGTATCATCCGCAAATACTGAGATTGTACTAGATATCCCCTCCTCTAGATCATTTATGAATAAATTAAACAGGATGGGCCCCAGGACAGAACCCTGGGGGACCCCGCTTTCCACACCCGCCCAATCTGAGTATTCCCCATTAATCACCACCCTTTGCAACCTCCCCTGGAGCCAGTTCTCTATCAAGGTACTCACCTTATGATCCATACCTACCTTCCTTAGTTTGAACAGTAAGTGTTTGTGGGGAACGGTGTCAAAGGCCTTTGCGAAGTCCAGGTACACCACATCCACAGGCTTACCTTTATCTAGGTGGCAGCTCACTTCATCATAGAAGGGTAATAGATTGGTTTGGCAAGAATGATTTTTCATGAATCCATGCTGATTACTACTAATAATATCATTTTCATTACTAAAGTTTTGTATGTGGTCCCTTAACATCCCCTCCAAAATCTTGCAGACTACTGATGTTAGGCTGACCGGCCTATAGTTACCCGGGATATATCTCGGCCCCTTTTTAAATATTGGTACCATGTTGGCTTTTTTCCAATCAGCTGGCACCACACCTGTCTGTAAACTATCCTTAAAGATCAAGAATAATGGTCTGGCAACCACCTGGCTGAGCTCTTTAAGAACCCTCAGGTGCAAGCCATCCGGTCCCGGTGATTTATTTATGTTAAGTTTCTCTAGTTTAGTTCTAAGTCTATCTTCTGTTAGCCATGGTGGTACTTCCTGAGGTGTGTTATTTAGCTTGGCCTTACAAGCTGGGTTAGTGTAGCCCCCCAATTCTTTTGTGAAGACTGAAGAGAAGAAATTATTTAACACTACCGCCTTTTCCCTGTCCTCTGTGGCCAAAACTCCCTTATCGTCTTTTATGGGGCCAATGTGTTCTGGCCTCACTTTCTTACTGTTTATATACTTAAAGAATTTCTTGGGGTTCTTTTTACTCTCTTCCGCTATATGTCTCTCGTGTTCTATTTTAGCCACCCTGATTTCGTCTTTACATTTCTTATTACACTCTTTGTAATGCTTGAATGCTGCCAATGACCCCTCAGCCTTGTATTTTTGGAAGGCCTTTTCTTTAGCATTAATATGCATTTTTATGTAGGAGTTTAGCCACCCAGGGTTTAGTTTTGCTCTTTTAAATGTATTTCCCTTTGGAATGCACTGGTCAATCCCTTTGTTAAGTATGCTTTTGAAGCACTCCCATTTCTCCTCTATGTTCTTTGTTCCCAGGGTTCTATCCCATTTGATATTTTCTAGCAGAGAGCAAAGTTTTGGGAAATTGGCTCTTTTGAAATTCAGTGACCTTATATTGCCCTTGTGTTTCCTATTGCTATAATTAGTAATAGGAAACACAAGGTTTTTGACCGGTTTTGACCGCCATTATCCAACCGAACAGGGCTGAAAAGGGATCAAGTGCTGGATACGCCCAGCACTATACATATTTGGAGATATCCTCATTCTATTCCAACTCTACAGACGACCTGTGTTTTTGACCCCGTTTTGGAGATCCTCGTGGGAATTTTTGATCGGGGGGCTTTTTCACTGTCACCTGTGAAGTTACTACTTATCTATACTTGAATCTGGTTTATAACCATTTAATTTCCCTTTTGAAGCCCGTACATATACATCTTTTCAGGTCTATTCATAGACCCAGCCAATTTGGCATATATTACTTGCGGTCAAGGATACCTGAAGGTTTTTTCCTAACCCGTTAAGATCCATTCATTTGGTCCTCCGTCCTGGAATCTACAGAGTTTCTGCATATCTGTCTGAGCTCTGGTGTTTCCTGGACTATCAAGAAAGGCAATTTGACCGAAACGCGTCTAGTCCGGTCCAGACATCTCAGACTCTCTCGGTTCCAAGACGTAGTTATGACCATGTTTTTATGATACAGGTTATTCTTGTCTTTGTCAATCCATTTTTTGTAACATTTGTAATAAAATTTATTTACTTTCATACTCAAGTCCTGGTTCTTGCCGTTGAAAGTCCCACTCCTCAGGGGTTTTCTATTGTTCAATATTACTATAATTAATACTGAGACTAATTGACCTATGGTCACTGTTTCCTAAGTTGCCCCGTATTTCTATATCCGTGAGCAGGTCTGTATTGTTGGTAATCAGTAGGTCAAGTACCGCATTGTTTCTTGTCGGTAGAGTTGAGCGGACACCTGGATGTCCGTGTTCGGCGGGTTCGGCCGAACTTGAAAAAAAAGTCCAGGTCCGTGTCCCGGACTTTTTCCGAACTTTACCCGGACACCGAACCCCATTGAAGTCAATGGGGACCCGAACTTTCAGGCACTAAAATGGCTCTAAAAAAACAAATGGAAAGGGCTAGAGTGCTGCAAATGGCAGCAAAATGTAGTTAAAGAGCATGGCAAGTGCTCTTAAAAAAAAATTTCCCTTTAAATTAATGTTTTAATTGCAGATTAGAACAGCAATCTGTAGTGAAATATAGCTGAACGCTGCACACAACAGACTGATAAAAATAGATTTTTTTCTCCCTCCTCCTCTGTGGGCTCAAGTGAGGGCAAAAAGGTTGTTCACTGCACCACCCCCCACACAGCAAAATCGATGTAGACTGTCCCTGCCTAATCTCCAGCCTGGCCCTAATATGCTCGATAAGATCATTCACTGCACAACCCCCCACACAGCAAAATCGATGTAGAACACTGACCCTGCCTAATCTCCAGCCTCGCCCTAAAATGCTCTAATAACTCTCCCTGCCTGCACTCCGACCTGTCCCTGCATTCTTTTCGGACACAATTTTTCACAGAATCACTGTCTGTCCCTAATCAGCAGCCAGCACGTATGATGTGTGCTCTGTCCCTAAACTACAGCAGAATGACGCGGCGCGCTGGGGCTCTCGAACTTATAAAGACATGGTCACATGCTTCAGATGGCCAATCACAGCTACTAATACATTAGTAGGCATGGCTGTGATGGCGCACACCAGTTAAACGCTTGTTGATTGGCTGTTGAAAGCCCGCCATTAAAAGCGCGCCATTACATACAAACCCGGAAATAAAATGACCGAACACAGATTTTAAACCCGAACATACAGTAAAGTTTTCGGGTCAGTGTTCGGGTAACAAAAATCCAATTATTCGGTACGAAAATGAATAATACAGTCCGTGTTCGCTCAACACTACTTGTCGGTGCATTCACCATCTGACTCATGAAATTGTCCTGCAAAACATTTAGGAACTGCCAAGCCTTGGCTGAATGCGCGGTTCCTTCTGCCCAGTCTATATCTGGATAATTAAAGTCCCCCATTATAATGACATTTCCCATCCTTTCTGCCAATCCTATCTGTAAAAGGAGGTCCGCCTCCCCCTCCCCCTCCTCCCTCTGGTTGGGGGGCCTATAGCATACGCCCAATATTACCTTCCCCATAGTGCCTTCCCTTTGAAGTTCTACCCATAGGGATTCTGCCTCGTCCATAGCTCCATTATTAATATCATCCCTCATATTTACTTGTACACTGTTCTTAATATACAGACATACCCCTCCCCCTTTTCTACCTTCTCTATCTCTGCGATAAAGGGAATACCCCTGAATGGTCACCATCCAGTCATGAGAGCTGTCAAACCAAGTCTCTGTTATCCCCACAAAATCTAAGTCCTCCTCAAACATCAGCAGCTCCAGCTCTCCCATCTTGTTAGTCAGGCTTCTGGCATTGGTATACAAGCCTCGTAATTTTGACCGGTTACATATATCCTCATTTGATGTTTTTAGGCTGCTCTCTTGATTTTTCCCCATACCCACCCTGGGTTTAGAAGCTCCGAACACCCTACTGCTAATTCCCCCATTTCTACCCTCTGAATCTTGCTTTCCACTGGCTAATTCTACATCTTTACCCTCCCCCCCATCACCTAGTTTAAAAGCCCCTCTAACTTTTCGGCCATCTTCTCACCCAGTACGGCTGCATCCTCCCCATTTAGGTGCACTCCGTCCCTACCAAAGAGCCGGTGGCCGACTGAGAAGTCGGCCCAGTTCTCCAGGAACCTGAAACCCTCCTTACTACACCAGCTCCTCCGCCACTTGTTAACTTCCCTAATCTCCTGCTGCCTCTCTGCTGTGGCTCGAGGTACAGGTAGTATTTCTGAAAATACTACCTTGGAGGTCCTAGTCCTCAACTTAGCTCCTAAGTCCCTGAAATCGTTTAGGACTCTCCATCTTCCTCTGCCTATGTCATTGGTACCCACGTGTACCATGACAGCTGGGTGTTCCCCAGCCCCACCCAGCAATCTGTCCACCCAATCCACGATGTGCCAAACCCGAGTGCCCGGTAAACAGCAGACTGTTCGGCGCTCACGGCCTTTGTGGCAGATCTGTCCTTCTAATAATTGAGTCCCCTACCACCAACACCTGTCTTTCCTTTCCCTTTCTCCCGTCCTCACTGGAGGAGTTCTTCAACTGGCAGCTAGGGGCGTCGCTCTGCTCCAGCAATGCTGGTCCCTGACTGGTTTCCCCAACATCACGCAACGGGGCGTATTTATTGGGGTGCTCCAGCCCAGGACCGGCATCCTTGCCTTGTCCCCTTCTACCCCTCTTGTCACCCCTCTACTCTGCTCTGATGCCTGCACCTCCAATACTCCGCACACCTCTGTGCAGGCCCCTGCCTGCGCCTGACTGGTACGATCCCAGCTCTCCTTCGGTATGGACATTTGGCTCAGTGTTGCCAGCTGCCTCCCTAGATTCAGGACCTGAGCTTCCAGGGAAGCAACGTGCTTACATTTTGCGCATTTGTATTCGCCGTTGATTGCATGATCGAGGAACGCATACATACCACAAGATGTACACTGAGTCGCATCTCCACACCCGCCGGGCATTGTACCTACTAATCTAATCTAATGGGGATTTAGTAATTAAAGTCTGTCCTGTGTGGCTGTTAAAGTTGTCACTAAATGATACATTTTTCACACTTGCCGTGGGTATATGTGGAATAACACCCCAAAATTCCTTTTTCCTGCTTCCCCTGAGTACAGGGATACCACATGTGTGAGACTTTTTGAGAGCCTAGCTGTGTACAGGACCCTGAAAACCAATCAACACTCTCAGGTTTTCTAATGGCGTAAATTGTGCATTTCACCTCTGCACTACCTGTCACAGTTTCAGAGGCCCTAAAATTCCAAGATAGCAAGCCCCCCCCCCCAAATGACCCCATTTTGGAAAGTAGACACCCCAAGCTATTTGCTGAGAGGCATGTGGAGTCCATGGAATATTTTATATTTTGCTACAAGTTCCGGGAAATATATATATATATATATATTTTTTTTTACACAAAGTTGTCACTAAATGATATATTGCTTACACATGCCATGGGTATATGTGAAATGACACCCCAAAATACATGCTGCTGCTTCTCCTGAGTACAGGGATACTCCATGTGTGAGACTTTTTTGCAGTCTAGTCGAGTACAGGACCCCGAAAACCAATCCCCACTTTCAGGCTTTCCAAGGGCGTAAATTGTTCATTTCACTCCTGACTACCTATTACAGTTTCGGAGGCCATGAAATGCCAAGACACCACAACCGTCCCCCCCCCCCCCCCCAAATGACCCCTTTTCGGAAAGTAGACACCCTAAGCTATTTGCAGAGAGGCATGTTTAGTATTTTGCAGATCTCACTTTTTGTCACAAAGTTTTGGAAATTGAAAAAAAGAGGAATAAAATGCATTTTCCTGTCTTTTTCTTCATTTTCCAAAAAAAAATGAGAGCTGCAAAATACTTACCATGCCTCTCAGCAAATAGATTGGAGTGTCTACTTTGCAAAATGGGGTAATTTGGGGGTGTTTTGTGCCATCTTGGCATTTCATGGCCTTCAAAAGTGTGATAGGTAGTAAGGAGTGAGATCAACAATTTACGTCCTTAGAAAGCCAGAAGGTGCGGATTGGATTTCGGGGTCCTGTACGCGGCTAGACTGCCAAAAAGTCTCACACATGGGGTATCCCTGTACTCAGGAGAAGCAGCAGAATGTATTTTGGGGTGTCATTTAACATATACCCATGGCATGTGTGAGCATTATATCATTTACTGACAACTTTGTGTAAAAAAAACAAAAAAAATAATAATAATAATTTTCCCGAAACTTGTGGCAAAATATAAACTATTCCATGGACTCATCATGCCTCTCAGCTAATAGCTTTGAGTGTCTACTTTGCAAAATGGGGTCATTTGGGGGGGAGTTTGTGCTATCTTGAAATTTCAGGGCCTCTGAAACTGTGACAGGTAGTGCAGAGGTAAAATAAGCAATTTACGCCATTAGAAAACCTGAAGATGGGGATTGGTTTTCGGGGCCCCGTACACAGCTAGGCTCCCAAAAAGTCTCACACATGTGGTATCCCTGTACTCAGGAGAAGCAACAGAATGTATTTTGGGGTGTCATTTCACATATACCCATGGCATGCGTGAGGAATATATCATTTAGTGACAACTTTTTGTAAAAAAAAAACAAAAAACAAAAAACAAATTGTCATCTTCCCGAAACTTAGGGAAAAATATAAAACACTCCATGGGCTCAATATGCCTCTCAGGAAATAGCTTTGGGTGTCTACTTTTCTATAGAACAAAATGGTGGATGTTGCAAATTTTTTTGTCACACGGTATTTGCGCACAGATTTTCCAAACGCAATTTCTGCAAAGAAAATAATTTTTTTTAATTTATTGCACAAATACACTATATTATTCCAAATTGTTTGGTAAAATATAAAAGATGATCTTATGCCGAGTACATAGATACCAAACATGATATGCTTTAAAAATTGCGCACGCCTGTGCAGCGGCAACAAACTACGTACATTTTTAAAAGCCTTTAAAAGTCTTTACAGGTTACCACTTTAGACTTACAGAGGAGGTCTACTGCAAGAATTACTGCACTCGACCTGGCGTTCGCGGTGATACCTCACATGCATGCTGCAATTGCGGTTTACATATGACACTACTAGACCAACGCTTGCGTGCGCCTTTGCGCGCAAGCACGGGGGGACAGGGGGGGGCTTGATTTTTTTTTTTTTTATTTATTTTGCTTTTTATGTTATTTTGACACCTTTCCTTTCATTTTTTTTTTAATCATATTTTTATTGTTATCACAGTGAATTTAAATATCCCCTATGATAGCAATCTGTAGCGACAGGCAGGGCTGCTGATAGAAATCATGGGGCCCTGTACAGTCCCTTAAGCCCCATGCCTGGCCCTGCCCCTGGCCCCTCCCTAGACCCCGCCCCTGACCCCGCCCTAGAGGGGTCTGCTACAGGCACTCCTATGGAATGCTGTGTAGCACAGTTTGAAGCACAGGAAAATATTTTTTCAGCTTCTGGGTTTAGTGTTTAGTGCCGGTTCACATATATGCAATGCGGGAACCCTGCAAATCCACTGCGGGTTCCCACATCACATTCAAATCGCAAGCAGTTCACACTGACCTATGCGAATCGCTGGGGGTGTCAATACAAAGTTAACAACACCCCCAGATCAGTTCACATATCGCAGTGCAAACTGTCAGTTCGGACATGAATCGGATCGCATAGGTGTGAACCACCATGCCAAACCAAACCAAAAGGGTCCTGTGCGAGTTGTGTCTGAATGCAATGTGAATTCAGCCATACAATCTGTATGGCTGAATTTTCATTGCACAGACATCGCATTTGATTTTAGGAGCAGTGCGCTGCGAATCACATGTGATGTCTGACACTAATGTAAACCGGGACTAAATCCTGGCTTTCACAGGCAGTCGGTGATTCTAGTACTAAATCCAAAGGGGGGGCACACAGAAAATGCTGAGGCTAAGCTAGCTGTTTTGAAATGGCACAGGGGTGGCTCTGAAATAAATTGCTGCCAGTGCTAGCCCTACCCCATTTTAAAGTGGTGGTGATGGGAACTCAGGCCTCATATACATGGAGGCTAAAAATAAGCTGGGCATAACATTTCTGCACCTGAGGAGCTGCAGGTGCCACCGTATACAGCCTTCTATACATGTTCTCTTGATAAAAGCTGAAGCTTCAGATACTGTATACTGTATATATCTTCCAGTTCATCTCACTGCTCCTCTCTGCACTCTCTTCTGTTCTCTGTCTGTCTCTCTCTTTCTCTCTTCCCTCCCTTATTTGTTCACTCTGTTCCTCTTTCTTTTTTTTTTATCTCATCCTTTCCTCTCTCTCTCTCTATCTTTCTGCTCTCTCTTTGTCCCTCTCTGCCTATTTCTCTTTCTTTATCCTATCTATATTTATTTATTCTATCTCTCTCTGCTGTATCTCTATCGTTTCAGTCTCTTTCCCTCTCTCTCTATCTATCTTTATTATGTATTATGTAATCTTTATCTCTCGGTCTCTTTCTTTATTTTTCTCTCTTCTTCTCTTTCTATCTCTCTCTATCTCTCTCTTTCTCTCTCTTTCTCTCTCTCTCTCTCTCTCTCTCTCTCTCTCTCTCTACCCCTCTCTCTTTCTGCCTACATCTCTGCTTCTTTCTCCATTTCTCTTTTTCTTTCTCCCTCTATTCCTCTCCATCTTTATCTTATATTATATAATATGTATCTGTCTCTTTCTCTCTGTCTCTCTTTCTGTCTGCCCCTCAATCTGTAATTATCTCTATATCTAATTTTCTCCATCTCTCTCTTTCAGTCTCTTTCCTCTCTCTTTCCTCTTTCATCTCTCTTTATCTCTCTCTTTCTCTATTGCTCTCTCCATCTCTCTATCTTTCTCCATCTCTCTCTCTCTCTCCCCCCCTCTCTCTCTCTCTTTCTCCATCTCCCCCCCCCTCTCTCTCTATCTCTCTTTTTCTCTATTGCTCTCTCCAGCTCTCTCTCTCTTTCTCATCTCTCTCTTCCCCCCTCTCTCTTTCTCCATCTCCCCCCCTCTCTCTTTATCTCTCTCTCTCTCTTTCTTTCTGCCCAGCCTACCTCTCTGCTTCTTTCTCAATTTCTCTCTCTCTCTCTGTATCTTAAATTATATAATATTTATCTGTCTCTTTCTCTCTGTCTCTCTCTATCTGTCTGCCCCTCCATCTCCAATTCTCTCTATATCTCGTTTTCTCCATCTCTTTCAGTCTCTTTCCCCTTTCATCTCTCTTTTTCTATTTTTATCTCTCTCTCTTTCTCTGTCTGTCTTTCTCCATCTCTTTCTCTCTCTCTCTCTCTCTCTGTCTCTCCATCTCTCCCCCCATCTATATCTCGCTTTCTTCTCCGCTCAGTCTGTCTCTCCCCATCTCTCACTTTCTTTCTCTCTGTCTGGGATGGGAGTTTTTAGATAAACTGAAAGCAGAGGTTTTTAGGGCAGTGTCACAATGCTTCCCATCTCTGGCAGAGAGAATCCTCTTTGTTCATTATGTATTGAACTCCTGTAACTTTCCCTTGTAACAGAAATGACAGGATGCCTCCAATGACACTGCTATATGGTTATTGATCATTTTATTTCCAACCTGAAAAAAAAGCTTTTCTTGTTCTCAGATAGCTTGATTAAAAAGCACAAATTTTAAAGCATAACTTTTTTTTTCTATTTACTATATAGAAGTTTTTAGGCTGACTTTGGAAATAATACCAGTGAGGCAAGCACATATTTAGCTACATCAATCCTGCAAACATTTACAACGTCAAATAAATAAAGAAACAATCTGGACTTTCCTTGAATTTTAGCCCTGCCTGACTTTGTGTGAAATAAATATGTCTTAAGAGTTCAGACACACCTGACGGTTCTGCTGTGTTAGGCACTATCTGGCAGCCTCAAGATCACAAACTTCTTCTCCTCACTTACCTCTTCTTCTCCTCAGTTCCTGTAGTGCTGCTGCCTGCTTCCTGGAGAAATGTTAGCTGAGTTGCTACCTCTGCCGCCTCACAGCTTCCAGGCCGAGTGGGGAGCAGAGCTGAGCACCATGAGCAGGGGAAGATAGATCATTCCACCAGGGCAGGGAAGGCAATAAGCAGGCTGCAGGCAAGAATCCTATGTGGAGCAGGCACTGAATTGACATGCGCACAAAACAGAAGAAATAGTCCCTCCCACACCCACCAGCACATTATGGCAGAGGGGCCCAGAAAAAGGAAAGACACGCCCAGTTAGGTAAGTAGGAGAGGGGATGCTGTTAATTCAAAAAGGCTTTTTTTTAATTTTTTTATTCTGCACTGTGTTTTTGATTTTAGATTGCCCAGGCCCCCCTGCTAAACTGAGGACTCTGGGCCCGGTACAACAGGGCCAGTTGTACTGGCTTATCAGCGGCCCTGGCGACAGGTACTCTTTTTTTAAAAAAAATTGGGGTCTTTTAGACTCTAGATCTCTCCTCTGACCTTAATGCATCTGACCACACCAAAATTGGTGTGATAAAATACTTTCCCAATGGCGCTGTTTATTTCTGACGAAACAGAAGTCATGAAATGCTCATAGCTTCCGGTATCTTAGGCCATAGAGATGATTGGAGCCATTCTCATCTCCAATCAGCTCTATGGTTAGATAATTGAACCACCGGCTGCACTCTCGGGTTAACCGGTGGAACAGGAGAGCCTGAGAAAAACCAGCGAAGGCGGCGGTAGGGGGGGGGGGGGGGGAGTCCCCTCCCACTGCATGTAAAAGCAGTCTATCGGCCAATTATCCTTTAGGATTGCTTTTACATGTAAGCCGACCGCTGGCTGTAAAAAACTATACCAAGGTGATGCATAAATCTGCAGGCATCATCCTTGTATAACCACTCAAAGTCCAGTAACGTACCAGTACATTGCTTGTCCTTGTTTGGCATATAGTGTAGCTTTTTTTTTTTTTTCATGCAGCCTGTGGGCTGAACGAAAAAAAGAGAACCTAACAGAAATCACCACAGGAATATTGTGTAGTATTACACACCATTAACCACCCAAACAGCCACCCACTGAATTTAATGGTGGGTGTACATGACAATATTCCACGTATACCTAAAAGGTATTTTAACTGCAGTGCAGAAATCAGCCTACCACAGCTGCTGCCAGCAAAGGTATCCATATATGCTGTGCGCAAACGCTGTGTCAGAATATATAAAATCAATGTGGCAGCCGACGGGTACCTGCAAGAGAAACAGGTTAACAAAAGAATGAAAAACAAACAAAGTACAGTAAAAGTACAGTAGGAAGGGTAGAAGAACATAAAAAATGACTGACACGACAACTGTTTTTGTATTTTTTTTTTATTTTTTTTTTTGTAACACTTTTTTTTGTGAACTGCGATTTTCCAGCTTGGGTCTCTCAAAAATGTCGATAGCCATTGAACATCTTTCGAGACCCTGTGTTTGTGTGCCCTACACTATGTCGTACTGTACCCTACACTAAAACTCCACTAGTGTATGGTAGCGCTCGAAACATTCCCTGATGCAGAGACCAGGTTGGTCAGGACATCTGGGACAATAATAGCGGGTGTCACGCCTACATAAGCGCCTGCTACAGACACGACATCTTCTTAGTGGTCGTCTTTGGGTAGGGGTACTCGGGAGGACATGTGGAAAATATCTCTCATGCAGCCGGCTCACTGCATCTGGAAGGGGAAGTTGGGCAGGCATACCTCCTGGGTACAGGTAGGCATTGATGATCGCTTCCTGGAATTCTCGGAAGTATCCAGTTCGTCCTGACGTCCTGTATAGGACAAAGGCGTTCAGCATAGCCAATTGGAATAAATAAACAGACACTTTTTTGTACTAGTGTCTGGCTTTACGGGCAACTAAATACGGCGCCAAAAGCTGGTCGTTAAGGTCCACCGCTCCCATATAAAGGTTGTAGTCGTGCACATAGAGGGGTTTCTCCATAACACCAGTTGCCGTAGAAATTTGGATCGTCGTGTCTGCGTGAAGGGAGGTCAGAACGAAAACATCCCGTGTATCCTTCCACTTCACTGCAAGCAATTTGTCCGTTTTCAAGCAGGCTCTCTCCTCCCGACTAAGGCAGGAATTTACAAGCCGTTGGGGGAAGCCCCGGCGATTAGGTCGCACGGTGCCACATGCACCAATTTGTAATTCAAGAAGATGACTAAATAGTGGCACGCTTGTGTAAAAGTTGTCCACGTACAAATGGTACCCCTTTCCGAATAAGGGTGACACCAAGTCCCAAACTATCTTGCCGCTGCTACCTATGTAGTCTGGGCAGTTGGGGGGCTCCACAGTGCTATCTTTTCCCTCATAGACCCGGGAACTAACTGTATAGCCTGTGGCCCTGTCACAGAGCTTGTACAGCTTAACCCCGTATCTGGCACGCTTGCTGGGGAGGTACTGTTTCATAGCAAGGCGGCCAGTAAACTTAATCAGGGACTCGTTAATGCGGAAAACTTGTTCAGGCGTAAACAAGGCTGCAAACCGCTGATTGAAGTGGTCTATGAGGGGCCTAATTTTGTGGAGCCGATCATATGCAGGGTCTCCCCAAGGACGACAGATTTCATTGTCGTTGAAATGCAAAAATCGCAGAACTTGCTCGTATCTCGCCCTAGACATGGAGGCAGAGTACACGCGCATATGGTGAATTGGGCTAGTGGACCAATATAGCCGCAATTCACTCTTTTTGGTTATGCCCATGTTGAGGGAAAGGCCCAGAAACGTCTTCAACTCGGAAACCGTTACAGGTTTCCAGCCGAATTGTCTGGCAAGGGGCGAATTTGGGTTGGCGGCAATGAATTGACCAGCGTATAAATTTGTTTGGTCCACAATAGTTCTGAAAGATCTTCCGTGAAGAACAGCTCAAAAAAATTCAGGGGCGTAAAACCAGCTGTCTCCACGTGGATTCCAGGTTGGGCAGTGAATGGGGGAAGTACTGGCACTGTAGAATCAGCCAATTGGGATATGCCAGCACATCAGGGAGGGCACTATGGGCTCTAAGGGCCTGTCTTCGAATACGCGGTGGCTGCGGGCCACTACTCGTGCTAGCCACCGCACCAGCTTCACCCGCACTTATGGAACTCGCCACGTCACCAAGTGATACTGCAGTGCTGGTTGTACTAGGTCCAGGGTGTACTAGGCCGCTGGCGCTTGCCAGGCCACCAGAAGGATGAGCAACACTAGTACCGACACTCTGCTCCATACGAGCACCCTGCGATTCCTGCATCTCAACAACTCCAGAATGGGGTCGGGTACACCTGGGTATAACAGGGACCCATCTGTCGTCGGAGCTATCTGTCAGGGAGCCGCTGCTGTCATCAGGTTCGTATAATGACCCTGATTCTGCCACTGAGGCTTCCCCATCGCTCTCATCTGACATGGTCAGTATACTGTAAGCCTCTGCACTACTGTACCAACGTTTGGACATATTGGTAACTAAATTTACCGGTACAATAGTGTGACTCACAGGTAATAAAAGCACCTGGTTGTCAAGGACTATTTCAACCGCTACCAAAAAAAACTGCTAATGCTAGCAGGGATCAGGCCTGACTCTGCTAACACAGCGGTTTTGTGTGTTGTGTTTTTTGTAAGTGACAGTAATCTATTGATTACTACACTTGCATGGGTGGGGTGGGCTGGGTGGAGGGGTTAAACGCAGGTGCTGGCAGAAATCAGTGCTGATCGTGCAAACATCGCGTTTTTGGAACCCTAAACTATGGGGACGCTAGTATAGTTCTGATCAGATCAGATATTGATCTATTCAAACACTATACTAGTAATGGAAGTGTATGTGTATGTGTGTGTGTGTGCGTGTGGTAATCAAGGGGTTATTTCTAACTATGCGCCGGGGATCTGTTCTATTTTAGACTGACACTAACACTAGCTAATGTCACCTGTGTCACTAATAATAGTGATCAGAAAAAAAAATGTACACTATAAAAGTGACACTGTGACAGGGCAATGAAGGGGTTAACTGGGGGTGATCAGGGGGTTAAATCTTTATTGGGGGGGTGGCGGGGACCCTAAACCTCCTTTGGGACAGAAACGAACTCAAGTCACAATCACACTAATACAAAATACAGTAAAACAGTATATTACATGTGTATTAGTGTGCAATGTGACAGGGGGGAAGGGGTTAACTGGATGTGATCAGGGGGGGGATCAGGGGGTTAAATCTTTATTGGGAGAGGGTGAAGGGTATCCTAAGTATAAAAGGAACGGCGGCAAGCGCTAAACCTGGTCACAAATCACACATACGGGTATATAGGAAAATGCTATATACTGTATACAGTGTGTGTTGTGACAGGGGGTGTAGGGGTGATCGGGGGGGTGTTCGGGGGGGGATAAAGGGGTTAAATCTTTATTGGGGGAGTAGCGGGGACCCTAAACCTCCTTGGGACAGAAACGAACTTGCTAGCGCTAACTCAAGTCACAATCGCACTAATACAAAATACAGAAAAACAGTATATTACGTTTGTATTAGTGTGCAATGGGACAGGGGGAAGGGGTTAACTGGGGGGGATCAGGGGGTTAAATCTTTATGGGGGGTGGCGGTTATTTTAAGTGAAAAAGGGGGGGCCGCAAGCGCTACACCTGGTCACAAAGCACACTTATACAGGTATATAGGAAAATGCTATATGCTGTATACAGTGTGTGTTGTGACAGGGGGTGTAGGGGTTAACTGGGGGGGGCGCGATCAGGGGCTAAATGTGCCTATCTAAGTGTATGTGAGTGTGCTTGGTGCAGTACTTACAGTTAGATGTGCTCTCCTCTCGAGATGAAAAAGGATCATGGGAGGGGAGAGTACGTCTTTTCTGAGCCTGTGTTTACATTACACAGGCTCAGCATGGATTCTGATTGGGCAGGACCGATCAACAGGTCCAGGCCCAAAATCATTGGCCTGGACCTGATGACTGATCGGTTCTGAACCCAATCAAGTCATCAGCGGGACCGCGGAAGCGCGCGCGTGTGCCAGAGCGGCGGAAAGTAGTGACGTACCGATACGTCACTTTGCCTGGCCGGGGCTGACCGCCGCAGTATATGTACTTGCGGCGGTCGGCAAGTGGTTAATGTACAGCAGTTAAAAGCTGCATTTTGGGGTGTTATTTAAAAGAGCTGCGTTTTAGGCCGAAAAGACAGTTGCGCATCCGGCGTTTAAATAATTATTTCCAATATATAGCAGTTCACTACTGCATTTGTGAATTTTGGTGACCAAATCTGTGCTCAGGGTCCCCAAATTTGGTGTCCATACATAGTATAAATATATACTGTTAATGTACAGCAGTTAAAAGCTGCATTTTGGGGTGTTATTGAAAAAAGACACCTTTTAGGCCGAAAAAACTGTTGTGCCTCCGGCGTATAAATAATTAATTTCAATTTACAGCAGTGAAATACAAATTTTCTGTATTTTTTTACAAAAATACTTGTTCTTGTTCCACAAACCACTTGTGCATACAGCGTACCAAAAAATGTTTCACATTTCCGCATAGAAATTGAGAATCATTGTATTTTGGGCACTAAAAACATTATTCTGGGTCCACAGAGCATTTTTATGACACGGGCACTGCCTTAGCGAACGTAATTGTCGACTACTGCCAGGTAAATTGACACGGGAGAGAGACCAATCTTTCAGCTTGGTGGGTGAACGCAAATAATGAGGAGAACATCAAATAAGGGACGTGGGCATGATCGTGGTGGTGTTGGTGGAGCTCCTGTTGCTGGTAGAGGACGTGGCCGTTCAGCACCAACTACCGCTCCAAGTCAAACACCTTCCTCTGGTGGGAGTAGGCGACAGAATCTGCAGCATTATTTGATAGGCCCAAATGCTGCTCTATGGATGGTGAAGCCAGAACATGTACATGCGATAATAGATTGGGTGGCTGACAGTGCCTCCAGTTCCTTCACAGTATCTAACACCCAGTCCTCTGCAGAAAGATCAGAGTTGGCACCTGCAGCCCATGCCCATCAGTCTTACACCTCACCCCCTTGCAAATCAGCCAAGCAGTCAGAGCCCCAAATCATGCAGGAAAGTCTTATGCTTTTTGATGACTCTGTTGCCAGGGTTTCCCTGGCCCATCCACCTAGCCCTGCCCCAGAAGAGGAAGACCTTGAATGCACTGATGCCCAACCACTTTTGTTGCAGGATGAGGACATGGGAATACTGCCACAAAACGTCTCTGATGATGACGAAACACAGGTGCCAACTTTCTTCAATGTGCAGACCGATGAGGAGAGGAGGGTTCATGAATTGGTGGAAGATGATGTGGAGGATGATGAACTGGACTGAAGGTCATGCTAGCGAGGCATGCAGTTATGAGGAAGAGGTGGTGGTCTCACAGAGGCAACAGCACAGCAAAAGAGGGAGCAGGGTGCAAAAGCAAAGCGGCCATTCCAGAGACAGTACGCCTGCTACTGTCCACCTTACCCAGGTACCGAGCACACCAAGGCCTGCTCCAAGGAGTTAATTGGCATGGCAGTTCTTCACACAATGTCCTGACCACAAGAGACGTCGTCATAAACGTTCTTAACCTGAGCACAACCTGCATGACCAGGCATCGACATGCAAAGCATGAACTGCATTGGAGTAAACACCTTAAAAACAAGGAACCCTCTAATGCTCCTCCAGCTCCCTCTTCTGCTGCTGCCCCAGCTTCTCCCTCCACCGTTGGCATCACCGTGGCACCTGGAGACCAGCAAACAGAGGATGTTCCACCAACAGCACCACATACGACACCATCACCAAGCATCTCCAACATGTCACACGGCAGCATTCAGCTGTCAATCTCCCAAACATTGGAAAGAAGGAGGAAATATCCACCTGCCCACCCTCGAGCCCTGGCCCTGAATGCCAGCATTTCAAAATTACTGGCATTTGAAATGCTGTCATTCCGTCTGGTGGAGATGGACTGTTTCAAACAGCTGATGGCGGTGGCTGTCCCCCAGTATGATGTTCCCAGCCACCACTACTTTTCCAAGCGAGCCGTCCCTTCCCTGCACAACCAAGTGGAGGATAAAATCAAGTGTGCGCTGCGCAACGCCATCTGTGGCAAGGTCCACATAACCACAGATACATGGACCAGTAAGTACGGCCAGGGTCGCTATATCTCCCTAACTGCACACCGGGTAAACGTAGTGGCAGCTGGGCCCGAGGCGCATAGCGGTGTGCCGCATGTCCTTCCACGTCTGAGAATCATAGGGCATTATTCGTTGCCTCCTGTTGTTTCCTCCTCCTACTCCGCATCATCCTCCTCCTCCTACTCCTCTTCTACCACCCCCACATCCGGTCATCGAAAGAACCTCACCCCCAACTTCAGCACAGCCCAGGGTAAACGTCAGCAGGCGATTTTAAAACTCATGTCTTTGGGTGACAAACCCCACACCGCACAGGAGCTTTGGAGGGGCATAGAACAGCAGACTGATGACTGGTTGCTGCCGGTGAGCCTCAAGGTGTGCGATAATGGGCGAAATCTCATTGCAGCTCTGGGACTAGCCAATTTGACGCACATCCCTAGCCTGGCGCATGTGCTGAATCTGGTGGTGCAGAAGTTTCTTAAAAACTACCCAGATATGTCAGAGCTGCTGCTGAAAGTGCGGTCCGTATGTGCACACTTTCTGCGTTCTAATCCTGCTGCTGCTCACCTGTCTGCGCTGCAGCATAACTTCGGCCTTCCTGCTCACCGCCTCATATGTGACATGCCCACTAGGTGGAACTCCACCTTACATATGCTGGAGAGACTGTGTGAGCAGCAGCGGGCGATAGTGGAGTTTCAGATGCAGTATGCTCTGCGGATCAGCACCACTTCACCACCAGTGACTGTGCCTGCATGGGACACCTGTGTACTTTGCTGCGGTCTTTGGAATACTCAACCAACATGGCCAGTGCTGATGACGCCATTGTTAGCATGATAATACCCCTTCTATGTCTCCTTGAAAAAAATATTACGGCGATGATGGAAGAGGATGCGGCACAGGAGGAGGAGGAAGAGGGGCCATTTCACAGGGTTTCAGGCAGGTCATACAGAAGGGTTCCTGCACCAGCAGAAGCCAGGTACACATGTGGACAGCCAGGGCACACTTCTGGAGGAGGATGAGGATGAGGTAGAATAGGAAGAACCGGTTTCACTGCAGGGTGGCACCCTATACAGCTCAGGGCCATCACTGGAGCGTGACTGGGGTGATACGGAGGACAGCTTATTGTTACCTCTGGGCAGTCTGGCACACATGCTCCAGTGCCTGAGCAACGACAGCAGAGTTGCCCACATTTTAACTAGTGGTGACTACTGGGTTGCCACCCTGCTGGATCCCCGGTACAAGGACAACATGCCCACCTTAATTCCCGCACTGGAGCGTGATAGGAAGATGCGTGACTACAAGCGCACGCTGGTAGACGCACTCCTGAGGGCATTCCCAAGTGACACAGGGGGACAAGTGCAAGCACAAGGCGAGGGCAGAGGTGGAGGAGGAGGAAGAGGTCGCCAAAGCAGCTGTTTCACATCCAGCTCCTCAGACAGCAGGGTTAGCATGGCCGAGATGTGGAAACGTTATCACCAGCTGATAGGGAACGTGTTAGCAGGAGGCAGCATTTCAACAACATGGTGGAACAGTACATGTGAACACGCCTCCACGTACTGACTGATGGTTCTGCCCCATTCAACTTCTGGGTCTCCAAATTGTCCACATGGCCAGAGCTTGCCCTTTATGCCTCGGAGGTGCTGGCCTGCCCTGTGACAAGTGTATTGTCTGAACGTGTATTTAGCACGTCAGGGGCCATCATTACAGACAAACGCAGCCGCCTGTCTACAGCCAACGTGGACAAGCTCACATTCATTACAATGAACCAGGCATGGATCCCACAGGACTTGTCCGTACCTTGTGCAGAATAGATATTTATAACTGCCTCGCCCTTAACCATACATTCTTGTACTCCAGGGCACTTTTTTATTGAATCCTCTTTTTTTAATTGTACCATTTTTTTTGGGGCAACCCCAACTTGAATGAACCTTTCCTCTGTCTGGGTGTCAGGGGCGTAAAATTCAGTTAATCGCCGGCTGCTTTGGTGTGCGACATTAACCCCTTTTTGCTGTCAAATGACCTCTCCTCTGTCTGGGTGTCAGTGTAACGCTCCTGCGTTTTATGTATGGTGTGGATTTTCAGCTGCAGAAATATTCCACTTCAGTAGTCATGTAAGAGAAACGCTGAGATACCATTCCCAACCCTCAATGACTCATCATGTGTGGAAGGTCTCAATTCAGCAAATAAATACACACACTCAATAAGAGGTTTCCTAGAGTGACTTATGTATATAGTAACACAGTGATGATAGACTGAAGAGACAGGTTGGGTGGAGATGGTAGATGACAGACACTTGAAGGTAAGATAGTAGCAGATGGATGCAGATAGGTTTAGCAATCATGTATGGTAGCAGATGACAGAGTAGCAGGTGGACATACAAGAGAGATCAACCCAGTGCAGGAATAGGTGGCAGTAGGCTCAAGAGCTAGCAATCTAGATATGCAGATGTGGTAACAGTCCTTACTATGCAGAGCTAGATAGTGTAAGCTTTAGTATAAAGTTTATAGAGGTCTCCCCTATGGGGTACTTATCACTAATAGCAATGTAGCCGAGGGAAGGTTCAGGAAGAGCGGATGATCCAGTAGCGGGATACAGGGATCAGCGCAGCGTGGTTCCGTCAGCGAGGTATGCTTGCAAGCATGAGAGCTTCAAGCCAAGTTAGCATCAAGGTGCAAAGGTGTTTGAACGAACACATGTGAGTGAGAGCCGGCGATCTAAATAGCCATCCAGTCCGGCGCTGAGTGATGACAGCATCAGTCTTAAAGGTGTATGCGCACCTTACCAAAAGAGAATGGTGGGGCGCATACACTTATGAAAGAGTAATTAGGGTACCAAAGGTACCGGAACATTACAGTACCCCCCCTTTAAGGCCGGCTCCTGAAGGCCTCTGGAGCTGGTTTGTCTGGGTTCTTCGCATGAAAATTGCGGATTAATCTAGGGCAGTGGCGGCTGGTGCTCAAAATTTTTGGGGGGGCGCAAAAACAAAAATGTAATAGGTATTGCTTCGCGGCAAAAAACGAGGTAAAAAAATTGCATGACTTTGAGGTCATGGTACAGGCATGGCACATGTGATGGTATAGGCATGGCACAGATGGTACAGGCATGGCACAGGTGATGGAATAGGCATGGCACAGATGGTATAGGCATGGAACAGGTGGTAGAATAGGCATGGCACAGGTGATGGTATAGGCATGGCACAGGTGATGGTATAGGCATGGCACAGGTGATGGTATAGGCATGGCGCAGGTGATGGTATAGGCATGGCGCAGGTGATGGAATAGGCATTGCACAGGTGATGGTACAGGCATGGCACAGGTGATGGAATAGGCATGGCACAGATGGTATAGGCATGGCACAGGTGATGGAATAGGCATGGCACAGATGGTACAGGCATGGCACAGATGGTACAGGCATGGCACAGGTGATGAAATAGGCATTGCACAGGTGATGGTACAGGCATTGCACAGGTGATGGTACAGGCATGGCACAGGTGATGGAATAGGCATGGCACAGATGGTATAGGCATGGCACAGGTGATGGAATAGGCATGGCACAGATGGTACAGGCATGGCACAGGTGATGGTACAGGCATGGCACAGGTGATGGTACAGGCAGGGCACAGATGGTACAGGCAGGGCACAGGTGATGGAATAGGCATGGCACAGATGGTATAGGCATGGCACAGGTGATGGAATAGGCATGGCACAGATGGTACAGGCATGGCACAGGTGGTGGAATAGGCATGGCACAGATGGTACAGGCATGGCGCAGGTGGTGGAATAGGCATGGCACAGGCATGGCGCAGGTGGTGGAATAGGCATGGCACAGATGGTATAGGCATGGCACAGGTGATGGAATAGGCATGGCACAGATGGTACAGGCATGGCACAGGTGGTGGAATAGGCATGGCACAGATGGTACAGGCATGGCGCAGGTGATGGAATAGGCATGGAACAGATGGTACAGGCATGGCACAGGTGATGGAATAGGCATGGCACAGGTGATGGTAAGGTCATGGCACAGGTGGTGGAATAGGCATGGCACAGATGGTACAGGCATGGCGCAGGTGATGGAATAGGCATGGAACAGATGGTACAGGCATGGCACAGGTGATGGAATAGGCATGGCACAGGTGATGGTAAGGTCATGGCACAGGTGGTGGAATAGGCATGGCACAGATGGTACAGGCATGGCGCAGGTGATGGAATAGGCATGGCACAGGTGATGGAATAGGCATGGCACAGGTGATGGTAAGGTCATGGCACAGGTGGTGGAATAGGCATGGCACAGGTGATGGAATAGGCATGGCACAGGTGATGGTAAGGTCATGGCACAGGTGGTGGAATAGGCATGGCACAGATGGTACAGGCATGGCGCAGGTGATGGAATAGGCATGGCGCAGGTGATGGTAAGGTCATGGCACAGGTGGTGGAATAGGCATGGCGCAGGTGGTGGAATAGGCATGGCACAGATGGTACAGGCATGGCACAGGTGATGGTAAGGTCATGGCACAGGTGGTGGAATAGGCATGGCACAGATGGTACAGGCATGGGGCAGGTGATGGAATAGGCATGGCACAGGTGATGGTAAGGTCATGGCACAGGTGGTGGAATAGGCATGGCGCAGGTGGTGGAATAGGCATGGCACAGATGGTACAGGCATGGCGCAGGTGGTGGAATAGGCATGGCACAGGTGATGGAATAGGCATGGCACAGATGGTACAGGCATGGCGCAGGTGGTGGAATAGGCATGGCACAGGTGATGGAATAGGCATGGCACAGATGGTACAGGCATGGCGCAGGTGGTGGAATAGGCATGGCACAGGCATGGCGCAGGTGGTGGAATAGGCATGGCACAGATGGTACAGGTGGTGGAATAGGCATGCCGCAGATGGTACAGGCATGGCGCAGGTGATGGAATAGGCATGGCACAGATGTTACAGGCATGGCACAGGTGATGGTAAGGTCATGGCACAGGTGGTGGAATAGGCATGGCACAGATGGTACAGGCATGGCGCAGGTGATTGAATAGGCATGGCACAGGTGATGGAATAGGCATGGCACAGGTGATGGAATAGGCATGCCGCAGATGGTACAGGCATGGCGCAGGTGATGGAATAGGCATGGCACAGATGGTACAGGCATGGCACAGGTGATGGTAAGGTCATGGCACAGGTGATGGTAAGATCATGGCACAGGTGGTGGAATAGGCATGGCACAGATGGTACAGGCATGGCGCAGGTGGTGGAATAGGCATGGCACAGGCATGGCGCAGGTGGTGGAATAGGCATGGCACAGATGGTACAGGCATGGCACAGGTGGTGGAATAGGCATGGCACAGATGGTACAGGCATGGCGCAGGTGGTGGAATAGGCATGGCACAGGCATGGCGCAGGTGGTGGAATAGGCATGGCACAGATGGTACAGGCATGGCACAGGTGGTGGAATAGGCATGGCGCAGATGGTACAGGCATGGCGCAGGTGATGGAATAGGCATGGCACAGATGGTACAGGCATGGCACAGGTGATGGAATAGGCATGGCACAGGTGATGGTAAGGTCATGGCACAGGTGGTGGAATAGGCATGGCACAGATGGTACAGGCATGGCGCAGGTGGTGGAATAGGCATGGCACAGGCATGGCGCAGGTGGTGGAATAGGCATGGCACAGGCATGGCGCAGGTGGTGGAATAGGCATGGCACAGATGGTACAGGCATGGCACAGGTGGTGGAATAGGCATGGCACAGATGGTACAGGCATGGCACAGGTGATGGTAAGGTCATGGCACAGGTGATGGTAAGGTCATGGCACAGGTGGTGGAATAGGCATGGCACAGATGGTACAGGCATGGCGCAGGTGGTGGAATAGGCATGGCACAGGCATGGTGCAGGTGGTGGAATAGGCATGGCACAGGCATGGCGCAGGTGGTGGAATAGGCATGGCACAGGCATGGCGCAGGTGGTGGAATAGGCATGGCACAGATGGTACAGGCATGGCACAGGTGATGGTAAGGTCATGGCACAGGTGATGGTAAGGTCATGGCACAGGTGGTGGAATAGGCATGGCACAGATGGTACAGGCATGGCGCAGGTGGTGGAATAGGCATGGCACAGGCATGGCGCAGGTGGTGGAATAGGCATGGCACAGGCATGGCGCAGGTGGTGGAATAGGCATGGCACAGATGGTACAGGCATGGCACAGGTGGTGGAATAGGCATGGCACAGATGGTACAGGCATGGCACAGGTGATGGTAAGGTCATGGCACAGGTGATGGTAAGGTCATGGCACAGGTGGTGGAATAGGCATGGCACAGATGGTACAGGCATGGCGCAGGTGGTGGAATAGGCATGGCACAGGCATGGCGCAGGTGGTGGAATAGGCATGGCACAGGCATGGCGCAGGTGGTGGAATAGGCATGGCACAGATGGTACAGGCATGGCACAGGTGATGGTAAGGTCTGGCACAGGTGATGGTAAGGTCATGGCACAGGTGGTGGAATAGGCATGGCACAGATGGTACAGGCATGGCGCAGGTGGTGGAATAGGCATGGCACAGGCATGGCGCAGGTGGTGGAATAGGCATGGCACAGGCATGGCGCTGGTGGTGGAATGGGCATGGCACAGGCATGGCGCAGGTGGTGGAATAGGCATGGCACAGATGGTAAGGTCATGGCACAGGTGATGGTAAGGTCATGGCACAGGTGGTGGTAAGGTCATGGCACAGGTGGTGGTAAGGTCATGGCACAGGTGGTGGTAAGGTCATGGCACAGGTGATGGTAAGGTCATGGCACAGGTGGTGGTAAGGTCATGGCACAGGTGGTGGTAAGGTCATGGCACAGGTGGTGGTAAGGTCATGGCACAGGTGGTGGTAAGGTCATGGCACAGGTGGTGGAATAGGCATGGCACAGATGGCACAGGCATGGCGCAGGTGGTGGAATAGGCATGGCACAGGCATGGCGCAGGTGGTGGAATAGGCACTTACCTGGCGACGGCTCGGCTCCCGGCGGCGGCTTCTCCCCTCCTCGCGACTCTGATGTCCGTCCTCTTCTGCTCGGCTCCTGGCGGCGGCTTCTCCCCTCCTCGCGACTCCTCTTCTTCGCGGGCTGCGGCGGGAAAGTGACCGGGCGGTGACGGTGAGTGACTGATGCACGCACCGGCACCGCCCCCAACGAGGTCACCATGGATGTCCTGAATCATGATTGGTCCAGGCTGGAGTCTGGACCAATCATGATCCAAGACATCACAAAAGGGGGTGGTGTAGCGCATTGCTCTGCGCTACAGTTATGCCCCAGAAGGCCGCCAATTGGCGCCTCTGCTGGTGGAAAACCCCACCCCCCATCGGCACCAATGCGGCGGACGCCGAAAGAGGGGTGGTGGAGCGCAGAGCTCTGCGCTACAGTTACGCCCCAGAAGGCCGTCTATCGGCGCCTCTGCGGGTGGAAAACCCCACCCCCATAGGAAAACCCCACCCCCTTTTTTGGGGGGGGGGGCGGCGCCCCTGCGCCCCCTATGGGCCGGCCGCCACTGATCTAGGGGCATGTATGTCAGAGGTGTTTAGCCAGGTGTCGCCCATAGTTCTTCCATCTAACCAAGTACTGAAGTCTTCTTCTGTGGATACGAGAATCCAGAATCTCTTTTATCTCGTATTCTTCTCCACCTTCAACTTGTACAGGAGGCGGAGGTGGAATAGTAGGCCTTATTCCTTGGTCCGGAACATGGGGCTTCAGTAGCGACACATGGAAAATGGGATGTATTTTTAGGTCTATTGGCAATGTAAGCTGAACTGCAGCTTTTCCAATAAGTTTCTTGATTGGGAAAGGTCCCAAGAACAGAGGTCCAAGCTTTTTGCTAGGGATTTTCAGTCTTAAATTTTTTGTTGAGAGCCAAACGAGGTCCCGATAGTGTACTGAGGAGAAGGTCTTCTGCGAAGATCATAGTACTTCTTTTGTTGACTATGAGCGTGTGCAATGGTAGTATTAAGTAAACCCAGAGAATCCTTTATTTGGGTAAGATAGTCTGAGGCTACTGGGTTATTTGAAGGAAGGATGCGTGGTGGAAGAATAGAGGGATGAAACCCATAGTTCAAGTAGAACGGACTCTGCTTGGTTGTACTGTGGGTTGCGTTGTTGTAGGCAAATTCTGCCAGAGGGAGAAGATCCACCCAATCATCCTGTTGGTAAGAAGTGTAACAACGTAAACATTGCTCGATGCATTGGTTGACTCTTTCAGTCTGTCCGTTGGTCTGCGGATGGTAAGGAGAAGTGAGCTTCCGCTCGATCCGTAGTATGTGACATAGTTCTTGCCAGAACTTAGAAATAAATTGGGATCCACGGTCAGACAGAAGAGTTTTTGGGATACCATGTAACTTAAAGACATGTTTCATCAGGAGTTCTGCCGTTTGTTTGGAAGAAGGTAGTCTGCGAATAGCAATGAAATGTGCCATTTTTGTCAGATGGTCCACTGACACTAAGATGGTATTAAATCCTTTGGAAGGAGGCAATTCCACAATGAAGTCCAAGGACACAACTTCCCATGGAGTTTGGGGTATTGGTAGACTGCATAGTAGACCGGATGGTCTCGTAGTGTAAATTTTGGACCTGGCACAGACATTGCATGAAGAGACGAATTTTTGTATAGATGTTTTCATGTCAGGCCACCAGAATTGCCGGGTAATCAAATTAAGAGTCTTTGTCATACCCATATGTCCTGCCATAGGCACATCATGCGATAATTCCAAGATCTTGGTGCGTATGGTAGGTATGTAAAGTTTGTCGTTGTAGTAGAGGAAGCCTTCTGCATCAGTATTTAGTTGTGGTGGGGGTGAATCCAAACTTATACCATGCAAAACCTCTTCCTTCAAGGAACGGACAACTCCAATAATGCGTTTGTGAGGTATTATAGGAACGGAAGGAATTTCAAAGTAGTTTTCTTCAGTTAGTCGTGATAGTGCATCCGCCTTTTTGTTCTTATCTGCAGGTGTGTAGGTCACTAGGAAGTTAAACCTTAAAAAGAATAGTGACCATCGTACCTGTCGGTGCGAGAGAGTTTTGCTAGTCTGAAGATATTGGAGGTTTTTATGGTCCGTGTATATAATTATCGGTAATTGGGTGCCTTCGAGTAGATGTCGCCAATTCTCCAGAGCCAATTTTATAGCAAGCAGTTCCTTTTCACCCACGGGGTAATTTATCTCGGGACTGCTTAGGGATTTAGAAAAAAAGGCGACTGGATGAAGTGGTGAAGTGTGGGTTGGTCGTTGGGAGAGTATTGCTCCTACTGCCATGTTTGACGCATCTACCTCCAGAATGTATTGGAGGGATGGGTCTGGATGGCGTTGTATGGGAGCAGAAGTAAACCTTGTCTTTAACAAGTGAAAAGCTTTATTTGCTTCATCTGACCATTTGAATGTTTTTTTTATGCTAGTGAGCTGTGTGAGAGGTCTCACAATGGCAGAGAAGTTTTTAATGAACTTCCTGTAGAAATTTGAAAATCCAAGGAATCACTGTAGCGCCTTGCGTGTGGTTGGTGTAGGCCAATCCTGAATGCAGGATATCTTACTCATGTCCATCTCGATTCCTGTTTTGGATATGATGTAGCCTAGAAAGAGTACCTCTTCTTTATGAAACAAGCATTTTTTCAGTTTCACATAAAGGTTATGTGCAAGCAATCTCGATAATACTAGTCTTACATGTCTTATGTGTTCAGACAGGGATCGTGAATATATAAGTATATCGTCCAGATATACCACAACACAGACATCTAGTAAGTCTCTGAAAATATCGTTTATAAATCGTTGGAAAACTGCAGGGGCGTTGCATAGCCCGAATGGCATTACAAGATATTCGAACAATCCGTATCTGGTTCTGAATGCAGTCTTCCACTCGTGTCCATCACGGATTCAAATGAGATTGTATGCTCCTTTCAGGTCCAATTTTGAAAAATAGGTAGCTCCACGCACCTGCTCAATGAGCTCAGGGATAAGCGGTAGTGGATAGCGATCTTTTATTGTGATAGCATTCAATTGCCTGTAGTCGATGATAGGCCTGAGACTTGAGTCCTTATTGCGGACAAAAAAGAGTCCTGCTGCTGTGGAAGAAGTGGAAGGTCTAATAAAACCTTTTTCCAAATTCTCATCCAAATAGTTTTTGAGATGGGAAAGTTCATCCTGTGAAAGAGGATAAACATAGTTGATAGAGGTGGGCGTATGGTTCCTACCTCCATAGGAACGGGGGTCAACGGCCGAAATCCGAGAGGAACTGGATAATGGCATTCCCATTCTCTCAGCCTTTCTTTCTCGTAGTCTTCTATCTATGGTGATACTGAGTTGTATCAATGTATCCAGGGTTTTTGGCAGATCCGCTCGGGCGAGCTCGTCTTTAACGGCTTCTGATAGGCCAAGCCTAAATTGGGTTTTCAGAGATGCATCATTCCATTCTGAATCAAGGGTCTTGAATTCCGCGACAAAGTCTTCTACAGGTCTCCTACCTTGTTTCAAGGATCTTAATTGAAGATCGGCAGTACTCTGCCTATTGGGATCATCATATAGGCTAGTGAGTTCTGCTAGGAACAAGGCATAGGAGTTGAGAAGCTGGTCGTTTTTCTCAAAAAGAGAGTCTGCCCAGGCTCGAGGATCGCCTGTTAGGTAAGAAATAATAGTACAAACCTTAATGTGATCAGTAAGGTAGGTACGAGGTTTTAGCAAAAAAAGTAACTCACATGCGTTTTTAAATTCGCGAAATTTTTTGCGATCGCCTGTAAATACCAAAGGAGGATTTATCTTGGGTTCAGGGGACTGAGCAGAGGTAAGTTGTGTCAGTCTAATTACCTGCTGCGACAGAGCCTGATTGTCTTCTTTTAATTCAGCAAGTGCGTGTATTAACGCAGTTACTTGCTGTTTTAATTGTGTCACCTGAGTGGTTATTTCTGCTGAATCCATTTGTAGGTTCGTTCAATCTGTAACGCTCCTGCGTTTTATGTATGGTGTGGATTTTCAGCTGCAGAAATATTCCACTTCAGTAGTCATGTAAGAGAAACGCTGAGATACCATTCCCAACCCTCAATGACTCATCATGTGTGGAATGTCTCAATTCAGCAAATAAATACACACACTCAATAAGATGTTTCCTAGAGTGACTTATGTATATAGTAAACCAGGGATGATAGACTGAAGAGACAGGTTGGGTGGAGATGGTAGATGACAGACACTTGAAGGTAAGATAGTAGCAGATGGATGCAGATAGGTTTAGCAATCATGTATGGTAGCAGATGACAGAGTAGCAGGTGGACATACAAGAGAGATCAACCCAGTGCAGGAATAGGTGGCAGTAGGCTCAAGAGCTAGCAATCTAGATATGCAGATGTGGTAACAGTCCTTACTATGCAGAGCTAGATAGTGTAAGCTTTAGTATAAAGTTTATAGAGGTCTCCCCTATGGGGTACCTATCACTAATAGCAATGTAGCCGAGGGGAGGTTCAGGAAGAGCGGATGATCCAGTAGCGGGATACAGGGATCAGCGCAGCGTGGTTCCGTCAGCGAGGTATGCTTGCAAGCATGAGAGCTTCAAGCCAAGTTAGCATCAAGGTGCAAAGGTGTTTGAACGAACACATGTGAGTGAGAGCCGGCGATCTAAATAGCCATCCAGTCCGGCGCTGAGTGATGACAGCATCAGTCTTAAAGGTGTATGCGCACCTTACCAAAAGAGAATGGTGGGGCGCATACACTTATGAAAGAGTAATTAGGGTACCAAAGGTACCGAAACATTACAGTCAGGGGCCTACAATTCAGTTAATCGCCTGCTGCTTTGGTGCGTGACATTAACCTCTTTTTGCTGTCAAATGACCTCTCCTCTGTCTGGGTGTCAGGTGTCTAAAATTAAGTTAATCGCCTCCTGCTTTGGCGGGTGACATCAAGCCTGATTTTCTGCTATGGGACCTCTCTCCTCTGTCTGGCTGCTGGGGCCTAAATAACTGAAAGTGGCCTTTTCCATTGCTGGGTGACATGAAGCCATCACTGGAGCGTGGCTTGGGGGATACGGAGGACACAGATGATACACCACCTTCAGAGGACAGCTTGTCGTTACCTCTGGGCAGCCTGGCACACATGAGCGACTACATGCTCCAGTGTCTGCGCAACGACAGCAGAGCTGCCCACATTTTAACTAGTGGTGACTACTGGGTTGCCACCCTGCTGGATCCCCGGTACAAGGACAACATGCCCACCTTAATTCCCGCACTGGAGCATGATAGGAAGATGCGCGATTACCAGCGCACGCTGGTAGACGCGCTCCTGAGGGCATTCCCAACTGACACGGGGGGACAAGTGCAAGCACAAGGCGAGGGCAGAGGGGGAGGAGGAGGAGGTCACCAACGCAGCTGTATCACGGCCAGCTCCTCAGACAGCAGGGTTAGCATGGCCGAGATGTGGAAACGTTTTGTCAGCGCGCCACAGCAAACTGCACCACCAGCTGATAGGGAACGTGTTAGCAGGAGGCAGCATTTCAACAACATGGTGGAACAGGACGTGTGCACACGCCTCCACGTACTGACTATGGTTCTGCCCCATTCAACTTCTGGATCTCCAAATTATCCACATTGCCAGAGCTTGCCCTTTATGCCTCGGAGGTGCTGGCCTGCCCTGCAGCAAGTGTATTGTCTGAACGTGTATTTAGCACGTCAGGGGGCATCATTACAGACAAACGCAGCCGTCTGTCTACAGCCAACGTGGACAAGCTCACATTCATTAAAATGAACCAGGCATGGATACCACAGGACTTGTCCGTACCTTGTGCAGAATAGATATTTATAACTGCCTCGCCCTCAACCATACATTCTTGTACTCCAGGGCACTTCTTTATTGAATCCTCTTTTTTTAATTGTACCATTATTTTTGGGGCAACCCCAAGTTGAATGAACCTTTCCTCTGTCTGGGTGTCAGGGGCGTAAAATTCAGTTAATCGAAGGCTGCTTTGGTGCGCGACATTAACCTCTTTTTGCTGTCAATTGACCTCTCCTCTGTCTCGGATTCAGGGGCCTACAATTCAATTAATCACCTGCTGCTTTGGTGCGTGACATTAACCTCTATTTGCTGTCAAATGACCTCTCCTCTGTCTGGGTGTCAGGGGCCTACAATTCAGTTAATCACCTGCTGCTTTGGTGCGTGACATTAACCTCTTTTTGCTGTCAAATGACCTCTCCTCTGTCTGGGAGTCAGGGGCCTACAATTTAGTTAATCGGCTGCTGCTTTGGTGCGTGACATTAACCTCTTTTTGCTGTCAAATGACCTCTCCTCTGTCTGGGAGTCAGGAGCCTACAATTCAGTTAATCACCTGCTGCTTTGGTGCGTGACATTAACGTATTTTTGCTGTCAAATGACCTTCCCTCTGTCTGGGTGTCAGGGGCCTAAAATTCAGTTAATCGCCCGCTGCTTTGGCGTGGCTGCTGGGGCCTAAATAACTGAAAGTGGCCTTTTCCATTGCTGGGTGACATGAAGCCTGATTTTCTGCTATGGGACCTCTCTCCTCTGTCTGGGTGTCAGGGGCCTACATAAATGATAATGGCCTGTTCCATTGTAGGTTGACCTGAGGCCTGTGTTGCTGTTACGGGACCGCTCTCATCTTTGCGGGTGCCATGGTCCTGAATTAGTGAATGAGGCCTGTGGCACTACTGGGTGATACGGTTTTGGCATGATTGTAACTCTCCTCTTTTTGGGTGCCATGGGTCTGAATCTGTGAATGAGGCCTGTGGCATTGCTGGGTTAAATCAATGCTGTCTTGGCATGATTTTAACTCTCATCTGTGTGGGTCCCATGGGCCTGAATGTTTGAATGAGGCCTGTGGCCCTGCAGGCAGACATGATTTCTTCTTGGCTGTGATGACAACTTCAACTCCTATGTATGGCTGCCATTGGCCTGAGTCTGAGTGAGGCCTGTGACACTGCTGGCAGACATGAATCCTTCTTGGCTGTGATTTGAACTTCAACTCTCATGTATGGTTGCCATGGCCCTGAGTCGGTGAATGAGGCCTGTGGCACTGCAGGCAGACATGAATCCTTTTTGGCTGTGATGAGAACTTCAACTCCCATAGCATTCCCACCTGACGCCAACCCAACCTCCTATTCCACCTCCTCCTCCAAGTTGCCAATTGATATTGGTTAATTTTTATTTATTTTATTTTATTTTAAGTCATTTCCCTGTTCATATTTGTTTGCAGGGGATTTACCTACATTGTGGTGCCTTTTTATAGCCCTCTAGCCCTTTCCAGGCTTATTTTACAGCCTTTTTAGTGCCCAAAAGTTCAGGTCCCCATTGACTTCAATGGGGTTCGGGTTCAAGTTCGGGTTGAGTTCGGATCCCGAACCCGAACATTTTCGTGAAGTTTGGCCGAACTTCTCGAACCCGAACATCCAGGTGTCCGCTCAACTCTAATCACGCCCGTCCTTTATTTCCAGTGCTGACCGTGCTTTTCAGCCACAACATGTGGAAGAGTTGGTGGAGTGGATCAATAAGCTGTCCTCATCCTCCTCTTTCTCTGACACCCACGCTCCTAGTAGTTTGCCTTCCACCGCAGCTACCAAAAGGGCCCGTTCCACAGGCTTCCACAGGGGGTGACAATGACCGACAAGAGACCAGCAGTCATGTTGCCACAGCTGATATTGCCAAGTTTGCTTCAGTGAAGAGGAGGGAGGGGATGATGAGGTCACTGACTGTACTTGGATGCCTGACAGGATAGCGGAGGAGGAGGAGGGGGGAGGATGAGGAGGACGCACAACTCCAACGAGGAAGGATGTGCTCCACGGGCCGCCATAGCAGTAGCCAACCTATTGAGTCACAGCACAGAGCTCCACAGGTGCAGGGTGTTGCAAAATCCCAGCGGACTCCAAAAAGTTCATTAGTGTGGGCTTTTTTCTGCACCTGTGCAGTAGACCGCAGCGTTGCTGTTGGCAGCATCTGCCTAAAGCAGATCAAGCGTGGCCAGAACACCAGCCGCTTGGGCACCACATGCTTGACAAGGCATATGATGACCTGCCATGCACTCCTGAAAGAGGCACCAGATCAAAACAAGCATACATCACCTTGCTCCTCATCTGCGATCTCGAACCCTACTATACCTCATGCATTCTCAAATACCAGCATTAAGAGGGATGATGATATAGCAATGAGTGGGACAGAGACTTGCACCCAATCTGCAAGCAGTACACCACCGCTTGATTTGAGCAGCAGGGAAATTTCACTACCCCAGTATTTGAACCGTAGAAAGAAATACTGTCCCAGCCATCCACATGCTCAGTGTCTTAATGCTAGCATGGCCAAATTGCTAGCATTACAGTTGCTGCCTTTTCAGCTGGTAGACTCGGCTCCCTTTTGCGAATTTGTGGAATGTGCTGCACCACAGTGGCAGGTCCCATAAAGGCATTACTTTTCGCGTAAGGCCATTCCGGCTCTCTACCGTGATGTGGAAGGTAGTGTTTTGGCCTCGTTGGACAAAGCGGTCAGCAGGAAGGTGCACATTACTGCTGGCTCTTGGTCCAGCAGGCATGAACAGGGACGTTACATTTCTTTCATGGCGCACTGGGTAACTGTTGGCAGCTGGGAAGGATGCAAGACAGGGTTCAGTGCGGGAGCTTGTTTTGCCACCATGTCTCAAAAAAGCTGGTGCAGGTTCTGCCACATCTGGCTACTCCACCATCTCCTCCACCTCCTCTTCCTCCATGTCCTCTTCTGCGCAATTCTCCTCTGCAGCAGCAGAGCTCCCTAAGCATTCAAGGGGCTACGCAAGCAGTCAGGCTAAAAGATGCCATGCTGTGCTTCAGTTGGTCTAGAAAGTATGTTTTAAAGCGCTCACAAGGGGTGCTACTCTCTATTGTGGCTGCTAGTAAAAGCAAATAGTCAGGCGGGGGTCAGACAAGGCACTAGTACTTCAAAAAGCTGTAAGCTGGAGCAGCCTTGGGGGGGTGTGGATAAGATAAGGTTCAGGTGCCTGGAAGCTGAGAGTATTGGGCTGACCTCGGTTTTGTGGAGGGAGGGGGAATCCGGGTACGAACAATCCACTGTTCTGTAGGTAGAGGGGGAGGGTGAGGGTGGGCAGCACTCCAGGCGAGCGAAGCAGCTCAATGTTAACCATAAAAGAAAAGGGGGGAAAAAAGCGCCAGTGGAGTGCAGTTTAAAAGAAGTTTTATTAAAACAGGTTATGGTGACTCGGTATTGGACTCACTTCTGTGCAGTCACTGTGGTGCCCTCCGTGATGTGGTCAGGTAGCTCGGTGCATGCTCTGGGTCCTGGTGCGGTCCAATCGTCCGGGAGAAGTCCGGGGTCTCTCAGGCGACTTCCGGGTCGGATTGGCATAGGAGCTGTAGAGCACTGTGGAGGCTTCGCCCGGCTGCGTCTGACGTCATGGGAAGTCTGGGCTTAGTGGGCGTATCCGGGCATCACTACATGTTTCGGAGCATGCGCGACATGCCGCTGGCGGGCATGCGCACTCCTTTGTCAAGTGTCCAGATGGGAGGAAGTGAAGGAGATTATATTGGAGGCAAGGGGGCGTCATTAAAAATTAAAAGCGGCAATGGCAAAAGAAATCTTAAAGCGGCAATGTTCGTTGGAGGCAGCGGGGGAAAATATGTATATAAATAAACACACAAATGTAAAACGTCCAAAATGTCTTTCCTGACAGTGCTGACCAAGTAGTCTAGGAGCATATTCCAAGCACAAGATAGAAACATTTAGTACTTGTACATTAAGGGAGACACAGAGGCATATCTGAATATACAGGGACTAAACAGTAATCATAAAAACAATGGTAAAAGTAATAAATATTGCAGCTTAAGGTTAACTGGCAGTTAGAAGAAGGCTTGTGTCTGCGGGGCTGACCCAATAAAGAGTGGGTCTGGGGACCATATTCCTGTTTGGGTAGAAGGAAATCAGAGGGGGGGGGGAATATAGAGCAGGGGAGGGTAATGAGAAATGGGGGAGGAATGAGGGAGGGGAGGAGGGAGGGATAAAAGAGGGCAAGGGGTTGGGGGGGGTAGGGGTGTGGGGGGGGTTTGACCAATAGTCGCAGTTATGGACAGTATCACTAGCGGACTTTCACAATACACAGACACATTCCTCCAACCATTAGCCCAATCCCTCCCATCTTACATTAGAGATTCTTACATTAGAGATTCAGCCCACCTCATGGAGCTCCTCCAACCTTACACCTTGGAGGAACAATATCTCTGGCTATCATTAGACGTTACGTCTCTATACACCTCTATTCCCCACGAGGTGGGTCTGACCTCCGTCCAACACTTCCTCTCCCAAGATAATCTCATCAATCCGGAACAGGCCGTATTCATCACAGACGCCATCCAATTCTGCTTAACCCACAATTATTTTCTATTCCAAAACACATACTATCTGCAAACCACAGGCACTGCCATGGGCGCTAATTTTGCCCCCTCATATGCCAACCTCACAATGGGCTTCTGGGAAAATACATCTATCTGGCACAACAACCCATACACCAAACACCTGATATTCTATGGCCGATACATTGACGATTTGATCATCATCTGGGACGGCCCCTCCAGCATCATCCAGGACTTTGTTGATCATTGTAACGACAACCCTTTCAGTTTATCTTTCACTCATGCATGGCACCCGGACAAACTGGCCTACTTAGACTTAGAACTAAGCCATGATGGTAACACCATTATATCTAGCAACTATACAAAACCCACTGCAGGGAACTCATACCTCCACTATGAAAGCTGCCACCACCCATTGTGGGTGAACAACATACCCAAAAGTCAATTTTGCCGTTTACGACAAAACTGCACCAAAGATACCGACTACCAAATTCACAGTCAACTTCTAAAAAAGAAATTTCAAGATAAAGGCTACCCAGACCACATAATCGACAAAGCTTACACCACATACCTGCCAGGCAAACCCCCCAAAAAAGAGAACACCCAACCCGACACCGCAGTCCGCTTCATCACCCAATTCCACGGAAAACATAAAAAAATGGAGAGTATACTCTCCCGACATTGGGGTATCCTCAAACAGGACCCACACCTCTCCACCCATATTATGGACAAACCCCGCATTACCTACCGCAAGGCTCCATCACTAATAGCTAAAATTGCACCCAGCAAGCTAAAAACTCCCAAACCCAATCCCCTCTGCCTCATACCACTAAAAGGGATCTTTCAATGTAAAAAGGCCCTATGCAAAACGTGTGCCTTTATCAAACATGGCCAAAAATCATTTACACACAAAGGCATCACCTATACCTTCAAAGACTTCTACAATTGCTCCACCGACTACGTAATATACTGTCTATCCTGCCCATGTCCTCTGTTATATGTGGGCCACACAACCTGCCCCCTCAGACAACGCTTTGGAAAACATAGACGCTACATAGAGACAGGGAGTGACCATCATAGTGTCCCACGACACTTTTTAGAATTCCACCACCAATCCACTGCCGGTCTAAAAATCTGGGTCCTCGAATCCATCCCCAATACCATACCGCCAGCAGAACATTTCGCGTTACTTTGTGAACGCGAAACGTTCTGGATTTATACTTTGGACAGCCTCAGTCCCTCCGGACTCAACGAGGAACTTGATGTGAACACTATCCTTTAGCCCTCAATAATAATAACAATCTAACGCTTTCTGTTGTCCTTTTTTCAGGTCACTTATACCCTACATAATTCATGCCCATCAAGAACACCACCTGTAAGTATGTACCCACTCCAGACCCCCCCCCCAACCCCAACCCCCCCCCTGCCCTCTTTTATCCCTCCTCCCTCATTCCTCCCCCTTCTCACCTCAACCTACCCCCCCCCCTTTCTCATTACCCTCCCCTGCTCTATATTCCCCCCCCTCCTCTGATTTCCTTCTACCCAAACAGGAATATGGTCCCCAGACCCACTCTTTATTGGGTCAGCCCCGCAGACACAAGCCTTCTTCTAACTGCCAGTTAACCTTAAGCTGCTATATTTATTACTTTTACCATTGTTTTTATGATTACTGTTTAGTCCCTGTATATTCAGATATGCCTCTCAGTGTCTCCCTTAATGTACAAGTACTAAATGTTTCTATCTTGTGCTTGGAATATGCTTCTAGACTACTTGGTCAGCACTGTCAGGAAAGACATTTTGGACGTTTTACATTTGTGTGTTTATTTATATACATATTTTCCCCCGCTGCCTCCAACGAACATTGCCGCTTTAAGATTTCTTTTGCCATTGCCGCTTTTAATTTTTAATGACGCCCCCTTGCCTCCAATATAATCTCCTTCACTTCCTCCCATCCGGACACTTGACAACGGAGTGCGCATGCCCGCCAGCGGCATGTCGCGCATGCTCCGAAACATGTAGTGATGCCCGGATACGCCCATTAAGCCCAGACTTCCCGTGACGTCAGACGCAGCCTCCACAGTGCTCTACAGCTCCTATGCCGATCCGACCCAGAAGTCGCCTGAGAGACCCCGGACTTCTCCCGGACGATTGGACCGCACTAGGACCCAGAGCAGGCACCGAGCTACCTGACCACATCACGGAGGGCACCACAGTGACTGCACAGAAGTGAGTCCAGTACCGAGTCACCATAACCTGTTTTAATAAAACTTCTTTTAAACTGCACTCCACTGGCGCTTTTTTTCCCCCTTTTCTTTTATGGTTAACATTGAGCTGCTTCGCTCACCCGGAGAGCAGCCTGGAGTGCCGCCCACCCTCACCCTCCCCCTCTACCTACAGAACAGTGGATTGTTCACACCCGGATTCCCCCTCCCCCTCCCTCCCTCCACAAAACCGAGGTCAGCCCAATACTCTCAGCTTCCAGGCACCTGAACCTTATTTTATCCACACCCCCCCAAGGCTGCTCCAGCTTACAGCTTTTTGAAGTACTAGTGCCTTGTCTGACCCCCGCCTGACTATTTGCTTTTACTAGCAGCCACAATAGAGAGTAGCACCCCTTGTGAGCGCTTTAAAACATACTTTCTTTTCCAGCGTTCTGAAGCAAAACTTTTTGGCTGCCACAGGTCTCTGTGCTCTCTCAGACTGCTGCACTAGCCCCCTCCATATCCGGGTTTGGCATCCCCTCATAGCCATACCCACATCACCCATTAAGATACTAGGCTCTGTCATTTTTATTTACACCCACGTGTGATATGTATATGCTTACACTTACTTGTGTATGATACTAACACTGCTGATATTGCTGTTGTTGTTTGCTCCTGCTGACCCCCCACCACCCTCCAACTGTTTCATTCACTGTGTGTGTTCTCCATCCTATTGTTGTTATATACATATATGTACTGGTATATGCATGGATACATAACATGTGTGTCACCCACGGTTTCAGGTCCTATTGTTGGTCTAAACCAAAGTGACACAATTTTATTTATAGCGGCTTTTTTTTAATTCCTTATTTATTCCACCACATAAGCGGCTCTCACCAGCCCCAATTCCTTATCAGATTACCTTAATCTATAGCGGCCCAAACCAGTCCCAACTCCCATCCTTCCTCCGCTCCCAGTTCCCACCCAATACACTGGGCCACCCACCTGTACAATTTCACACCATCCTCAATACATACCACGCAATATGGATCTTATAGACGAGATAGAATTACATAAATATGATACCCTAGAGAATTTATACACCACTCTACCCGGCCATCTGTTTACCGCCACTCCCACCCTCCCCAGAACCACTAGACAAACATTATGTGGTCTTTTCAAAAAACTAGAACGGCTGATCCACTCAGCAAATACCCACTGGTGGGACAACTTTTTCCTTTCCAGATACATCTCTAGCAACATCACACCCAGAGGCCTCAGAATATTAACCACTTGCTCCTTCTTGGACCCCACTCACCTTAAAGAATGGCAAGGGATAGCTGAATTCTGTACCGCCAAGTTTTTAAGCGTCCTCACCAAACAAAGAACAGTTAAATATGAAGAACAAGTCCACCACATACAAATGCTTACCCAAAACATCCTTTCACGCGAACAAAACGTGCCAACCTCCTGGCTGGACATACTCAAGCGTAATACCAAAAAAAAAGAAGACCACCTAATAAGAATCAAATTGGGCAAATTTAAACGAGACCTAAATGATTATCAAACTGCCAAAATATTTTCTTGGAAAGAAAATCCACACATCCCTTCCCTATTAGACCCGGATTTAGACCTCACAAAAAATTCCCGACCACACAAGAAAGCCTTTCCTCCACCCCAAAAACCCGCACTAACCACTAGTGGCCCTACCATACCAACCAAACTCACACACCAACTCCCCAAACTCTGTAAAAATCTTCCCACCAATTTGAACTCCAAGCATAGATCAGTCCCACACACCCCCCGCCTCCCCCGTCCCATCTCCCAGCGCCCAAACAAGCCCATAGCCAAAACACCCCAGCAATCTAATACACAGTCCAAAGACCCTCCGTCCCCCATAACCGGCCCACAGCGTACCATAAACCAAAGCCCCCCTGCACCACCCTCCATAACCCCCAAGGACTCACAAATAGTCGTTGGAGATTTTGGAACGGGTGATATACCTACACCCTCAAACCCCGACTCTATTACTTTTTTAGAGGTGGGCCCCCTTCGAAAAAGACGTCTCAAACGAAAACACATAGAAGAGGGTGTAGAGGCGGACGCAGAATCAACAAAAATAAAAAACAAATTCCCGAAACTGTGAAAATCTTTAACCTGTCCTCGCATCAATTATCCACTCAAGATTCCTCCCTCCTAAGCAGAGGTCTGTCATTTGCACCCACCATAGCACCCAACTCATTCCAATTATTCAAAGACCTCCATAAGTTTGTCCGGAAACTAACATTGACCAGACATTTCAATATACAGTCAAACCAAAACACCGACTCCATCCAACTCACTCCCACCAGTACCCAGACGCCCACGGCTATACCTACAATACACGAAGATTCCTCCTTTACCAGCTCTGCCAGTACACTAGAGTACTCCACCTACACAGAAGAACTACTCGATGATATAGACTCAGAATTACTACTCTATACCCAACACCCTCAGACCTCCCCACCCATACAACATACAGCCCTGCGCCCCAAGTCCACATTCAACCCCACCCGGTCCAAACCCGGTACATCGAATCCTTCTACAGGGTTGTATTCGCTGATCTACAAAAAATGTGCGAAAACAACAGCCAAACCCACCGCCAAAGACTACCACACAATCTCAGTCATGGAGAAAGACAATCACTCAAAAATCTCACACACAACACAGATATCATAATCAAACCTGCAGACAAAGGTGGCGGTATAATAATCCAAAATAAAGCCGATTATGTCAATGAAGCCCTCCGTTTACTTTCAGACAGAAACACATATTCAATTCTACTCAAAGACCCACTACCGGAATTTCAAGCTGAACTGGAAATACTTATTACCACAGCCAGCAAAGCCAAAATTCTAGACCCCAAGGAAGCCAGTTTCCTAAAAAGAAGCTTCTACAAAACACCATATTTCTACCACCTTCCTAAAATACACAAACACCCCACCATACCCCCAGGCAGACCAATAGTCGCAGCTATGGACAGTATCACTAGCGGACTTTCACAATACACAGACACATTCCTCCAACCATTAGCCCAATCCCTCCCATCTTACATTAGAGATTCAGCCCACCTCATGGAGCTCCTCCAACCTTACACCTGGGAGGAACAATATCTCTGGCTATCATTAGACGTTACGTCTCTATACACTTCTATTGCCCACGAGGTGGGTCTGACCTCCGTCCAACACTTCCTCTCCCAAGATAATCTCATCAATCCGGAACAGGCCGTATTCATCACAGACGCCATCCAATTCTGCTTAACCCACAATTATTTTCTATTCCAAAACACATACTATCTGCAAACCACAGGCACTGCCATGGGCGCTAATTTTGCCCCCTCATATGCCAACCTCACAATGAGCTTCTGGGAAAATACATCTATCTGGCACAACAACCCATACACCAAACACCTGATATTCTATGGCCGATACATTGACGATTTGATCATCATCTGGGACGGCCCCTCCAGCATCATCCAGGACTTTGTTGATCATTGTAACGACAACCCTTTCAGTTTATCTTTCACTCATGCATGGCACCCGGACAAACTGGCCTACTTAGACTTAGAACTAAGCCATGATGGTAACACCATTATATCTAGCAACTATACAAAACCCACTGCAGGGAACTCATACCTCCACTATGAAAGCTGCCACCACCCATTGTGGGTGAACAACATACCCAAAAGTCAATTTTGCCGTTTACGACAAAACTGCACCAAAGATACCGACTACCAAATTCACAGTCAACATCTAAAAAAGAAATTTCAAGATAAAGGCTACCCAGACCACATAATCGACACAGCTTACACCACATACCTGCCAGGCAAACCCCCCAAAAAAGAGAACACCCAACCCGACACCGCAGTCCGCTTCATCACCCAATTCCACGGAAAACATAAAAAAATGGAGAGTATACTCTCCCGACATTGGGGTATCCTCAAACAGGACCCACACCTCTCCACCCATATTATGGACAAACCCCGCATTACCTACCGCAAGGCTCCATCACTTAAAGCTAAAATTGCACCCAGCAAGCTAAAAACTCCCAAACCCAATTCCCTCTGCCTCATACCACTAAAAGGGATCTTTCAATGTAAAAAGGCCCTATGCAAAACGTGTGCCTTTATCCAACATGGCCAAAAATCATTTACACACAAAGGCATCACCTATACCTTCAAAGACTTTTAAAATTGCTCCACCGACTACGTAATATACTGTCTATCCTGCCCATGTCCTCTGTTATATGTGGGCCACACAACCTGCCCCCTCAGACAACGCTTTGGAAAACATAGACGCTACATAGAGACAGGGAGTGACCATCATAGTGTCCCACGACACTATGCAAAACGCAAAACGGTCTGGATTTATACTTTGGACAGCCTCAGTCCCTCCGGACTCAACGAGGAACTTGATGTGGAGGGACTGAGGCTGTCCAAAGTATAAATCCAGACCGTTTTGCGTTCACAAAGTAACGCGAAACGTTCTGCTGGCGGTATGGTATTGGGGATGGATTCGAGGACCCAGATTTTTAGACCGGCAGTGGATTGGTGGTGGAATTCTAAAAAGTGTCGTGGGACACTATGATGGTCACTCCCTGTCTCTATGTAGCGTCTATGTTTTCCAAAGCGTTGTCTGAGGGGGCAGGTTGTGCGGCCCACATATAACAGAGGACATGGGCAGGATAGACAGTATATTACGTAGTCGGTGGAGCAATTTTAGAAGTCTTTGAAGGTATAGGTGATGCCTTTGTGTGTAAATGATTTTTGGCCATGTTGGATAAAGGCACACGTTTTGCATAGGGCCTTTTTACATTGAAAGATCCCTTTTAGTGGTATGAGGCAGAGGGAATTGGGTTTGGGAGTTTTTAGCTTGCTGGGTGCAATTTTAGCTTTAAGTGATGGAGCCTTGCGGTAGGTAATGCGGGGTTTGTCCATAATATGGGTGGAGAGGTGTGGGTCCTGTTTGAGGATACCCCAATGTCGGGAGAGTATACTCTCCATTTTTTTATGTTTTCCGTGGAATTGGGTGATGAAGCGGACTGCGGTGTCGGGTTCGGTGTTCTCTTTTTTGGGGGGTTTGCCTGGCAGGTATGTGGTGTAAGCTGTGTCGATTATGTGGTCTGGGTAGCCTTTATCTTGAAATTTCTTTTTTAGATGTTGACTGTGAATTTGGTAGTCGTTATCTTTGGTGCAGTTTTGTCGTAAACGGCAAAATTGACTTTTGGGTATGTTGTTCACCCACAATGGGTGGTGGCAGCTTTCATAGTGGAGGTATGAGTTCCCTGCAGTGGGTTTTGTATAGTTGCTAGATATAATGGTGTTACCATCATGGCTTAGTTCTAAGTCTAAGTAGGCCAGTTTGTCCGGGTGCCATGCATGAGTGAAAGATAAACTGAAAGGGTTGTCGTTACAATGATCAACAAAGTCCTGGATGATGCTGGAGGGGCCGTCCCAGATGATGATCAAATCGTCAATGTATCGGCCATAGAATATCAGGTGTTTGGTGTATGGGTTGTTGTGCCAGATAGATGTATTTTCCCAGAAGCTCATTGTGAGGTTGGCATATGAGGGGGCAAAATTAGCGCCCATGGCAGTGCCTGTGGTTTGCAGATAGTATGTGTTTTGGAATAGAAAATAATTGTGGGTTAAGCAGAATTGGATGGCGTCTGTGATGAATACGGCCTGTTCCGGATTGATGAGATTATCTTGGGAGAGGAAGTGTTGGACGGAGGTCAGACCCACCTCGTGGGCAATAGAAGTGTATAGAGACGTAACGTCTAATGATAGCCAGAGATATTGTTCCTCCCAGGTGTAAGGTTGGAGGAGCTCCATGAGGTGGGCTGAATCTCTAATGTAAGATGGGAGGGATTGGGCTAATGGTTGGAGGAATGTGTCTGTGTATTGTGAAAGTCCGCTAGTGATACTGTCCATAGCTGCGACTATTGGTCTGCCTGGGGGTATGGTGGGGTGTTTGTGTATTTTAGGAAGGTGGTAGAAATATGGTGTTTTGTAGAAGCTTCTTTTTAGGAAACTGGCTTCCTTGGGGTCTAGAATTTTGGCTTTGCTGGCTGTGGTAATAAGTATTTCCAGTTCAGCTTGAAATTCCGGTAGTGGGTCTTTGAGTAGAATTGAATATGTGTTTCTGTCTGAAAGTAAACGGAGGGCTTCATTGACATAATCGGCTTTATTTTGGATTATTATACCGCCACCTTTGTCTGCAGGTTTGATTATGATATCTGTGTTGTGTGTGAGATTTTTGAGTGATTGTCTTTCTCCATGACTGAGATTGTGTGGTAGTCTTTGGCGGTGGGTTTGGCTGTTGTTTTCGTACATTTTTTGTAGATCAGCGAATACAACCCTGTAGAAGGATTCGATGTACCGGGTTTGGACCGGGTGGGGTTGAATGTGGACTTGGGGCGCAGGGCTGTATGTTGTATGGGTGGGGAGGTCTGAGGGTGTTGGGTATAGAGTAGTAATTCTGAGTCTATATCATCGAGTAGTTCTTCTGTGTAGGTGGAGTACTCTAGTGTACTGGCAGAGCTGGTAAAGGAGGAATCTTCGTGTATTGTAGGTATAGCCGTGGGCGTCTGGGTACTGGTGGGAGTGAGTTGGATGGAGTCGGTGTTTTTGTTTGACTGTATATTGAAATGTCTGGTCAATGTTAGTTTCCGGACAAACTTATGGAGGTCTTTGAATAATTGGAATGAGTTGGGTGCTATGGTGGGTGCAAATGACAGACCTCTGCTTAGGAGGGAGGAATCTTGAGTGGATAATTGATGCGAGGACAGGTTAAAGATTTTCACAGTTTCGGGAATTTGTTTTTTATTTTTGTTGATTCTGCGTCCGCCTCTACACCCTCTTCTATGTGTTTTCGTTTGAGACGTCTTTTTCGAAGGGGGCCCACCTCTAAAAAAGTAATAGAGTCGGGGTTTGAGGGTGTAGGTATATCACCCGCTCCAAAATCTCCAACGACTATTTGTGAGTCCTTGGGGGTTATGGAGGGTGGTGCAGGGGGGCTTTGGTTTATGGTACGCTGTGGGCCGGTTATGGGGGACGGAGGGTCTTTGGACTGTGTATTAGATTGCTGGGGTGTTTTGGCTATGGGCTTGTTTGGGCGCTGGGAGATGGGACGGGGGAGGCGGGGGGTGTGTGGGACTGATCTATGCTTGGAGTTCAAATTGGTGGGAAGATTTTTACAGAGTTTGGGGAGTTGGTGTGTGAGTTTGGTTGGTATGGTAGGGCCACTAGTGGTTAGTGCGGGTTTTTGGGGTGGAGGAAAGGCTTTCTTGTGTGGTCGGGAATTTTTTGTGAGGTCTAAATCCGGGTCTAATAGGGAAGGGATGTGTGGATTTTCTTTCCAAGAAAATATTTTGGCAGTTTGATAATCATTTAGGTCTCGTTTAAATTTGCCCAATTTGATTCTTATTAGGTGGTCTTCTTTTTTTTTGGTATTACGCTTGAGTATGTCCAGCCAGGAGGTTGGCACGTTTTGTTCGTGTGAAAGGATGTTTTGGGTAAGCATTTGTATGTGGTGGACTTGTTCTTCATATTTAACTGTTCTTTGTTTGGTGAGGACGCTTAAAAACTTGGCGGTACAGAATTCAGCTATCCCTTGCCATTCTTTAAGGTGAGTGGGGTCCAAGAAGGAGCAAGTGGTTAATATTCTGAGGCCTCTGGGTGTGATGTTGCTAGAGATGTATCTGGAAAGGAAAAAGTTGTCCCACCAGTGGGTATTTGCTGAGTGGATCAGCCGTTCTAGTTTTTTGAAAAGACCACATAATGTTTGTCTAGTGGTTCTGGGGAGGGTGGGAGTGGCGGTAAACAGATGGCCGGGTAGAGTGGTGTATAAATTCTCTAGGGTATCATATTTATGTAATTCTATCGCGTCTATGAGATCCATATTGCGTGGTATGTATTGAGGATGGTGTGAAATTGTACAGGTGGGTGGCCCAGTGTATTGGGTGGGAACTGGGAGCGGAGGAAGGATGGGAGTTGGGACTGGTTTGGGCCGCTATAGATTAAGGTAATCTGATAAGGAATTGGGGCTGGTGAGAGCCGCTTATGTGGTGGAATAAATAAGGAATTAAAAAAAAGCCGCTATAAATAAAATTGTGTCACTTTGGTTTAGACCAACAATAGGACCTGAAACCGTGGGTGACACACATGTTATGTATCCATGCATATACCAGTACATATATGTATATAACAACAATAGGATGGAGAACACACACAGTGAATGAAACAGTTGGAGGGTGGTGGGGGGTCAGCAGGAGCAAACAACAACAGCAATATCAGCAGTGTTAGTATCATACACAAGTAAGTGTAAGCATATACATATCACACGTGGGTGTAAATAAAAATGACAGAGCCTAGTATCTTAATGGGTGATGTGGGTATGGCTATGAGGGGATGCCAAACCCGGATATGGAGGGGGCTAGTGCAGCAGTCTGAGAGAGCACAGAGACCTGTGGCAGCCAAAAAGTTTTGCTTCGGAACGCTGGAAAAGAAAGTATGTTTTAAAGCGCTCACAAGGGGTGCTACTCTCTATTGTGGCTGCTAGTAAAAGCAAATAGTCAGGCGGGGTTCAGACAAGGCACTAGTACTTCAAAAAGCTGTAAGCTGGAGCAGCCTTGGGGGGGTGTGGATAAAATAAGGTTCAGGTGCCTGGAAGCTGAGTACATACTCACATCAAGTTCCTCGTTGAGTCCGAACACTATCCTTTAGCCCTCATTAATAATAACAATCTAACGCTTTCTGTTGTCCTTATTTTAGGTCACTTATACCCTACATAATTCATGCCCATCAAGAACACCACCTGTAAGTATGTACCCACTCCAAACCCCCCCCCCCCCACCCCTACCCCCCCCCCCCTGCCCTCTTTTATCCCTCCCCACTCCCCTCCCTCATTCCTCCTCCTTCTCACCTCAACCTACCCCCCCCCCTTTCTCATTACCCTCCCCTGCTCTATATTCCCCCCCCCCCCTCTGATTTCCTTCTACCCAAACAGGAATATGGTCCCCAGACCCACTCTTTATTGGGTCAGCCCCGCAGACACAAGCCTTCTTCTAACTGCCAGTTAACCTTAAGCTGCTATATTTATTACTTTTACCATTGTTTTTATGATTACTGTTTAGTTCCTGTATATTCAGATATGCCTCTCAGTGTCTCCCTTAATGTACAAGTACTAAATGTTTCTATCTTGTGCTTGGAATATGCTCCTAGACTACTTGGTCAGCACTGTCAGGAAAGACATTTTGGACGTTTTACATTTGTGTGTTTATTTATATACATATTTTCCCCCGCTGCCTCCAACGAACATTGCCGCTTTAAGATTTCTTTTGCCATTGCCGCTTTTAATTTTTAATGACGCCCCCTTGCCTCCAATATAATCTCCTTCACTTCCTCCCATCCGGACACTTGACAAAGGAGTGCGCATGCCCGCCAGCGACATGTCGCGCATGCTCTGAAACATGTAGTGATGCCCGGATACGCCCACTAAGCCCAGACTTCCAGTGACGTCAGACGCAGCCGGACGAAGCCTCCACAGCGCTCTACAGCTCCTATGCCGATCCGACCCGGAAGTCGCCTGAGAGACCCCGGACTTCTCCCGGACGATTGGACCGCACCAGGACCCAGAGCAGGCACCGAGCTACCTGACCACATCACGGAGGGCACCACAGTGACTGCACAGAAGTGAGTCCAGTACCGAGTCACCATAACCTGTTTTAATAAAACTTCTTTTAAACTGCACTCCACTGGCGCTTTTTTTCCCCCTTTTCTTTTATGCTTCAGTTGGTCTGTCTAGGAGATAGGAGTCACACCGATTCAGAGATTCTATCAGCTCTGCAAGGGCAGGCTCAGAGATGGTTGACTCCACGACAGCTTGAGCCAGAAAATGGCACCAACCTTCTCTCCGCCCACCGACAGGGACACTTGACACATGTTCCATTCCATGCTTGTTCAAAATCTGGTGGTGCAGCGTTTCTTGAGCCAGGAAAGTCTGTGACCATTTCTGCCGTTCATTCAATGCCAGTGCTCACTTATCTGACATTTAACGGGAATTCAACCTGCCCACCAACCGCCTCATTTGTGACATGCCCACCAGGTGGAACTCAACGTTGGCAATGCTGCAGCGGCTGCACATGCAGCAGAGGGCCATCAATCAGTACCTGTGTGAGTATGGCACAAGGACCGGGTCAGGGGAGCTTGGCTTTTCTTTTGCCACACCAGTGACTTTTGATTAATTAAGGATGCATGCATCGTCCTGTCACCATTTGAGGAGGCCACTCGGATGGTGAGACGGGATGATACATGCATCAGTGACACTATCTCGCTAGTCTACCTGCTGGAGCACATGCTGCGTGGAATCATGGACAGGGCACTTGTGGCAGAACAGAGGCAGGAAGAGGAGGACTTCCTTTCCTCACATGGCCCCCTTTATGCAGATATCATTCCTGCAGGGCCACAAAACACATAGGAGGAAGAGGAGGGTGAGGATTTCGGCAGCATGGATGTAGAGGAAGAGGATAGCATACAGCAGTCTTCAAGGGATGGTTTTGATTCCCCAGAAACCCCAGGAGTTGTACGTGGTTGAGGAGAGGTTGCTCCTGCTGACAATGTCATCCTTAGTGACCCAGAGGACTCAGAAGCTCATGCCTCCTCCAACTTACGTTGCATGGGCTCCCTGATTCTGCAAAGCCTGTGAAAGGACCTGAGGATTTGTGCTTTCAAGGAGAGGAATAATTACTGATTGGCAACCCTTCTTGATCTACATTACAAGGGTAAAGTTGCAGAGCTCATCCTACCTTTGCAGAGGGAGCAGAGGATGAAACATCTTGATGAGGCCTTGAAAAAAAATTGTGTACCGCCTTTCCAGACAATGGGAGGTCAACATTCTCCGGACGTGTTTCTGAGGCATCGTTCAGCCAAAGGAGGAGCGGTGGAGAAGGCGGCCAGCTGACCGATTCCTTTAAACAGTTCTTTTGTCCTCAGCAGCACCCAGGGCTGTTAGGTTTAAGCAACCATCGGCAGCGTCTCCATAATATGGTGCATGATTATCTAGGCGCAAGAGCAGACTTGGAGATCTTTCCAGCTGCGCATCCACTGGCTTACTGGGTCTTGAGGATGGACCACTGGCCAAAACTTGCTCAATATGCAATGGAGCTACTGGCCTGTCCTGCTTCCAGCGTGCTTTCCGAATGGACGTTCAGTGCTGCTGGAGGTTTTGTGATGGACAAAAGAGTGTGTCTGTCCACAGACTCTGTTGACCAGCTAACTTTTATCAAAATGAACCAGTCTCGGATCAACAAGAGCTATCAGGTCCCTGATGCTGATGTAACTGATTGAATTTGCTAGGGGTTTGCCATCCCTTGAAGACTGCATATGCTGCCTATCCTATTCCTCTACCTTGATTCTGCTAGCTTCCAACAATGTTTTTGGTTTAGACCACTACCAACCCCCAAGGCCTAATTTTTCTGCACTTGTATGAAAGGTGCATACAATTGAAATGTCGTATCTCATTTTTAACCGCTGTCCCTGTCCCTGTGCCCTGCTAACTGTGAGGGGGTTACCGTGTTCAGGCACCACCAACACCAAAGGCCAAATTTGCATGGAATTCTTACCAGCAGGTCCCGTTCCTGGGCCCAGCAAGAGTAACTGCGAGGCCTTGGTTACGGTGTTTAGGCATCACCTACTGCAAAGGCCCAATTTTTGGCACTTGTATAGCACATGCGATTTCAAATTTACATGGAATTATTACCAGCAGGTCCCGTTCCTGCACCTAGCAAGATGATGGGGTGGGAGGGTACAGTTGTAGAATTAGCCAGCGGGGAGCAAGATTCAGAGGGCGCAAATGGGGACATTAGCGGTAGGGTGTTCAAAGTTCCTAAATCCAAGGTGGGTATGGGGAAAAAATCACAAGAGCAGCCTAAAAACAACATCAAATGAGGATATGGTATGCATCCAGTCAAAATTACGAGGTTTGTAATCAATGCCAGAAGCCTGGCCAACAAGATGGGAGAGCTGGAGCTGCTGATGTATGAATGTATTGTAATATCAATTGGGATAGAACCCTGGGAACAAAGAACACGGAGGAAAAATGGGAGTGCTTCAAGAGCATACTTAACAAGGGGATTGACCAGTGCATTCCAAAGGGAAATAAATTTAAAAGAGAAAAACTTAACCCTGGGTGGCTAAACTCCAACATAAAAATGTATATTAGTGCTAAAGAAAAGGCCTTCAAAAAATACAAGACTGAGGGGTCATTGGCAGCATTTAAGCATTACAAAGAGTGTAATAAGAAATGTAAAGACGAAATCAGGGTGGCTAAAATAGAACACGAGAGACATATAGCGGAAGAGAGTAAAAAGAACCCCAAGAAGTTCTTTAAGTATATAAACAGTAAGAAAGCGAGGCCAGAACACATTGGCCCCATAAAAGATGACAAAGGAAATATGGCCACTGAGGACAGAGAAAAGGCGGAAGTGTTAAATCATTTCTTTTCTTCAGTCTTCACAAAAAAATTGGGGGGCTACACTAACCCAGCTCATAATGATAAACGAAAAAAATATACCTCAGGAAGTACTGCCATGGCTAACAGAGGATAGACTTAGAACTAAACTAGAGAAACTTAACATAAATAAATCACCGGGACCGGATGGCTTGCACCCGAGGGTTCTTAAAGAGCTCAGCCACATGATTGCCAGACCATCATTCTTGATCTTTAAGGATAGTCTACAGACGGTATGTTGCCAGCTGATTGGAAAAAAACCAACGTGGTACCAATATTTAAAAAAGGGCCGAGATATATCCCGGGTAACTATAGGCCGGTCAGCCTAACATCAGTAGTCTGCAAGATTTTGGAGGGGATGTTAAGGAACTACATACAAGATTTTAGTAATGAAAATGGTATTAGTAGTAATCAGCATGGATTCATGAAAAATCATTCTTGCCAGACCAATCTATTATCCTTCTACGATGAAGTGAGCTGCCACCTAGATAAAGGAAAGCCTGTGGATGTGGTGTATCTGGACTTTGCAAAAGGCATTTGACACCATTCCCCAGAAAAGCTTACTGTACAAACTAAGGTACGTAGTTATGGACCATAGTATGAGTACCTGGATAGAAAACTGGGGAGATTCCAGAGGGTGGTGATTAATGGGGAGTACTCGGATTGGGCGGGTGTGGAAAATGGGGTCCCCCGAGATTCTGTCCTGGGACCAATCCTGTTTAATTTATTCATAAATGATCTAGAGGAGGAGATATCTAGCACAATCTCGGTATTTGCGGATGATACTAAACTAAGCATGCCAATATTTTCTATGCAGGATGTGGAAACCTTACAAGCGGACCTGAACAAAATAATGGGGTGGGCAACTACTTGGCAGATGAGGCTTAATGTTGAAAAATGTAAAGTAATGCACTTGGGCGTCAGAAACAGGAAAGCAAGCTACACAGTAGGGGGAAACCTCTGGGTGAATCTAAGATGGAAAAGGACCTGGGGGTACTAGTGGACAACAGGCTTGACAGTGGCATGCAATGCCAAGCCGCTGCCAGCAAAGCCAAGAGAATACTGGCATGTATAAAAAAGGGGATTCACTCCAGAAATAGAGATTATTTTCCCACTTTGCAAGACTCTGGTCTGGCCACATATGGAGTATGCTATCCAGTTCTGGGCACCGGTCCTCAGGAATGATGTTCTGGTACTGGAGAGAGTCCAGAGAAGAGCAACAAAAATAATTAGGGGAATGGAGGGCATCAGGTATGAGGAAAGACTACAAGCACTGAACTTATTCTCTCTGGAGAAGAGACGCTTGAGAGAGGATATGATATCAATGTACAAATACTGTACTGGTGACCCTAGCATAAGGAACAATCTTTTCAGAGAAAGGGAATACAATAAGACACGTGGCCACTCACTAAAACTAGAGGAAAAATGGTTTAACCTTAAAATACGTAACGGGTTCTTCACTGTCAGAGCAGTAAGGATGTGGAATTCGCTTCCACAAGCAGTCGTATCAGAAGGGAGCATTGATAGTTTCAAAAAACTATTAGATGGGCATCTTAAACAGCACAACATACAGGGGTATACAATGTAAGTTTAACAGCAAACAAATACACACATCATAGGTTGAACTGGATGGACTGATGTCTTTTTTCAACATCACAAACTATGTCAGTATAGCTGCAGCAGGCTACATATATCGTAGAGATGTATGTACACAGGCACAATATTTGAAGGAATTTCTCATTTTTATAATTTCCCTTTAAGCCTCATTAAAATCAGTAAATCAGTGCTCCTTTAAAAACGATTGTTTTTAACCACTTAAGCCCCGGAAGATTTTACCCCCTTCCTGACCAGGGGGTATTTTGCGATTCGGCACTGCGCGACTTTAACGGACAATTGCGCGGTCGTGCGACGCTGTATCTAAATGAATTTGGCATCCTTTTTTTCCCACAAACAGAGCTTTCTTTTGGTGGTATTTGATCACCTGTGCGATTTTTTGATCACGCGCTATAAACAAAAAAAAGAGCATAAATTTTGCAAAAATAGCAATATTTTTCACATTTTTTTATATGAAATACCCCCCCCCCCCAAAAAAATGTAAAAATCTAAATGTTTTAACATTTTCGGCCAATTTGTTTTATGCTACCTATGTTTGGTAAAAAAAATTGCAAAAAGCGTATTTTGATTGGTTTGCGCAAAAGTTATCGCGTTTACTAACAAAGGGAAAGATTTTTGTCATTTTTGTTGGTTTTTTTTTAACGCGTAATGGCGGCGATCTGTGATTTTTTTTGCGGTACTGCGACATTGCGGCGGACAGATCGGACCCTTGACTGACATTTTTGACACTTTTGGGGTTACCAGTGACATTTCTACAGTAATCAGTGCTATACATATGCACTGTTACTGTAAAAATACACTGGCAGTGAAGGGGTTAACTTTTTTTGAAAGGGAGGGGCTATGTGTGTCCCTAGGGGCGTGCTTTCTACTGTGATTGGCTGTGGCTTCAGATGTATGAAGAGTGATCAACGGTTCTACATAGTAGAACCGTATGATCATCCTTCATACACAGGGGAGAATGACAGGCAGCTTGTTTACACAAGCCGCCTGACTTTCTCCCTCTCCCCCGCCGATCGGGTCCGCCGGTCACACGCGTGGGGGGGTCCGTGACCACGCGGGAGCGTGCTTCCGGGGGCGCGTGCCCGCTCCCTAGACCCTCACAAGCTAGTGACGTAGCCCTACGTCACTTTGCCTGTGAGGGGCTGACTGCCGACGTAGATCGGAGTTAGGCAGTCGGCAAGTGGTTAAAAACTTTTTATTCATTGCTACATGTTCCCCAGGTCAGGACCCAGACATTTAAGCCTTCAAAATTAGGGATGATCGAATGGTTCGGGTCGACCATCGGTTCGACCCAAACATTGACTGTTCGAAATTCGGCCGAATTGGGACAGGAACTGGGCTTTAAAAGCCCGTGATTGGACCAGAACCATCAGTAAAAGCCAATTGAGGGGGCAGGAGGATGCTAGGAATGTGATTGGAGTGACTAGGGGGTCCAGAGACCAATCAGTAGTGAATACGCCCCCAGTATATAAGATAGCCCCGCCAAATCTCTAGCACTTTAATACAGGGCTGTGGAAGAGAGTGGAAGCAGTTCTGTTACTCCTGCTTCAAAAGTGTCATTTAGCAATTATTAGTGTGAGGAAAGGGATATCTAGTGTAGTTAGGGTACTATTTTCCACTATAGTTAGATTCAATAATCTAGTTTCTGTAGGGAAAGTGTTAAGTGTCAGGGTGACTGTAGTGTAGTGTAGGGTGAACTGACTGACTGCTATGGCAGGGTGACCAAACTCTTCCATGTCAGAGTGACCGCCATAGAAAGAAGATTGTTTGTATTAGAATTGCAGTAGAGCAGGGCAGTGGCTCCGCTACTTTTACACCTGGCCATTTTTGTTTCAGGCGTTTTATTGGGATTTTTTGTGGACGTCTTTGGAGGCAGGCATGACATCTGAACTTCTGGGCAGGGGTATAGATACACACACACATGTATGTATATATACACATACACACATATAGGTGTGAAAGGAGCGGAACCCTATGCCTGCGCTAATGAAATTATTTGCAGGCATAGGGCTCTGCTCCTATCACACCTATATGTGTGTATGTGTATAAATACATATATGTGTGTGTATATATACCCCTATACAGAAGTTCAGATGTTATGTCTGCCTCCAAAGATGCCTAAAAAAAGCCCAAAAAAACGTCTGCAACAACACACCTAGGCGTTTTTTGTTGCATGCGTGTTTTGGGCATTTTCTGGGTGTCTTTGGAGGCAGGCATAACATCTGAACTTCTGCATAGGGGTATATATACACACACACACATATATGTATATATACACATACACACATATAGGTGTGATAGGAGCAGAGCCCTATGCCTGCAAATAATTTAATTAGCGCAGGCATAGGGCTCCACTACTTTCACACCTATATGTGTGTATGTGTATATCTATACATACGTGTGTGTGTATATATACCCATATACAGAAGTTCAGATGTTATGCCTGCCTCCAAAAACGCCCAAAAAATGCCCAAAAAACGCCTGCAAAAAAAACGCCCAGGTGTGTTGTTGCAGGCATTTTTTTGGGCATTTTTTAGGCGTCTTTGGAGGCAGGCATAACATCTGAACTTCTGTATAGGGGTATATATACACACACATATATATGTATTTATACACATACACACATATAGGTGTGATAGGAGCGGAGCCCTATGCCTGCAAATTTAATTAGCGCAAGCATAGGGTTCTGCTACTTTCACACCTATATGTGTGTATGTGTATATATACATACATGTGTGTGTGTGTGTATATATATATATATACCCCTACACAGAAGTTCAGATGTCATGCCTGTCTCCAAAGACGTCCACAAAAAAGCCCAATAAACGCCTGCAACAAAAACGGCCAGGTGTGAAAATAGCGGCGCCCTATCACTGCTCTACTGCAATTCTAATACAAACGATCTTTTTTTCTGGTTTTGGACATGCTACAGAGCTGAAACTTCACAAGTACACTTTTTAGACCCCCCCCCCCCCCAGACACTAAATCCAAAGAAATTTCATTTTTTTTTGTTTCAATAATTTTTTCAATAATTGTCTCTCTATCAAAAACGACAATTTTTAAGAACTTTTTTTGTGTGATTAATAGTCCCTGGGGCATGACCCAGAACCCTAGGCACTTTTTAGGGGCATTTATTGGGTTTTAGGGCTTCAAAATTGTGTTTTTTGATTACCGAAGTTCGGGTCCCATTGATTTCAATGGGGTTCTGAAATCCGGGCCGAACTTTCGGGAAGTTCGGGTGTTCTGGTCGAACCGAACTTTTCAAAAGTTCGATCATCCCTATTCAAAATGAGGCCGTTTGATTTTCAAGGTTCGAGTCCCATAGACTTCAATGGGGTTTGTTTGAGCAAACTTTTCCTCGTTCGCGGTGTTCTGGTGCGAACCGAACCGGGGGTTGTTCGGCTCATCACTGGTTGCATTCTGCTGGGTTGTTATGAACTGTTTACTTTATTTCAATACGAGTTCTCCAATTACTTCTGAACTCAGTGTGTGCTACTGCCGCTGAACCACGCTCTACCCACCCACAAGTATAAAAAATAGTGTCAAATATTGCACTAGTTTTATGTTGCCCTTTAACTTTTATCATAAAAAAATACAAAAAATAAAGCTTTATTACTCCGATAGGTACATTATCTATATCAGTGATTGTTGAACTTATGATCTGTCCGACTTTTTCTGCTCATCAGCTCTCCTTACTGTTAGTGTACTTTATGTGCGGCCCGAGACAGTTCCTCTTTTTCCAATGTGACCCAGGAAGGTCAAAAGTGTGGACACCGCTTATACACTGTACACTATGTATTGCTGAAAATATATAACTAAATTATCTGGTTCAAAACTATACTGGTGGCAAAACTTTTCCTTGCAAGGAAACAACATTTTACAAAAATAAAGGTTGGCTCCCGTTTTCACATTACACAATACATTTTATCAAATTATTGTGATGCCAGGTTCATTTGAAAGTGGTTCTAGTCCCTGCACGAAAAACTTAAAGTAAAAAACTTTTAACAGCTTGCTGTGCTCCCTCACCTTCCTAAATGCTTATCTGAGGCCTGAACCAATCCAGCGCTGTGCATGGCTGCATTTCTTCTCTTCCCTCTCCCTCTACTCACAGGGACTGAGCCATTCGCTGTCAATTTAAATGCTGTGAAGGAGTGGGGGGAGGCGCCAAGCTGGGCTGTGTTTGTTCAATGGATGTCAAGACGCTTCTCCTGATGATGTCACTCTGACAAAACGTGTAGAGCGTAACCACATCGCTTCCGCTTGTTGGATTGGAATGCACATCCGGCGGTTGGAACGCACAGAGTTCTGGAAATACACCGCTATACGAGGATGTTGCGGCTCCTATTGCATATACACTCGTTGATCTCCTTATGTTATGTGAGTACCTGTTTTTAAACCTAATAAAAGCCTTTAATTAGGGACTACCCTCTATTACCCTTGGGATACTGATGTCCACTGATGTTTATGAGCCTAAACTATACCCTTGAGAGTTGATATGAGAGAAGGACCACAGCTAAGGTATCAGGGTCCAGGATCCCTGCTTATGGAAGTGAACCCCAATATTAACTACAAGCTGGCCACCCCTGTAGGGGTACTTAACTCTGGTAAGTGCGGGCTGTATTGAGAGGGGAGCACAAGATTCCTCACCCGCACACCCACTCCGGATCACCTCAAGAAAGCACCTTATAACATATTTTTGGACTTTGCACATAATAATTACTTATGGACTTTTCTAACTATTAATTTAGTCACTAATTCATTTGTCGTCATTTATCATCAACCTATTTATACCTTGTTGTTTTTTGGCAGAACCACAAGATTGTGGATTCAGTGAGGTTTAACACGTCACTTTAATATTTTTTTTTTTTTTTTGTATTGTTGCACTACAAGTTTATGGACACTGAGTTTTAACACTTGTCACCTTAACTCCTGACTTTTGTATTGTATGCACCTTATTGGCCATTTATAATTATATTTATTTCTTTCACTCTACCACCTAAAACCCACCTATATTACAATCAGACTATTTATTGTAATCTACTTTTATACTAATTAAGCATATTTGCACTATCACCCAGCACTTTATTCATTTGAGTCACTTTGATATAACTTATTACCAGTATTTACCTGTTCAAAATAATCACTTGTCACTTTACTGCACCATTTGCACTTTATATATATGCTTTTTGTATATACAGTATGGTCCATGTGATATCATTTACTCAATGTTTTTTGTGATCAATATGTGTTAGCAGGATTTGGAGGATATTACATTAATTTATTACACCTCTATTTGACATTATTCAGGCAGCGCCACTTACCTCACACACCCCCCAAACTTATTCACTATATTTCCCTATCATGGCTATATTTTGAGGTGGGCTGCAGCCTGATTCCTCTCTCTTTCCTTAGCGCGGATTCTTCTCCCTTTTTATACAATGGATGTTCACAGCCTGGCTGGGGATCGAGGCTGCACGGCTGCCCCCATAGCAAGCAGTTTGCTATGGGGCAGACAGAGAAGAGGAGTGGACAGCTCCCACAGGTGACCTCAGTTGTGGAGGATCAGGGTCGCTCTGTGCAATACCATTACACAGAGAAGGTAAGAATTATGTGTTTGTTATATTTAATTCATTATTTATGTATTTATTTATTTTTTACTTTAGAAACGCTTTAAGTTGAACACATTCAATTAAGAATAAACAATATCCTTATTCTCCAAAAAAATTCATACACATCCATTTCTTCAGGTCCCTATAATCTATTTTTCAATAAAGGATTTCTTATTGTGTTTTTCTGCTTCTTTGTAACATGCTATAGGAGCTTCCAAACCTCACCCTTCCCCCTCTTTTCTATGTGTTTGGAACGAGCAATGCATGTTAGCTGCAGTCAGTTAGTGCACTGCTCTATCCACACTACACATCCCATAGTCTTTAGGGAATAAGAAAGAGGATGGCTACATTCTCACATACAGTGTGACCATAGGGAATGAACATAGCCACCCTCTAGCAGTATGTCAAGCCATGGCAGCAAAAAACAGAACTTTGGGGATTTTGTGGAGGCTGAAAGCAATAGAAGGGACTTTTTTGAGTTAAAGTTATTGTAAAGTCTCGTTTAAAGAAAATAGAAATAAATAACAAACATGTTATACTTACCTCCTCTGTGCAATTGGTTTTACACAGAGCAGTCCAGATCCTCCTCTTCTCGGACCCCTCGTTTGTGATCCTGGCCCCGCCCCCTCTCTCTTCGGATTGGCTCACTCACTTTGATTGGCAGCCACAGGTGCCAATGGCGCCGCGGCTGCATCTCAGTTAATCAGGAGGGAGAGTCCTGGGCGGCTGAGGGACTTGTGGACATCGCTGGATAGAGGTAAGTATTAAGGGGTGCTGGGATGGCTATTACACACAGATTCTTTTTATCTTAATGCATAGATTGCATTAAGATAAAAAATCTTCTGCCTTTACAACTCCTTTAAAGCCACATAGATTTCACTCCTGAATCATTCCAGTTAGTCATTATTTGTTGACAGTCTTAAAGTAATTCTAAACGATCACCTTGTAAAACAATCATTTTTTATAAGTGATCACATTCCCTCTGTTCTCAGATGTATGAGAGATGGGGGGGAGGAGAGGAAGCAGCACACCGATGTTCCCAGTGAATATCTGTGCGGGGGAGCATTGTCAGGTCAAGTCTGATCATTGGAGGGGAGCGAGCTGAATTTCCATCACAGCCAGGGAACTGACAACGGTGTACTCTCCTGCCCAGCGTGGTCAGTTTTTAGTAGGAAAGCAAGGGGACTGGGGCAGGAACACCAGAATTTTCACACAAAGGAAGCAATACAAAGAGAACAGGAGACTTTTTCATACAAGTACATGGAACAGCAGCCACAAATCAGGAATATGAAATGCTGGGTTTACATAATTTCTTTACGGTAAGAATATAAAAAGTACCTGCAAGTTCCTCTCTTGTGTTCACACAAAGCTGCGTCTTTATTTTTTCCAGCTGTTCCGTTAAATTTCTATATTCCACTAAAAAACAATTGAAATTATAGAATAGAAAAAGATTATTTTGTTGTAAATTATAAATATATATCATATTCATGTTATTTTAATAAAACATAGTCCTGTAGATCTGTAGATGACAACTAACAAAAAGTGAGTCCATCTGTTTTTTTAAATTGCTGTTGTGGTGCAACTATACTTTACAATGGTAGTTTAAATTGTTGGGAGAAAATTCTGTAAAGATTCAACTTAGGAGACTGATAAACTCAAAAACGTCAAAAGAGAACAAGACTTGTATTTAAAAAATAAATAATATATACTTCAAAATGCAAAGTTGAAGGGGTGTGGAGACCTGCGCTGTAGATGGCGGCTTGATCCTGCAGCTCCGCACCGCCGCTTGGGACCGTGTCATACCCTGAGCACCTCCGCAGCATCCGCGCTCTGCTGTCTCCCCAGACACCCGCCGACATGACACGCCGCAGGAAAGACTCCGCGCAGCTGTCTAAATTGGAGAACTCCCTCAGGCCTTCCGGAGCTAGACTCTACCAAGATGGCGACGGACCACTACAATCCTCCTCACGAGGCAGCAGCCAGCAATGCAATCTGCATCCATCCCACCAGGTAGGCAACCCTGATAGTGAGGGATCGTCCGGATCTTCACCTCCTATGTCCCCTTCATCCAGGAGCCCTGCAAAAACTAAGGCCCGCATAGTCTCTCATGCTAAGCAGTGGCAAGAGACAAGCAGAGAGATGGGATTAATATCTGGACCTACACCGGGCCCTACGCATAAAATCCATGACCCCTTTGATGCTTTCCCTAAAGGAGGACAACCAGTCTCTGATACAATGCTAAAAGGAATGTTGCATTCCCTCAGATCATCCTTACATTCAGACATCATGAGCTGCATGCAGCTATTCAAACAAGAAATCCACTCTATGGGTGACAGAATTAATACAGTGGACTCCTCCATGAGAAATTATGCCTTATCTTTCAATGCCATGGTAGATGCACATAATCAACATTCAGATGACATCCTATGGCTGAAAGACAAGATCGCGGACCTGGAGGATAAGTCCAGGCGGAATAACCTGAAATTAGGGGGGATCCTGGAGTCAATACAGGTGACCCAACTAGCTCAATATGCAACTCGGTTATTTTCCACCTTGGTTCCCTCTTTATCTGAAGTCGACCTCTCAATGGACAGAATACACAGACTCCCTAAACCAGCTTTCCTAGCATCGGATCTGCCTAGGGACGTCCTATTTTGTATCCACTTTTTCCAATCCAAGGAAAAAATCATCACGGCCTTTCGGCAAGCAACAGGGCTTCCTGAGGAATTTTCAGCCCTGCAAATCCTGCCTGACCTATCCAGAAAACCTGGCAACAATAACAAAAGCGCTGAGAAACCACAAGATCCCTCATAAATGGAAGCATCCAGCATCTCTCTCCATTACCTATAATGGAGCCACCACAACAATTTCTACCCTGGAAGGAGGCATTGATCTGCTTCAAAGATGGGGCATCCTCTCCCCTTATGAAGAATCCCCCCACTGCACTCCAACCCCTTTACCAATCTCTAATGAACTGCAGGTGGTCTCCAGGATGAGGTCTGCGAAGAATAAGCTGCAAAATGGAGGTAACCTCACTCCACGTCCGCATTAACACAGTCCCTTGCCTCAGGATTTGATCTCATCCTTATGGCCCCTCATCTTCACAAGTTTTTGACTGTTCTAGTTGATCTCGGACCCTTTTATTGGTCCTTTTTTTTTTTTTTTTAAATAATATTTTTATTGAAAATTTGCAAAATAGATACAGACAACATTTAGGAAAAACATTTGCAGTAGAGAATAACATTCGGGATGGGGAGGGGGAAGGGTTACTCCAGACACAAGGATATTGGTAATATCAATAGCAATAGAAATAGAAAGGTGTACGCCACCAACATAGTCCCACAAAACTGAACAAAACAACAATGGGATACTAAAGATGGGCCACACTGTAAGTCAAGAGAGGGAACGGAGGAGAGACAGCCCCCCCCCCTGACATCCCAGTGGGAACATAGTCGTCGGGGGGAAGAGCGCCACCCCCCCACCCTCATCAGGACTCTAAACAACTAAATAACCATAGGGAGCATTTCCAGTGTTGCCATGCCTTATTGAACTTGGAGAGCGAGAGATCATTGATTGCCAAAGCTCTTTCCAGGCGGAAATTATCGTTAACAGTTTTGACCACCTCAGAAAGACTCGGGATCTCCAGAGTCCTCCATCTACGGAGGATCAGTGTTCTGGAAGCCAAGAGGACGTGCGTAACCATCTGTCTATAGCATACAGGATAATCATCAATGCCCAAGTTAAGCAAAGCCAACTCCTTTTTGGGGGGACGGAGGATACCGTGCAAGCGGCTATACAGCTGAAAACCTGGTTCCAGTAGCTCGTGAGCGAAAGGGCAATCCCACAGAACATGAGCTAGCGTACCTACACCTCCACATTCACGCCAGCACTGAGCAGAAACTGAAGGGAATATCTTTGACAGCCGAAATGGTGTATAGTACCACCTGTTTGTAATTTTTAGCATGAGCTCCCAGTGGTAAGTGCAATCGGAGTATTGGTAAGTGGACATCGTGGCCCGGGACCACTGTTCTAAGGTAAAAGTGCAATATCTTTTTCCCACCTAAGCATAGGCGTAGATTTGGGGGAGTCCGGTTTATTCAGGAGACATCCATAGAAGAGGGAAATACCTTTGGTTGTCTTTGCTTTAGAGTGGTAATAGTTCCATGCATGTTGGGGTATACGTCTAGTCGATCGGGGATGCTTGGAGAGGAAGCTATTTATACGAAGGACGGTAAATGTCAGGGTGGGATGAATGTGATAGTCCCGTATTAACGTTTTTGGGGAGCAGAGGGCATCGGAGTCATAGAAGTGAGAGAGTTTCGACAAACCCAATGTGGCCAAGTGGGGCAACTGCAGAGAGGGTAGGTGAGCGTCTAGGATTTGTAGTGGAAGGGACAAGGAGTTATATGAGGCTGCCTCCGTCTGCCCCCCTGGGCTGAAACCAGCTTACGCCATGCTATTAGAGATGCCTGCATTGTGAGGGGAAGCTCAGGAAGTCTCCAGGGGGTCCAGAGGTCACCCAGGAGCAGCAGACGGAGGTCTCCTGTAGGGGAAAAGTGGCTTTTGATTTGGGTTAATGGGTGATCAGTGGGTGCAGAGAACCACGCTTTTAGTTGATCAAGTCTAGTAGACCAATGATACAGAGTGAGGTCAGGAAGTTTAGCACCTCCCATGCACTTAGGCAAAGATAAGGTCGATGCGGCCACCCGTGCTCTTGTACCCCCCCAGATAAAATCACGCATGCCTCTAGAGAAGGTGTCTAGATACTTTTTCGGGAAGGGGAGAGGAAGCGCTCGGAATAGGTATAATATTTGGGGTAGTATTGACATTTTGTAGGCAGCTATCCTGCCACCCCAAGAGAGATCTACTTTGACCATAGAGGCCATCTCCTTGGAAGTTTTTTTCAGGAGGATATCAGCATTCGCCGGGATGAGACTCTTGATACGAGGGGTTATATGCACACCAAAATATGGGATGAAGTCATCAGACCATGGATAGGGAAATGTAGCTTGAAGGCGAGTTACCACGTTCCTGCTAATTCCCAGGTTTAGGACTAACGATTTGGACGTATTAACTTTGTAGTATGAGATAGCACCGAAGTCTAAAAGAATACGATGAACCGCTGGGAGAGATTGTAGTGGGTTGGTGAGAATAACAACAATATCGTCCACAAAGAGGTTTACCTTATGGGACGTGTCACCTACTGGAAATGCTACTACTCTACCGTCAGATCTAATGGCCTCCGCCAGGGGCTCAATCATCAAATTGAAGATTGTGGGGGAGAGGGGGCAACCCTGGCAGGTGCCATTCGTGATCCAAAATGGCACAGACGTCGTGCCGGACGTTAGAACTTGGGCAGAAGGACAGGAATATAAGGCTAAGATCGAGGAGAGTATGCCCCCCGAGAAGCCAAATCTCTCCAAGGTCAGACACATAAACTGCCAATTGACGCTATCAAACGTCTTCTCTGCGTCCAGTGTAAGGAGCAGAGAAGGAGTTCAAGTCCGTTCCGCCAGATGAACCAGGTTAATGATCCATCTAGTGGCATCCGACGTCTGCCGCCCTGGCATAAAGCCCATTTGTAGGGATGATCGAACTTTTCAAAAGTTCGGTTCGACCAGAACACCTGAACTTCCCGAAAGTTTGGCCCGGATTTCAGAACCCCATTGAAATCAATGGGACCCGAACTTCGGTAATCAAAAAACACCATTTTAAAGCCCTAAAACCCAATAAATGCCCCTAAAAAGGGCCTAGGGTTCTGGGTCATGCCCCAGGGACTATTAATCACACAAAAAAAAGTTCTTAAAAATTGTCATTTTTGATAGAGAGCCAATTATTGAAAAAATTATTGAAAAAAAAAAACAAAAGAGAGATTTCTTTGGATTTAGTGTCTGGGGGGTCTAAAAAGTGTACCTGTGAAGTTTCAGCTCTGTAGCATGTCCAGAACCAGAAAAAAAAAGTTAGTTTGTATTAGAATTAATATAGAACAGGTTAGTAGCTTCGCTACTTTTACACCCGGCTTTTTGTTGCAGGCGTTTTATTGGGCTTTTTTGAGGATATGTTTGGAGTCAGGCATGACATCAGAACTTCGGTGTAGGGGTATATATAAACACACACATGTATAGGTGTGAAAGAAGCAGAAACCTATGCTTGCGCTAATGAAATAATTAACAGGCATATGGCTTCTCTGCCATAACACCTATATGTGTGTATGTGTATAAATACATATAAGTGTGTGTGTGTGTGTGTATATATACCACTATACAGAAGTTCAGATGTTATGCCTGCCTCCAAAGACCCCCAAAAATGCCCAAAAAAAACGCCTGCTGCAAAAACACACCTGGGCGTTTTTGTAGCTGGTGTTTTTTTGGGCATTTTTTGGGTGTCTTTGGAGGCAGGCATAACATCAGAACTTCTGTGTAGGGGTATATATACACACATGCACACATGTATGTATATATACACATATATAGGTGTGAAAGTAGCAGAAACCTATGCTTGCGCTAATGAAATAATTAACAGGCATATGGCTTCTCTGCTATAACACCTATATATGTGTATGTGTATAAATACAAATAAGTGTGTGTGTATATATACCCCTATACAGAAGTTCAGATGTTATGCCTGCCTCCAAAGTCCCCCAAAAAATGCCCCAAAAAAACGCCTGCAACAACACACCTGGGCGTTTTTTTGGGCATTTTTTGGGCGTCTTTGGAGGCAGGCATAACATCAGAACTTCTGTGTAGGGGTATACACACACATGTATGTATATATACACATACACATAAATAGGTGTGAAAATAGCAGAAACCTATGCTTGCGCTAATGAAATAATTAACAGGCATATGTCTCCGCTCCTATCACACCTATATGTGTGTATGTGTATAAATACATATAAGTGTGTGTGTATATATACCCCTATACAGAAGTTCAGATGTTATGCCTGCCTCCAAAAACATGTATGTATTTATACACATATATAGGTGTTATAGCAGAGAAGCCATATGCCTGTTAATTATTTCATTAGCGCAAGCATAGGTTTCTACTACTTTCACACCTATATATGTGTATGTGTATATATACATACATGTGTGTGTGTGTATTATACCCCTACAAAGAAGTTCTGATGTTATGCCTGCCTCCAAAGACACCCAAAAAATGCCCAATAAAAAGCCAGCTACAAAAACGCCCAGGTGGGTTTTTCCAGCAGGCGTTTTTTTTTGGGCATTTTTTGGGGGTCTTTGGAGGCAGGCATAACATCTGAACTTCTATATAGGGGTATATATACACACACTTATATGTATTTATACACATACACACATATAGGTGTTATAGCAGAGAAGCCATATGGGTGTTAATTATTTCATTAGCGCAAGCACAGTATTCTGCTACTTTCACACCTATATATGTGTATGTGTATATATACATACATGTGTGTGTGTATATATACCCCTACACAGAAGTTCAGATGTCATGCCTGACTCCAAACATGTCCTCAAAAAAGCCCTATAAAACGCCTGCAACAAAAAGCAGGGTGACAGGGGTGAAGCCACCATCTTGTTCTGTAAGTGTTCTAAGAGAAACAAACTTTTCTCTATAGCGGTCACCCTGACATGGAAGGGTTTTGTCACCCTGCCATAGCAGTCAGAGTCAGTTAACCCTACACTACGGTCACCCTTACACTTAACACTTTCCCTACAGAAACTAGATTATTAAATCTAACTATAGTGGAAAATAGTACCCTAACTACACTAGATATCCCTTTCCTCACACGAATAATTGCTAAATGACACTTTGAAGCAGGAGTAACAGAACTGCTTCCATTCTCTTCCACATCCCTGTATTACAATGCTAGAGATTTGGCGGGGCTATCTTATATACTGGGGGGCGTATTCACTAATGATTGGCCTCTGGACCCCCTAGTCACTCCAATCACATTCCTAGCATTCTCCTGCCCCCTCAATTGGCTTTTACTGATGGTTCTGGTCCAATCACGGGCTTTTAAAGCCCAGTTCCTGTCCCATTGCATTTTGGTTGGTTCTGGTTGCCGAATTCCGAACTTTTTCAGCAAAAAGTTCGGAATTCGGCCGAATTTCGAACAGTTAATGTTTGGGTCGAACCGATGGTGCACCCGAACCATTCGATCATCCCTACCCATTTGGTCATGTTTGACTAGATAGGGAAGAAGGGGTTGAAGACGGGACGCTATGATTTTGGAGTAAATTTTTATATCGCTGTTCAAAAGGGATATGGGTCTATAGTTAGCGGGGAGACTAGGATCTTTACCGGGTTTGGGGATGGTAGTAATGTAAGCAGTCAACATGTCAGTGGGAAATTCAGCTTTCTGGGTTGCTTGATTGAACACGTCAGCCAATGTTGGACAAGGGTGTATTAACAGAGATGCAGCCAATGAACCATAGCAAAGCTATGTGAATATGGGTAAAAATTTAATTAGGCGCCATATCTGTATACTCCAAAAATAAAAAAAATAAATGAATTATTAAAATCCTTATTGGTATTGAGTATTAAAGTTTTAATGGTGAGTGATAAAATAATTACTAAAAAATAAATCTCATTTGAAATCTGAAAAAAGTGCTAGTGCAAATATGTGCTGAAGTAAAATGCAATGAATATCTAATTATTCCAACATCAATCAAATATAAATGTGCAATAATATATACTTGTGCTAATCCTCAAATGATCAATTATTATTATGCAGTGAAATTAATTTTCCCCAAAAATTCCTCCAACTACAAAAGTGCTAGTGCAATAAATATTGAAAAGAAGTGCTGTTAAGGTGCAATAGATATACAAAAATATTATCAAAAAATTCCCCACAATCAATGACCAAATATTCAGTGAATATGTGAGTAACGGAGTTCATTAGATAGAGTCCATATTGCAATCCTCCAGTGATAAAGTGCAAGCAGTGCTAATCATCAAATCACAAGGTGTTCTCAGTGTTTAGGTGAGGATCCTTCCACCATGGTACTCGATGAACTTGCCTAGGTAAACTCACCAGAAATTCTGCTGGTCAGATTATAAACCAGCAACCAAGCCTGAATCACAATCAGTTTCAACCTGGAATCCTCTCTCCTTTAAATAATGCTTGATCACCACAGGGCGGATATCAGTTTATGGAGAGCCACATAGAAAATATAGAAAGGGATTCCACACATAGCGTAATACTGTATAGCAAAACTTTTATTGAAAAAACAATCTCAAACCACTCACATTGGATGGTGTCTGCCAGACACTAGGAATCTGCGCTTGTAAAATCCATCCACTGCTCAGATCGTTTAGCGAGCAGGGATACAAGGTAGCAGTGTAGTTGAAAAACCCAGCGGTGACGCTGAGACAGCACCGCTGGGTTTTAAACTGCACTGCGGTTTGGATAGGATATGCGAATGAGGCTTGGCTGTAGTCACAGTCACATGACCCTGATGATGTCAGAATACGAGCTGACAAAACGCACCTGGACGTAGGACTTGTGACTGTGACATATCGCCATTTCGGACTCCCGGTGGAACGCAGATGGAACGCGGAAGGCGTTCCTAACCTGGAGACCGCAGATATCCTAAATGCCCTGTGTATCTTCTACATTTGTAAGTGCATCTCTTTTACAATAAACCATTTATTAATACATACTTCACTATCGAGATCCTCTTTCCTTTTTGGGTATTGTGTAGAAGCCTACCCTTTGATTGCTTATTATTGGAGAAGGATCGCTTTGGAGTATAGGAAGCAGATGCTGATTATGAAGCCTGGTGTTGTAAGGTTCTGGCACTCTCAGTGCCTCCTATCACATTTCCGGGTGCGTTCCATCTACCTAGGTAGATGGAGTGCATATAGGTGTGTTTCCCTTTAAGAGTGCTGACATCATCATGAGGCGCCGGACTAAACAGTTATTTAAACCACCAGCTTTCACTCACATGGAGTCGTTCAACCTGCTGTGTGCCTAGATGTGCCTTGATGCTTACCTTGTCTTGTGCTGCCGGAGCTTCCAGCTATACCCTTTACCTGAACTGAACCGGAACCTCGCTACGGATCCCGTATCTCGCTACCGGATCACTCCTTACTACTGGACCTTGCTACTGCTAACTATCTAGTGATAAGTACCCCACAGGGGATCCCTTACTAACTTTACTTCACTATCATCTACTGCATATATCAAGACTATCTCTATCTAAGCTACTCCTATCATCTGCATAGATTGTGAGCTCTTGGGACTACCGTCAACTATCTTTGCACTGGGTTACTCTATCTTCTATATATGATTGTTAGAACCTGCATACTACCATCACCTGCCACTCTCTTGAATACTATTACTGAGTGCTCATCATATCATAGCCTGTCTCTCACCTATATACTCTCTCATATTCTATTACTCCAGTAACATCAGATTGAGTGTATGTATATTGCATAAACAGGCTGTGCACGATGATGAAGTCCTGAGAGTTGGATATGTTGTTCAACAGAATCTCTACACGACTACTGAGTGTAACAATTCTGCAGCTGCAAATCCATTCATTAACCGAAAACGCATAGAACGTTACAGATTGAACGAACCTGAAAAATATGGATTCAGCAGAATTGTCCACTCAAGTATTGCAGTTAACACAACAAATAAATGAATTAATACTTGCTTTTACTGAGGTAAAAGAGGAAAATCAGACATTGAGACAGCAGATAGCCTGTAATTCACAGCCTACTGCCGCTCAACCCCCAGAACCTCTTGTCCTTCTACCAGACAGGTTTGATGGTTCCCGTTCCTCTTTTCTTTTTTTTCGTATGGATTGTGAGCTCCTATTTATCCTTAAGCCCAGGACCTATCATAATGACTTTATTAAAGTGCATGCTGCCATTAATTTGCTTTCTGGCAAAATGAAAACGTGGGCATACCAGAAACTGCAAGAAAAAAGTCCAATCCTAGACAATTGGGAATCATTTGCAATTGCGATGCACTCCCAGTGTCTCCCCTCCCAAAAATCTACTCCTAAACCTGCTCCAGGTAACCGCAGACCCCGGCTACCTAGGGAAAAAAGGAAACCAAATGAATATGGTGATCCTGCCTGGTCATGGTACAAGCCTGCCTTAAACAGTCAGCCTTGTCACTCTGACACATCTCATTTGAACCCTGATCCTACAGAAATTGATGAGGAGCCTATGGAGATTGGTGCCGTACATACTAAGTTGTCCTTACAAAAAAAAGATCACAGGAGAATCTGTGGCCTTTGTTTTTATTGTGGAGAAGGGGGACATTTCATTACATCTTGCCCAACCCGACCACCTAGGCCTAAATCTCTCCCAATGGAGGCTAGGCGAATCCAGACTGTTTTCCCAGAAAAACAGCCTGGAAATTACCAAGGCTGTTGTCAGCCCTGTCCCCGTCCTATATCAAAAAAGGGCACCCAGACTTTGACAAATATTGGAATAGATATTCCTTCAACTCCAGTGAACTCGATACCACGTTCTAAAAAACCTCCTGTACCACCTCCTGAGGATACTCCTATTTTGGCAAGCACACTTATAGCTCCCAATGAAAACATTGAGATTCTTGCACCTGGCTGCGTACGCGCTTCTAATGGCACAGTAGTACGTAGGGGGGATCTGAGGATGTTTGAAGAAGCATTGGTTGCTATGACTACTTCGGATGGTTATGCGTCCGATTCTAGTGAGGGGTTCATGTAGCAGACACCCTAACAACAAGTCTGATCCGATTTTCATATCGGTAACAAGTGTTCCGATTCTCACATCGGTTACCAACCTGATCCGATTCTCATATCGGCAACAAGTGATCCGATTCTCACATCGGTTACCAACCTGATCCGATTCTCATATCGGCAACAAGTGATCCGATTCTCACATCGGTTACCAACCTGATCCGATTCTCATATCGGCAACAAGTGATCCGAATCTCACATCGGTTACCAACCTGATCCGATTTTTATATCGGCAACAAGTGATCCGATTCTCACATCGGTTACCAACCTGATCCGATTCTCATATCGGCAACAAGTGATCCGATTCTCACATCGGTTACCAACCTGATCCGATTCTCATATCGGCAACAAGTGATCCGATTCTCACATCGGCAACCAGTCTTATCCGATTCTCGTATCGGCAACCAATCTTATCCGATTCTCGTATCGGCAACCAGTCTTATCCGATTCTCGTATCGGCAACCAGTCTTATCCGATTCTCGTATCGGCAACCAGTCTTATCCGATTCTCGTATCGGCAAACAGTCTTATCCGATTCTCGTATCGGCAAACAGTCTTATCCGATTCTCATATCGGCAACCAGTCTTATCCGATTCTCGTATCCGCAACCAGTCTTATCCGATTCTCGTATCCGCAACCAGTCTTATCCGATTCTCATATCGGCAACCAGTCTTATCCGATTCTCATATCGGCAACCAGTCTTATCCGATTCTCGTATCGGCAACCAGTCTTATCCGATTCTCGTATCGGCAACCAGTCTTATCCGATTCTCGTATCGGCAACCAGTTTTTTTTTTCTTCCCGATTTCACATCGACAACCAGTCTTATCCAATTCTCACATCGACAACCAGCCTTAGAGGCCTTCCGGAGCCGGCCTTACGGGGGGGTACTGTAAGGTTCTGGCACTCTCAGTGCCTCCTATCACATAATTTCCGGGTGCATTCCATCTACCTAGGTAGATGGAGTGCATATAGGTGTGTTTCCCTTTAAGAGTGCTGACATCATCATGAGGCGCCGGACTAAACAGCTATTTAAACCACCAGCTTTCACTCACATGGAGTCGTTCAACCTGCTGTGTGCCTAGATGTGCCTTGATGCTTACCTTGTCTTGTGCTGCCGGAGCTTCCAGCTATACCCTTTACCTGAACTGAACCGGAACCTCGCTACGGATCCCGTATCTCGCTACCGGATCACTCCTTACTACTGGACTTTGCTACTGCTAACTATCTAGTGATAAGTACCCCACAGGGGATCCCTTACTAACTTTACTTCACTATCATCTACTGCATATATCAAGACTATCTCTATCTAAGCTACTCCTATCATCTGCATAGATTGTGAGCTCTTGGGACTACCGTCAACTATCTTTGCACTGGGTTACTCTATCTTCTATACATGATTGTTAGAACCTATCTGCATACTACCATCACCTGCCACTCTCTTGAATACTATTACTGAGTGCTCACCATATCATAGCCTGTCTCTCACCTATATACTCTCTCATATTCTATTACTCCAGTAACATCAGATTGAGTGTATGTATATTGCATAAACAGGCTGTGCACGATGATGAAGTCCTGAGAGTTGGATAGGTTGTTCAACAGAATCTCTACACGACTACTGAGTGTAACAATTCTGCAGCTGCAAATCCATTCATTAACCAAAAACGCATAGAACGTTACAGGTGTCTGATTTATCCACTTGCCTGTTAGACCCCCTATAACTGAAGGGGTCCACGGAGTCTGGTAAGCGTTTATACACTCTGGGTGATCTGGTGGAGGTGTATATTGCTACCAAGTGTGACTTCATTCATCTATATTTTGGACATTCCCTGTTTTTATATGGAATATCTGATTATGGACATTCTACAGTAATTGTGCAATTTTTGGGGACTATCACTCCCACATCACTTGGAACTTTTGCACTTTACTTGCATTATTTGCAATATTTTTGCTAACTTTTGCACATTTTTTCTACATTGTGATATTTATTGCACTTTATTTTTTCTGCATTGTTTGCACATATATGTTCAATTTGCACATTTTTATATTGGGTCACTTCACTATTGCACTGATCAGGTGAACTTATATATTTTTTAAATTTTTATGTGTAATTTATTTCTTTTTATGTTCATACATTAAGTGTCCCAGTCGAGCGCAATCCTTTAATTATTATTAATTAATTTATTATCCATCATTCACTATTTATGTGTTGGATTGCTGCTTCTGGTCTAGGATAATCCTGCACTTTATTATTAATACCGTCATCATCACTACACTATAGTAATTTTTTCCTTTTGCGCGGGTTGTTGGGTCACACCACACCAATTTTCCATCTTAACAGGAGACTTTAATGACTTACCTATAACAATGGTGTCCCTATACGCACCCAACACGCATCGATTGCGTTTTCTCCACAGATTACTTAAAACTATCTGTAAGGTTAAGTATGGTAACCTCGTCTTATGTGGCGACTTTACCCTTACGGTTGACCCGGGGATGGACCCATCGTCCTCTCTGGGCGGCCAAAGGGTTTCACTACAAAACATACTGCATAAGGAACAATTGTATGATGTCGGGAGGTGCCAACTAGAGATGTACCGAACGGTTTGCCGGCGAACGGTTCCTGGCGAACTTCGAACGTTCGCCGCTGCGGGCGAACATATGCGATGTTCGGTCCGCTTCCTATACATCATCATTGAGGCAAACTTTGACCCTGAACATCACAGTCAGCAGACACATTCCAGGCCAATCAGCATACCTCCCTCCCACACCCTCCCACCTCTTATAAATAAGCAAGGGCAGCATCCATCTTAGATCATTTCTGTGTTACTGAGAGCAGGGAAAGTGCTGGTGCTGCTGCTGCTGCTGTTATAGCTAGGGACAGTTCCCGGTCTTGTTAGCCAGTGTTCTTGGTACACTCCTGCTGTAAGGACAGCACCCCAAAAAGCCCTTCCTAGGGCTGGTATTTGAGGTTTTTTTTGGATATATATATATATATATATATATATATATATATATTGTCCCCAAAAGCCCTTTTGAGGGCTGGTATTTGTGTAATATATATATATATATATATATGTAGCATGTCCAGAACCAGAAAAAAAAGATCATATAGGTGTAAAAGGGGTTCCCACCATCCCTGCTCTACTGAAAAATTATCTTTTTTTCTGGTTCTGGACATGCTACAGAGCTGAAACTTCACAGGTACACGTTTTTAAAAAAAGTTCTTAAAAATTGTCATTTTTGATAGAGAGCCAATTATTGAAAAACTTAAAAAAAAAAAAATTCTTTGGATTTATTGTCTGGGGGGTCTAAAAAGTGTACGTGTGACGTTTCAGCTCTGTAGCATGTCCAGAACCAGAAAAAAAATAGAATTAGGGTTAGGGCTAGGGTTAGGGCTAGGGTTAGGATCAGGGCTAAGGTTAGGGTTATTTTTAGTGCTTAGGGTTAGAGTTAGAGGGGTAGGGCTACTAACTCTAACCCTAAGTATCTCACCATAACCCTAACCCTAGCCCCTAGCACTAAACCTAACCCTAACCCTCTAACCATAACCCTAACCCTCTAACCTTAACCCTAACCCTCTAAGCCTAGCCATAAAAATAACCCTAAACCTAACCCTAGCCCTAACCCTAACCCTAATTCGTAATTGTTTCTGGTTCCGGACATGCTACAGAGCTGAAACTTCACAGGTACACTTTTTAGACCCCCCAGATGCTAAATCCAAAGAAATTTTTTTTTTTTTTTAAATGTTTCCAATAATTGGCTCTCTATCAAAAAATTACAATTTTTAAGAACTTTTTTTTGTGTGATCCCTCTCCGGCATGCCACAGTCCAGGTGTTTGTCCCCTTGAAACAACTTTTCCATTACTATTGTGGCCAGAAAGAGTCCCTGTGGGTTTTAAAATTCACCTGCCTATTAAAGTCTATGGCGGTTCGCAATGTTCGCCAGTTCGCAAACATTCGCCGATGTTCGCGAACGGCGAATTTTATGTTCGCGACATCACTAGTGCCAACACGCTTCCGAAAGGGAAACCTTTTATTCCTCCAGACATCAATCATACTCTCGAATTGATTTATTTGTCGTAGATTGGCACCTCCTGGGAAGGACTTGATCCATGGTCAACAAGGACATTACGTGGTCTGACCACGCTGTGATTGAGCTGACCGTGGACGAGGGGATCCCTTGGGGTGCAACTCTTGTATGGCGGTGTAATATTAGGAATTTACAATCCATAGCTAGTGGCAAGTGTATCTACCAGCATCTCCATTAACTTTTTCACCTTAATTCCCACTCAGACCCATTTCAGACCCATGGAGCCTCTGGGGAGCCCATAAGGCCTTCATGAGGGGAATTTGCATACAGCAAAACTCTGGACTTAAAAAGTTGTACAACCAAAAGCTCACAAAAATCCTATCTCAAATACATGAACTAGAGACTAAGAACAAACAATCACCTGACCCTTCAACCACCAACACTCTAAATAACCTTAGACAGGAATTACGTTCCTTACTACTGGAACAACAAACAGTTCCGCAATCTAATCTAAAATTAACCTACTATGCACAAGCTAATAAACAGGCAAAATCTTGGCAAATAGAATTAAATCACGACAAGCTAAATCCAGAATATCTCACCTAACTCATTCCCAATCAGCCCATAAATTGACCCATCTACAAGACATAGCGGATGAGTTTGCCAGCTACTATTACTCTCTTTATAATCTTGACAGTGACCCCACTATACGCAAACAGACTACCTCAGACATTTCCATCTTTTTAGATAATTTGAATCTACCCCAACTAATAGAGGACCAACTTCTTACATTAAATGCTCCTATTACGCATGATGAAATTAGAAAAATCTCTCTCTCCCAAACAGAAAATCCCCAGGCCCAGATGGATTTCCAAGTGAATATTAAAAATTCACATCACCAGACCCTGATCCCCCACCTAGCAGCTGTCTACACTAAAGCAACTGAAGTTTCTGCCTTCCCAGAGGAGATGCTGGGAGCATACGTTGTCACCATCCCCAAGCCGGGGAAGGATCCCTCTCAACCAGCTAATTGTCGTCCTCTTTCACTCCTGAACACAGATTTTAAGATCTTTGCGAAGTTACTAGCTAAAGGTCTCCAGAGTGTGTTACCTTCCCTGATTTGAAAAGATCAGATGGGCTTCATTCCTGGGCGACAAACCTCTGATACCACCAGGCGGATTATTAATATCCTACATGTGGCCAAAAAAAGTTGAATACCTTCTCTGCTGTTAGCCTTGGATGCAGAGAAGGCGTTTGACAGAGTAAACTGGGATTATATGTCAAGCAACACTGTCCAAATTTGGTATAAGAGGTAACATACTATCTGCCATTCTGGCTCTATATTCTCACCCCACTACTAGGGTATATACCTCTGGCACGCTATCTAAAGCTTTTAAAATTTCAAATGGCACACACCAGGGATGCCCCCTCTCTCCTACCATCTTCAACCTAGTAATTGAACCCCTGGCTGAGACGCTTCCCTCTGCGAACGATGTTCACGGTTTCATTCTCGGAGATATGGAACATAAAATCAATCTATTTGCGGATTACATCATTCTCATGCTAACAGACCCAGAAGTTTCCCTCCCTGCAGCTCACCGCATCCTCACACATTTTAGCAGTGTATCATATTATAAAGTTAACAATTCCAAGTTGGTAGTTCTAGACTTGGGAATACAACCTGACACAAAACAGCTTCTTACCACTGAAAAATCTAAATAATGTAAACATGAATAAGAATAATGAATGGTTATTAAATTAATTAACAAGATCTAAAAAGAGGAGTGAAGGGGTGGTGTGAAAGTGTGAAATGTGCTCAGGTGTGACCATACAAAAAATGTAATATATAATCATAAATAAAGTGCAAGGTGTAAATAAATACTATAAAATCTAATTATACCAATCGTACTTATTTACACCTTGCACTTTATTTATATTTACATATTACATTTTTTGTACAGTCACACCTGAGCACATTTGACACTTCAAAATTGCAGGGAATTGTGATGAGAATTTTAAACTTTAGGCAGCTGAATGGGAGAATTATTCCAACTCTGCTACCTTGGCCTTAAGTTTAAAATTCCCTTTTCAATTTCCTATAATTCTCTCTTTATTGAGAAGACCCGATAATCTGATGATAAGCAGGCGGAGATTAATTGTGGGCAGAGCTTCATGGAAGTGGGTGTGTAAGTAATTGATAGCTGTGCTGCAAAGTGTCCCTGGAATTTTTTTCAAATGTTGGCAACTATGTTCTTTTATGTTTTGGATACTCCAACAGTGAGATCCCCCTACGATAATTGATGAATAGACTTCCTGTCCATTTGGACATTTTTGTTGCCCCCTCCTTCCCACCACCTTTGTGTGTTTCAGCTCCTCCTGTTACATTCTCTAATACATACAGTACATTCTCTATAAAAACCAGCAGGAGTGCTTGAGGAGTCCCTTAGGGCCCTTTCACTCCAAACGTAGTTGGCTGCATTTTAAACTGCGCGCCAACTGCATAGACAGCCCAAAATCAAGGAAATCCTATGGGCATAGTTCCCATTATTGCTGTGCAGTTCAGCCCAGTTACAAAAGTAGAGCATAAAATTATGGGTACCCTGCGCTTGTGGATAAAGTTCTATTGTGCCAAAAAATGTGCTAATCAGTGTACTAATTATATCAAGCTGCTAGCTGCAGTGAAAAAGTGCTAGTGCTCTTTAAATATGTGAAACAGTGATTGCAGCGCTGCTTATAATTATAAATAAATATATGTAAATAAATAAATAGATATAAATATATAAATTCAATCACAGACTTCAAATAAAATTCATAAAGTGCACTAAATGATAAATGATAAATGTCCATTAATACATCATTGCGATGTGGTGAATCCTTTCATTTGTAATCATACAAGTGCTTGAATGTGAAATCCGTGCTCTATTCGGGGTTTCCCCCTTTGGTTATCTACTCACCGCCAAGTAGCTAATTTCAGGCATGTAGAAGCTGTTTAAGCTATAAGTTCTCCACTTATAATACGGTCTCTTGCTGAGAAATGCAGATCCATCCCCGATTTCCTCATAAGAAAAAGCCGATCATAGTGAAGATCGTTTTATAAAGCATTTATTCAAGAAAATCATAAGGGTATATACTCACAAACATCTTAAAAACACATGCAGACAATATACAGAGCGGCACGGCGGCTAGCTGCTCCCGCAGCAAACAGTTCCCCGGCCGAAGGTCACGTGGTACTCGCTCGACCAATCGCTAGACGCGTTTCGCTGTAAGACACAGCGTCATCTGTAGCTGTCATTCAGAGCGTACCACTCTGTTAAATAGGCTGAATGTCCACTCCTACTTTGTATCAAATCCGTAGATCGATACATTTACTCCTAGGACTTAACTACTCTTATTGTGTTGGAGTGGATACTAATGTTATAGAATGTTATAGATGTTTGTGAGTATATACCCTTATGATTTTCTTGAATAAATGCTTTATAAAACGATCTTCACTATGATCGGCTTTTTCTTATGAGGAAATCGGGGATGGATCTGCATTTCTCAGCAAGAGACCGTATTATAAGTGGAGAACTTATAGCTTTAACAGCTTCTACATGCCTGAAATTAGCTACTTGGCGGTGAGTAGATAACCAAAGGGGGAAACCCCGAATAGAGCACGGATTTCACATTCAAGCACTTGTATGATTACAAATGAAAGGATTCACCACATCGCAATGATGTATTAATGGACATTTATCATTTATCATTTAGTGCACTTTATGAATTTTATTTGAAGTCTGTGATTGAATTTATATATTTATATCTATTTATTTATTTATTTACATATATTTATTTATAATTATAAGCAGCGCTGCAATCACTGTTTCACAAAAGTAGAGCATGCTGAATTTCTCTGCACCACAAATGCAGGGAACGCACTACAAATGTGTTACAAATGCACCGAAGAGAGCCCCTTTAAGCCAAGAAAACCATGCCCAAATACATATAGAAAAATGCACTGCAAATGCAGAGTTCTAAGTGCAGGGCAAAACACATGCAAAACGCATTCAAGAGCGTGTCAAATCCACTTCAAATGCATGTAAACTTGCAGTCAAAAACGTTCAGTTTCTGCTGTAACTTGACCCTTAGGCTAAGTTCACACTGGTGCAATGCAGACACCGCATGTGAATCGCACCAAATTCCTGTGCGCATCACATGCAATGTCTGCGAGGTGCAATTTCAGCTATAAAGTTTGTATGGCTGAAATCGCACCGCATCCTCACCAAAGTGGTGCAGGACCCTTTTTTCCCCGCACCTGAATCGGATCGCATAGGTGTTTACACCCATGCAATGCGATTCTGGCAATCATACTGCATTTTGCAATCTGTTTTGTGGTGTCTTTAAGAGAACATTGACACCAGCAGCAGATCGCATGGACGCAGTGCGATTGCAATGTGATGTGTGAAACTCACTGGATTCACTGCGTTTCCTGCATCGCATAAGTGTGAACCTTGCCTTAGAGATATAAGACGCTTTGACGTGGTTTACTACCAAAAACTGAAATACATTTTTGTTGGTTATTGGGGCATTTGGCAACAGTTTCTCTTTTGTGCTTAGTTTCCCCCTTGAGTTTAATAAATGGTATAATACAGGAAAAAAAACAGGCTAGGCCAGAACACTAGTGATGGACGAACATCAGCTGGGGCGTTTCGCGTACGCTAGCCGCAAACTTTCTCAAATGTTCGCGAACCGCAAGTTCGCGGCGGGCCCAATTTACTTTAATGGGAGGCGAACTTTAAAAACCTTTAGGTCATATTTGCAGCCACAAAATACTTACCAGCTGTGCACAAATAGTCCCACTACATGGACACTGTCATAACTGAAGTATTGCTATTGGAAAAGTTGCCCTAAAATGTTTTTTTTTTTTTTTTTTTTTACAGCAATAAAAATGTATTTTTTTCCCTTAATCAGCCAGAACTGACAGCAGCCAGTAAATACATGTCAAATACATATATGGTCCATTCACACGTCTATAAAATGGGTCCGCATCTGTTCCACAATTTGGCGGAAAGTTTACAGACCCATTGAGTAAGTGTCGGCCATTACAGGCCCCAAAATGTAGCCCACAAGCGTTTACCTGACAGCTAAGAACGTTGTTTTCTGTGGCTGAAGGTACATTAGGCATTCACTGGATACAGAAGTAAGTGTCACCCATTCCAGGCCCCAAAAATTAGCCCACATGCGTTTACCTGACAGCTAAGAACGTTGTATTCTGTGGCTGAAGGTATATTAGGCATTCACAGGATAAATAAGTAAGTGTCGGCCATTACAGGTCCCAAAAATTAGCCCGCGTACGTTTACCTGACAGCTAAGAACGTTGTATTCTGTGGCTGAAGGTACATTAGGCATTCACAGGATACAGAAGTAAGTTTCGGCCATCCCAGGCCCCAAAAATTAGCCCACATGCGTTTATCTGACAGCTTAGAACGTTGTATTCTGTGGCTGAAGGTACATTAGGCATTCACAGGATACAGAAGTGTCAGCCTTTACAGGCCCCAAAAATTAGCCCACATGCGTTTACCTGACAGCTAAGAACGTTGTATTCTGTGGCTGGAGGTACATTAGGCATTGACAGGAAAAATAACTGTCGGCCATGAAAGGCCCCAAAAATTAGGCATTCAATGGACATGAAATGCCTTTTATGATGCTGTATTTACCGAAGACAAGGACCATGAATTGTTGTGGGTGGATGGCGGTCTGGCGGATATTTGTTGCCTGTCATGAGGATTTTTTTTATTTTTTTTTTATTTAAAATTTTCAAGTTTAACAAAACAAAAACAATGGATAAGGTTATGCATGTATAGTACATAGAATACAACAACAATTTGTGAGGAGGGTTGGGGGCAGCCTGCCCACTGATAGCGAGCAGGGTGGGGGAATTCTGGATGGGGGAGGGGGCCAAGCTCCAAGTCCTAGGGTTTACTAGGGAAGCGTCATGGGGGGGTAGCTTTCGTGGGGGACTCATGGATCGTAAAGATGAAGGGATCTGGGGGGGGGGGTCCAAAACATTGGCGATGTAACTTGAGAAGACATTCCATTTGGCGTTGAAGGCGTCGGCCGCATGTGAGGCCGCAGAGTCCGTGTTGAGGCGGTCAATGGAGTGGAGAGTGGTTAGCTCTGACCGAAGCATGGATATGTGGGGAGGTGAGGTGGCTATCCATTGTTTCAATATCAAACGTCTGGCGATGAGCAATGTGGTCAGGATCCAAAGGCAAGGTGAGTCGGCTGAAGTGTTGGACCATTTCTGTAGACGCTTGTCCCAGTAACCGAAGAGCAATAACAGAGGGTCTTTTGGGGCGGATACAGAGGTTACCGTTGTTATGAATGCTAAAACCCGGTCCCAGAATGCAGAGATCGGAGCACAGTCCCAGAATTTGTGGAAGAGGGAGGGTCGCTCAGCGCGACACAGAGTGCATTTGTGGGCATCCGGAATTGATTTGTCCGACAAGAAAGGGATATGCGCACTATGAAATATTTTAAGTTGAGTCTCTTTCCACATGGAATTAGGGGTAAGGTTTAGGGTGGTCCGAAGACCGCTGATTATCTTGGGTAATGTGTCCTCTCCAGGGAGGTCTTTAAGCCAGTTTGATGCTGAGGAAGTGAAGGAGGCAGGTGGGCATAGTTGGATAAGTGGTTTATAAATATCCGAGATGGTATATTTGCCATAATCCAGTAGGGTGTCAATGAGAGAGAGCTTGAACCTGCATTCAGGTTTAGTTGACGTGCCAACGTATAAAGTGACGGCATTGCGCCAGGTAAAAAGAGTCTGAGGGTGGCAGATTATAAGTTTCCGAAATTTCAGCACAAGACAGCAAAAGTCCAGTTCGTGGGTTGCAAAATTGGGAGAAGCTGACCAGTCCCTTTGACTCCCATCCTCTATAGACCGCATGTTCCAAGCCGGGGGGAAAAGCAGGGTTCCCCTGAATTGGAAGATGTTTGGAGAAGTATAGGGGTAGTTTTAAGAGTTTCCTCACCTCCCTCCACGCAATGACCGTGTCCCGCAGGAGCAGGTTATGGCGCAGTGTGGGCGAAAGTTGAACCCATTTGGCATGTAGGAGTGAGGCTAGTGAAAAAGGGCTGGACATCTGGGATTCCAACTCGAAGTTTGAGAATTGTGAGGTCTGAGATATCCAGTCCAGTGCCACTCTCAATAGGCATGACAGGTTATACAAACGTATATCAGGAAAGTTTATGCCGGCGTCTCGCCTGGGGAGGCACAATTTTTTTGAAGAGATGCGGGGTCTTTTTCCTCGCCAAAGAAACCTGGAGAATGCCCTGGAAAGGTCCTGTACATCCTTATGCTTGATCAATAAAGGGAGAGTTTGAAGGAAATATAAAATGCGGGCAAAACTGACCATTTTGATCAGGTGACATCTCCCCAAAAGAGACAGCGGCAGTTCCCTCCAGTTTTCCAGTTCCCCCTTCACTTTAGCAAACAGCGGCGGGTAATTGAAGGTATAAATAGACGCGGGGGTCCTTCCAATTTTTATGCCAAGGTAGGTAATAGAGTGTGTCGCTATCTTAAAGGGGGAGTCCGATTCCCACCCCCGGGGTGTACCCAGCCCCAAGGGGAGAATCTCGCTCTTAGAATAATTAATTTTGAGACCTGAACATTTTCTGAAGGCGTCGAACGTAGACACAATTGTGGGAATGTCTGCAGAGGGGCATGAGGTGAAGAGGAGGACGTCATCTGCAAATAAAGAGATCCTCAGGTCCAAGTGGCCCAGGCGGATCCCATGGAGGGGGGCAGGGCCAGAGAGATATCTAGATAGGGGTTCCATAGCCAGGTTAAAGAGTAAGGGAGATAGTGGGCAGCCTTGGCGGGTACCTTTAAACAGTCTAAAGTCTTCAGTCATAGAACCACCTACACGTAGTCTGGCCGTCGGGGAAGCGTACATAGATGTGATCAGTTGGACGAACGGGCCCTGAAATCCCATGGTATCCAAGACTTTGCGCAGCCAGACAAAGTTGACATTGTCTAATGCCTTTTCGGCGTCTAAAGTTACTATAGCCAAATCTCGTGAAGGGTGCAACCGCGCTTGTTCCAAAACCAGCAGTACTTTTCGGATATTAGCCGTGGACGATCTTCCCTTAGTGAAGCCGGACTGCGCTGGGTGGATCAAGTGGGGCATAATAACAGCCAAACGTGAGGCTACAATTTTTGATAGGATTTTGACGTCAAGATTGAGCAACGAGATAGGGCGATAGGATCCCGGCTCTAGGGGGTCTTTGCCTTTTTTTGCAAGCAGCTTAATTATGGCTTGGTTACCCGTTGGGAGGTAAGGCCCCAGATGCCGTCCCAGATGCTGGCGTATACCGCCACCAAAGTAGGAACTAGACTCGCTGTTATAGATTTGTAAAATTCCCCTGTGAGGCCGTCAGGCCCAGGCGATTTACTCGCCGTGAGATGTTTTATCGTGTGTGTGACCTCTTCTGCCGATATCGGAGCATTTAACATGTCGAGCTGTGCAGGGGTAATGCGAGGGAGACCTGTGCTCGATAGAAACAACTCGCCCGATGTATCATCTACGTTTTCTGGGCCATATAGCGAAGAGTAAAAATCTCTCATGATACGTTGCACGCCTTGGGGGGTGGCATCGACTACGTCCGACGAATCCCGCAGGGACCCAATATGCGTGGGTGCTGGATGTCCCTTGCACATTTTCGCCAACAGTTTGCCAGCCTTATTGCCGAACTTGTGCAAGGATGCTGCGAAGTGAGCTGTATGTATACGTTCAACTTTATCGGCCCATTCGTCGAAATTTTTTTTGGCCAAGACCCATATTTCCCTCGTCGACTGGGTATCTGACAGTAATAGATTGTGTTGTGCCTCGCGAAGACGTTCATTCGCCGATTTATAGCCGCTTTTTGCATGTCGTTTGTATGCCACCGCATAGGAGATAATGCGGCCTCTCAGGAAGGCCTTACCCACTTCCCAAAATAGATGGGGGGAAGAGGCGTGGGACGCGTTGGAGTCAGAGTATTCCTGCCATGCCCGTTCCAAATACCCGTTAAAGTCCGCGTTATTAGCCAGGAAAGATGGGAACCGCCATATCAGGGGGACAACAGGGGAACCAGTAAGGTCAATAGATAGGGAGAGAAGGGAGTGGTCCGATATCACCAGGTCGTGAATTGCAGCGTCTTGTATTACTGGGAGGAGAGAGTCAGAGCAAAACAGATAGTCAATTCTCGTGAAAAGTTTGTGGGGATGGGAGTAGAATGTGTACTCCCGGTCAGTCGGGTGGAGATGCCGCCATACATCTCTCAGTGAGAGGGAGTCGGTGAGCGTGGCTAGAGGAGTGGGGGGACCGCCCGAACTAGGTCGCACATCCGAGAGGGACCGCGATCTATCAAGGACCGGGTCCATGACAGCGTTGTAATCGCCCCCCCCCATCAAATGGGGGATGGGAGGGAGTGCCAGAGTGCGAGCAGATAACAGAGTAAAAAGACTGGTCAAAAACGTTGGGAGCGTAGACATTAGAGATGATGAATTCCTTGCTGTTGATGCGGACGTGGGCCGAGACATACCGGCCCTCCGTGTCCCTATCCACAGCGAGAACTTCTACCGAGAGCCGTTTGTGAAACAAAATGAGGACGCCCGCCTTGCGCTCGAGCGCTGCAGAGCCTACCACCTTGCCTACCCAAAGTTTTTCCATGCGAGTCATATCAGCGGAGGGAAGGTGCGATTCCTGGATAAGAGCTATATCTGCCCGGAGGCGTTTAAGATGCCTCAGAACTTTCATTCTCTTGACCGGGGATTGGAGACCTTTAACATTCCAGGATATCAGCGTCATAATTTAGCCGAGAGGGATGGATGTATGTGACATTCGGTAATGTACCTAACCATTATCGGGAGGATAGCTAGATGCATACGAATCAAGTGAAACCGCCACCTGGTAAGAACATGTCGCCACATAAGCATAGAGACCATGCGGAGTCTGACCCCTGGGGAAAGGGACTGAGGAGGGGGGGGACTGGAAAACTGGGTAGGAAAAAACAAAAGTACAACAAAAACAAACTTAGTCGCAAGGACTTCTCTTTTTTCCGCATGAGTATGCGATGGAGCCCAGCTCCCCAAGTGCGTCTCCAGACATTAAAAGGGACAAAGTGTACCCTGACAGAAAGTGTGTCTGCAGAGACTTGGGTCGCGACCTACGACTGAGCATAGTCAGGGCCAGATTAACGTAGGGGCTATTGGAGCTGCAGCTCCAGGCCCCTACCTTTATATAGGCCCCGGGTTGGCCATATTCACTGTTATCGCTCTTCTGTCACTTGTAAACACAGAAGTCTGGCTTCTATGCTCGCTTCCCCAGGCAGCTCCCTCAGAACCTCCCCACACAGCACGAAGGCTGGACAAGGAGGGACAGTTGCCGATGCATGGATGTGTTTATGGGCTTTAGAGACAGCATCCCATGTTGAATTAGGCATGCATGGCTGCACCCTTCCTCCTCTGAGTACATGCCAAGGCACGGCCCTTAAGGCCCTTCAAAATCCTCAGCACCAAGCCCATGATGCTCTTAATCCGGCCCTGAGCATAGTGCAGCCATGGCATATAGAGCGCTGCGGAGAAAAAGGTCAATAAAAGGAACTAATGAACAGCAGAAATATAACCTTGATAACACAGTAATAGAATACAATACAAATCTCCAGTAATAAAGAACGATCTTACGTTCCCAGCCGTCGAACAGCCGGAGCCAACCGGGAGTCCAGCCCGGAGGAAAACGTTCCAAAGGCCCACTTAGAGGTAGAAAACACATCGATTTTTCGAGTAGAGTCAGCGGGGAGGGCCAGCGCGGCCAAAGCTAACCACATCGGAGTATCGTTGCCGCTTTGGGGATTCTTTTCTGGGGCTGTGAGGAATGTCCGGTCTGGAAAAAGAGAGGGATTTAGCTGAATTGTTGTGACCTGGTTCACCATGTTGAAGTGAGCAGACAAATTTTTCTGCCTCCGTAGGATCCTGGAAGCATAATTGGTTGCCGTTCGGGGCACGAAGGCGCCGGGTAGGCCAGGGTAAATTTTATGCGTTCCTGGTGCAGCTGGGAGCATATGGTTTGGAAAGTCTTGCGTTTTTTTGTGACTTCAACTGAATAGTCTGCGAAGATAAGGATTTTCATACCTTCGATCTGGAAGTGTGGGTTTTGGCGGAAATTCTGAAGGATGGCAGATTTGTCTGCGTAGTTTAAGTATTTCGCAATGACAGGGCGAGGGGTCTTACGTTCCTTCGAGTAGAGACCCATTCTGTGAGCCCGTTCGACCACACAGGTCCCCTGTATGCCCAAAGCCGCAGGGATTTTCCGTGCGCAGATTTCAGGATTGACCGAGGGTTGGACGGATTCTGGAATCCCTATAAATCTTAGGTTACTCCGCCGAGACCTATTCTCCAAGTCTTCCAGTTTGTCCATAATGAGACGATTGATTTTGTCTTGGGTTTGCTCTGTGCCTTGCATCTGATAAATTTTGTCTTCCACACTGGAGATCCGGGTTTCGGCCTCATTGAGGCGGTGGGAGTGAGACTCCAGCTCCTTCCTTATAGCAGCCATGCCTGCTGACACGGCCTGTTCCACCGATGCCTTGATCGTGGGGGTGAGCAGCTCCACCACCGCTTTTGCAATCCTCTCAGTGGAGGGATCTGGGGCCGAAGTGGGCGCCGTGGTGGGTGGCCGGAGGTCAACTTCTGGCTGCCTAGTTGTGTCCATGGCTGCCGAGTCTGCCGCTGGACCGGAGTAGGCCGCGACCTCGGTCTCGATTTGTGGCGTGCCCGGCGGAGGCCTCGCGGCCGGTTTCTCCAAGAAACGTTCCATCCCGGTACGAAGTGCGGGTATCGGACGGGTCCGGGTGATGTCCCGAAGCGGGAGAGGATATTAGAGGTGGGCTGGATGAGTCGGGCAAGGCTTTTTATGCCAGTTTGCTGGGGCGCACTGCGGGAGCTGCTTTAGAGCCTGCTACTCCATGCGGCGCCGGAACCGGAAGTTGTCATGAGGAATTTTAATGAAACATGGTCTACTGGTCACATGTGTTGAATTCCTCTGAGATCCATGCCTCATTCATTTTTAGAAATGTGAGTTAGTCAACACTGTCATGAGCTAGGCGAGTGCACTTATCGGTCACAATCCCCGCTGCTGCGCTGAACGTCCTTTCGGACAGGACACTGGACCGGGGGCAAGCCAACAGTTCCATTGCAAATTGTGAAAGCTCCGGCCAGATGTCAAGCCTGCCCACCCAGTAGTCCAGGGGTTCATCACTCCTCAGAGCGTCCACATCGGCCGTTAACCCGATGTAATCGGACACCTGACGGTCTAGGCGTTCCCTGATGCTGGATCCGGAGTACAGCTGTGGATGGATCGGCTGAAAGAATGGTACAGCAATTATGCCCTTAATATTTTTAGTGCTGATGCACCAACAACAAAAACACCCACATCTGGAGCAGAAGGAAGAGCGTCTGAGATGTACAAGGGGGTACAGCAATTATGCCCCTAATATTATTGGTGCTGGTTCACCACAAAAAAAAAAAAAAAAACACCCACGTCTGGAACAGAAGGAAGAGTGCCTGAGATGCAGAAGGGGGTACAGCAATTATGCCCCTAATATTATTGGTGCTGGTTAACCACCAAAGAAAAACACCCACGTCTGGAGCAGAAGGAATAGCATCTGAGATGCACAAGGGGGTACAGCAATTATGCCCTTAATATTATTAGTGCTGGTGCACCAACAACAAGAACACCCACGTCTGGAGCAGAAGGAAGAGCGTCTGAGATGCACAAGGGAGTACAGCAATTATGCCACTAATATTGCTGCTGATTCACCACCAAAAAAAACACCCACGTCTGGAGCAGAAGGAAGGAAGAGCGTCTGAGATGCACAAGGGGGTACAGCAATTATGCCCCTAATATTATTGGTGCTGGTTCACCACCAAAAAAAAAACACCCACCTCTGGAGCAGAAGGAAGAGCGTCTGAGATGCACAAGGGGGTACAGCAATTATTCCCCTAATATTATTGGTGCTGGTTCACCACCAAAAAAAAACACCCACCTCCGGAGCAGAAGGAAGAGCGCCTGAGATGCACAAGGGGGTACAGCAATTATGCCCCTAATATTATTAGTGCAGGTTCACCACCAAAAAAAAACAACCATTTCTGGAGCTGAAGGAATAGTGTCTGAGATGCCAAGGGGAGCAGCAATTATGCCCTTAATATTATTAGTGCTGTTGCACAAAAAAAAAAAAAAAAAAAATCGCTGCTGACGCAGAAGGATGCACTACCGCCTGCGACAAAGAAGGGGGAGTACTAATATTGCAGCAACAGAACCTGAGCAAAAAAAATAAATTTAAAAGAAAAAAATATATATATATATATATATATATATATATATATATATATATATATATATATATATATATATATATATATATATATATATATATATATATATATATATATATATATATATATATATATCTCACTGAAATGAAAAATGGTATCAGTGGGGTGACACAGATGTGTTGTATACAATACACTTCAGTGGCCCCCACTACAATCACAGCACAGCACTAACTGAACTGACTGCAGTACACTGTGTAACATAAGAATCAGCCCTACACTACACTGCAATGGCTGATACTGTATATATACTGCTCTGGACTTGGACTTGGCTGATATATATACTGCACTGGTGGATATTTATCCCACAATAACTGATAAATATATATACTGCACTATCTCCTGCAATAGCTGATCAAATATACAGTATCTCACAAAAGTGAGTACACCCCTCACATTTTTTGTAAATATTTTATTATATCTTTTAATGTGACAACACTGAAGAAATGACACTTTGCTACATTGTAAAGTAGTGAGTGTACAGCTTGTATAAGAGCCCATTCACACTAGCGGGACTTATGAGGCGACTTGTGTCGCCCCAGGTCGCTTGACATAACAAAAGCAATGTTAATCAATCAGTGCCGTCTTAATTGGCCCTACTGAAGTCGCTCCGACTTCAGAAAAGTGTCCTGTACTACTTTGAGGCGACCTGTGATCCGACTTGTCCCATATACTTCAATGGGAGTCGCCTCCTTATCTTAATTGAAGCGACTTGTGATCCGACTTGTGATCCGACTTTCCATAAAAATGGTATTGAACAAGACAACAAGAGCATTTTTCTTATAATTTTTATTAAAACATGAATATGTCTTCTCTCCACCTTGCCGTTTTTCTTGCAGGCATTTATCGGGCATTTTTGGAGGCAGGCATGACTTTTTTTTGGATTCGTGTCTGGGGGGGGGTCTAAAAAGTGTACCTGTGAAGTTTCAGCTCTGTAGCATGTCCAGAACCCCAAAAAAAAATGGATTTTTGTAAAATCTTACCGTAAAATCCTTTTCTCTTAGCTCATTGACAGACGTAGTCCTCGGTGATACAGCACCTTCGGGTTATGTTGCCTCCACAGGAGCAGGACTAGACAGGAAATTAAAATGCTCTGGCCACACCCTAGGAGCAGTCCCAGAGGGTATATCCTCTCTCTCTCTGCCTCAGCAAATCAGTTATGTCAAAAAGCAGTCTTTAGAAATTTTAACCCAACCCAACTCCAAAACAGAGGGGCGGGGACTACGTCTGTCAATGAGCTAAGAGAAAAGGATTTTACGGTAAGATTTTACAAAAATCAATTTTTCTCTATCGCTCATTGACAGAAGTAGTCCTCGGTGATACAGCACCTTCGGGACGTCCCAGAGCAGTATCACAAATGAGGGGTGGGAAAATGGAAATCAAATCCCAATCTAGAAGGCCCAACTGGTGCCAACTAGAAGTTTACAATGCTCATCCTTAATGATGAGACTCAACAAAAAAGAAATTTTTCAAACAGAAAAAAACTCTCGAGGTAGACCACCGGTCTCCTCAAATTGCGGCCTGCAAAACCTTGCGGCCAAATGAGGCATCCGCCGATGCCGTCACATAAATTTTATAGAATTTTGTAAAGGTATGTACCGACGACCAGGTGGCCGCCTTACATACCTGGACCACTGACGCCTGATGGCGAAAGGCCCAGGAAGTACTGAGCGCTCGAGTGGAGTGCGCCCTAACAGGGAACGGAGGACTCTGACCCTTAATAGAATAAGCCTGTACCACCGTCTGTCTAATCCATTTGGCAATGGTCGCGGCGGATGCAGGCAAACCCTTTCTGGGGCCATCCGTGATCACAAAAAGTGAATCCGTCTTACGGAATGATTCCGTAGCTTTCAGGTATACTCTGATTGCCCGAACCACATCCAAGGAATGCAACGCATGTTCCCGATGATGCTTGGGCTGAGGACACAAGGAAGGTAGTACAATATCTTCATTCAGATGAAAATCTGAAACCACCTTAGGAAGAAAGGATGGCTTAGGATGAAGTACTACCTTATCCCTATGAATCACTAGGTATGGGGACTGGCATGATAATGCAGCCAGTTCTGACACCCTGCGAGCAGAAGTGATAGCCACCAAGAAGGCCACCTTCTGGGATAAAGTAAACAAGGGAATCTCCCTGATGTTTTCAAAGGGAGGTTTCTGTAGAACCGACAAAACTAAATTAAGATCCCAGGGCGGTAAGGGCGCGCGGACTGGTGGAGCCAGGTGCCGCACCCCCTGGATGAAATTCCGCACCAAGGACTTGGTAGCTAAAGGTTTCTGAAAGAAGATTGCTAATGCTGAAACTTGACCCTTGATGGTGCTCAAGGCTAGCTTCTGCTCAACCCCTTGTTGCAAAAAAGCCAATATTCGAGTCACCGAATAGGTACGTGGAGGAAATCCTAAAGATTCGCACCACGCAATATAAGTCTTCCATGTGTGATAATAGACCTTGCTGGAAGTTGCTTTCCTTGCTTTAATAAGGGTAGGAATGACTGAAGCTGACAAACCTCTGTCCTTCAGTACTTGGGTCTCAATGGCCAGGCCATTAAAACCAGCGACTGTAAAGCACGATGGTAAATTGGTCCTTGAGACCACAGACACTCCCTGAGACGAAGTTCCCACGGAACGTCTGCGACTAGCCTGTCCAAGTCGGCCAGGCCGGCTTGACGAGGCCAGCCTAGAATTTCTAGGACCACTGGTGCTGACTGGATCTGAACCAGGCGTCCCTAGAGCTATCTGGCCCCGACCATCCGAGAAAGTCTGGTCGTTTTCTGTTCCCACACATTTATCAGATACCTGATTGCTATCAGGAAGGGTGATCTTTTCTGGTTGAACCTCAGGGACCGAAGTCACCCGGCTAGAGGCTTCTTGGCCTGTCTGGTCAACCAGATCCGATTCCTGTGGGGAATTGAGACTAATCTTAGGAAAAGGTAAAGGAAAAGATCTATTCAGGGAACGGTGACTACCGCTCCCTGTAGTACTTAAATGTTGGAAGGGAAGAATCGCACCGGTAGTAGTAGTTGATGCTCGATCTAATGTCCTGAATACCGGTGAAAACGTCCCCCCACCCTCAAACCGGGTGGGGGCGCACCTTCAGGCTGTGTACTCCTTTGCTTCGGGTTTGGCTGAGTTGGTCCTCTGTTTGTCCGACCAGCCTTTCTTGAACCCTCCTGGAGGAGTCTTGCCTTTCCCGCTTGTTCCAGCCGGGCGTGCGAACCCTTTATGGGCGGTAAAGAAAGGTCCTCGCTTGTTGCGAGGTCCCTTAGCTTTAGCAGCCTGTGGCAAAAAAGTGCTCTTGCCCCCAGTGGCATCCTTAATGATTTCATCTAGGGTGGCCCCAAATAGACGATTCCCCTGAAAGGGGAGATTCGTCAAGGTCTTTTTGGAACCTAGGTCAGCTGACCAGCATTTTAACCACAGCACACGTCTGAGGATTACCGCTGACATAGATGCATGCCCTAATAGGGGAGTAGTGTCCAAGGCTGCGTCACAGATAAACTGTAGCCCTTGTATAATCTGTTCCATCAAATCAGATGTTTCCTGGGGAATATCTTTTCCCCTAAGGTCTTGGTGTACCAATCTCGCCCATTCCGTAAGTGTCTGGGAAACTAGACCAATAACAATTACTGGTCTAAATGCTGACCCTATCAGAGAGAAGATGGTGCGGGACTCTGCTTCCATCTTTCGATCCACCGGATCCTTAAAGGACGAAGTGTCCTCCACTGGGATAACCGTGGCTTTATTCAGCCTGGAAATAGGTGGATCCACCACTGGTGGTACCGTCCATTTCTTAATGATGGATTCCTCAAACGGATAGCGTCTAGCAATACGCTTGGAAATAGTAAAGGTACGTTAGAATGCTCCCATTCTCCTTTAATCTTATTACCAAAACACTTGGGTACAGGAAAAACCTTCACCGTTTTGATGGGCTTGTTAGTACCAAAAGGAATCTCTGTATCAGTTGCTTCTGCCGGTAAAACCTCAAGTTTTAAGGTTTCCTGCACTGCCACAACTAGTGCTTCCACCAATGCTTCTTCCTGAATTATAGCGGGAGAAGAAACGTCCTCCTCACTGTCTGAGGGAGCTTTACCTGAGGTAACAGCCCTTGCAGAGGGACCTGCAACTGCAGTGACCATCTCTGAATCTGAGTCAGAGGTGTCAGATAATATAGGGGTAGGCGGGGGTCGCTTCCTTGACCCTCGTCCCTGACAGGCCGCCTCCACCCGAGCCACCATAGACTCCAAAATTGCTGTAAATGCCTCTACACTCTGTGCACCGGCGGGTCCCGTGGCCCCCTCGAGGGAAACAGGTGGGGGAATTTGTGTGGCAGGGTCCATGATTATTCCAGTAACTTCCCGGATAATATAATTCAAAAATAAAAAACTTTTTTTTTTTTTTTTTTTCACAGACCCCCAGCGCCACAAAAGCCCCTTAGTGTTACCTGCTAGGGATCCCTATCGATCGAGAGAGAGAGAGAGAGAGAGAGATAGACCCCCAGGCTCACCACTTGATGCTCAGAGTTTAACTGCAACAGGTTACAGCGCTGTCTTGACAAACAGGAAGTCTTTTGGCTGGCTGCCCAGGAAGAAAGGAGGCGGCTCCGCCCCTCTGCACGCCTTCCGGCGCCTCCCCTAGCTCCACGAGGTGTTTGGATCACCTCAAACATGGCCGCCCCCATGCTGGAGACACGAGGCTACGCCAAAATGGCGGCTCGTGCAATCCAGCAAAAAAAAAATGGCGGCGGCCTGTACCGAATAGCGGTGTGCTGCAGGGCACACAACACTATCTCTGCATGGGGATTTTTGGCGTGGTTGGCGGTACCGGCCCTGGCGGACCTCATGACCGTTCGGAAGGCCTGCTATAGCTGGAGATTTGACTAGGAAGGCAGTCTACATGTCCGTGGCTTCTGACTGGTAGGTACCTTATTCTTATCACAGTAAGATTCCCAGACTGCCACTGATTACAATCTTTTAAACATGTATACAATTAGATTGTTAGCTCCCAAACCAAGCCTCCTGGCTTTTTGCACATAAAATCACACTCAAAGTAGGGGGATCTGTGCCATGTTATAGGATAGAGGGGGACTCTATCTTACCATACAGAGAGGGGCCCGCGTTCACCACAAGACCCGTCAGGGGGAAAAAGGGGGAACATACTACTCACCATACCGGAACCAGGCGGGCACCAACTCCTGACAGTACCCCTCTCCACCGGGGCAGGAGGGCTGTCGACCAATACGGACGCCGTGACTCATGGTCTTTGGCGTTTTAGCGAGACGTTTAACTCGCGGGGTCAGTCCCTTAATGGGACTTTGTCGCGGCCGACCCAGCGCGGAGCTATGGCCTGCACGCGCTCGTAGGCTGAACTGGGGTGACCACCGGATCTCAACATCCAGCCCGTCGCCCAGTTCAGCTTTCTTGCTTGAAGATCTCACAGGAACACTGGAGAAAAAAGCTGTCTAAAAAATCTTTTTAAGAAATAAATCTTGCCAGGACCGAAGATCCCAGCAAGGTATCTAGGTCCTTACTCCTAACTAGACAGAAAATAACTGATTTGCTGAGGCAGAGAGAGAGAGGATATACCCTCTGGGACTGCCCCTAGGGTGTGGCCAGAGCATTTTAATTTCCTGTCTAGTCCTGCTCCTGTGGAGGCAACATAACCCGAAGGTGCTGTATCACCGAGGACTACGTCTGTCAATGAGCGATAGAGAAATATCATTTTTCTTATAATTATTAATACAGCAGTGTGGCGGCTTCTCTACACCTTGCATTTTTTCTTGCAGGCATTTATCAGGCATTTTTGGAGGCAGGCATGACTTTTTGGATTTAGTGTCTGGGGGGTCTAAAAATTGTACCTGTGAAGTTTCAGCTCTGTAGCATGTCCAGAACCCCAAAAAAATTATCATTTTTTTTTATAATTTTTATTAGAACATGAATACGGCTTCTCTCCACCTGGCTTTTATTCTTGCAGGCATTTATCGGGCATTTTTTGAGGCAGGCATGACTTTTTTTGGATTTAGTGTCTGGGGGGTCTAAAAAGTGTCCCTGTGAAGTTTCAGTTCTGTAGCATGTCCAGAACCCACACTGAACCCACTGAACCCACACTGCTGTATTAATAATTATAAGAAAAATGCTTTTTTTTTTTTCTGGTTCTGGACATGCTATAGAGATGAAACTTCACAGGGACACTTTGACACCCCAGACACTAAATCCAAAAAAGTCATTGGCTGCCTCCAGAGACGCCATAAAAATGCCCGATAAATGCCAGCAATAAAAAATGCAAGGTGTAGAGAAGCCGCCACACTGCTGTATTAATAATTATAAGAAAAATGCTTTTTTTTCCTGGTTCAGGACATGCTACAGAGCTGAAACTTCACAGGGACACTTTTTGGACCCCACAGACACCAAATCCAAAAAAAGTCATGCCTGCCTCCAAAAATGCCCGATAAATGCCTGCAAGAAAAAAATGCAAGATGTAGAGAAGCCGCCACACTGCTGTATTAATAATTATAAGAAAAATTATATTTTTTTGGGGTTCTGGACATGCTACAGAGCTGAAACTTCACAGGTACACTTTTTAGACCCCCCAGACACTAATCCAAAAAAAGTCATGCCTGCCTCCAAAAATGCCCGATAAATGCCTGCAAGAATAACGCCCAGGTGGAGAGAAGCCATATTCATGTGCTCATAAAAATTATAAGAAAAATGCTCTTTTTTTTCTGGTTCTGGACATGCTACAGAGATGAAACTTCACAGGTACACTTTTTAGACCCCCCAGACACTAAAGACATGCCTGCCTCCAAAGACGCCCAAAAAATGCCCGATAAATGCCAGCAAAAAAAAAAAAAAAAAAAAGGAAAGGGAAATTAGGTCACAACACATCATATTCTGATTGGCCAAATACAAAGTCCTACAAAGTCGTCTCGCGTCAAGTCGCGCCGAAGTCGCGCGAAGTCGCGCTAGAAGTCGCCCCTTATGAGGCGACTTTAGTGGTCGCGGCAGTGTGAACCGGCTCTAACAGTGTAAATTTGCTGTCCCCTCAAAATAACTCAACACACAGCCATTAATGTCTGAACTGCTGGCAACAAAAGTGAGTACACCCCCAAGTGTAAATGTCCAAATTGAGCCCAAAATGTCTATATTTTTAGTGTGGCCATCATTTTCCAGCACTGCCTTAACCCTCTTGGGCATGGAGTTCACCAGAGCTTCACAGGTTGTCACTGGAGTTCTCTTCCACTCCTCCATGATGACATCATGGAGCTGGTTGAGGTTCGAGACCTTGCGCTCCTCCACTTTCCGTTTGAGGATGCCCCACAGATGCTCAATAAGGTTTAGGTATTGAGACATGCTTGGCCAGTCCATCACCTTTACCCATAGCTTCTTTAGCAAGGCAGTGGTCTTCTTGGAGGTACAGTATGTTTGGGGTCGTTATGTTGGAATACTGCCCTGCAGCCCTATCTCTAAACAGAAGGGATCATGCTCTGCTTCAGTATGTCACAGTACATGTTGGCATTCATGGTTCCCTCAATGAACTGTAGCTCCCAAGTGCTGGCAGCAGGGGCGTAACTACAGGGGTTGCAGGGGTTGCAATCGCTACCGGGCCCCATGCTCCAGGGGGCCCGGTAGCAGACTTGTATAAAGTACTCGAAATTTCTACTTGAGTAAAAGTACAAGTGCTCGATCAAAAAGTGACTTGAGTAGAAGTGGAAGTGCTCGCAGAAAAAGTTACTTAAGTAGAAGTACTAAAGTATTCAACATTTTTTTTACTTAAGTATTGCAAGTAGTTTTTTCAAAAAATTTGCTACTTAAGTACTAAAAGTAAAAAGTACCAGTAGTTTTGAAAAAAAATTTCTACTCAAGTACTGAAAGTAGAAGTACAAGTACTGTGTTATGTAGTTATTAAAGAAAGAAGTCAAAAGTTTGAACATCATATTGTTTTTTATTATTTCAAATGATTTATTCAAATGATTAACCTGTGTTTGTTAGTAGTTTCTTGATGCACTTTAAGCGCTGTAGCACCATTTATTTGTTTGTTTCATATTTTCTTTTTATTGGAAAGATTTGGTATAGCAGCTTTTATTATACACAGCCTTTATTTTCATATGCGCTGATTTACAAATGACATTATACACATTTTTTTGAGCTTTATGTAACCTGCCATCTACTGTTCTGGCAGTGGTAATTTTTTTAAAAGTAACGAGTAACTATGCAGCACAAAAAAAAAATACTTGAGTAGAAGTATCGAAATCATAGAAAAAATGTAGTGAAGTAAAAGTAGAAGTAGGAGAAAAAAATTCTACTCTAGGAAAGTACAGATACCGCATTTCGGTACTTAAGTACAGTACTTAAGTAGTTCTACTTCGTTACTATACATCTCTGCCCGGTAGCAAACCAGTGGGTGAACTTCCAGGATTGCAAAGGTCACACTTGCAACCGGACCCTGGCATTGCACCACTGTGGGGAGGCCCCAAGATTGCAGGAAGGGGGCCCACAAGATTGCAGGAAGGGGGCCCACTGCAGAACTTGTGAAAGAATCCTGCTGCGGGACCGTAATAAAAGGCCATGCAACGAGTGTAAAGAGCCCCAGGATTAGTGGGAAGAGCCCTGGGCTTGAAGGTAAGGGCCCCGGCCAGGGGTCTGGGGGGCCCTTCATGGTTTCTTGCATCAGGGCCCTGAAGGTTCTAGTTACGCCTCTGGCTGGCAGCACTCATGCAGCCCCAGATCATGACACTCCTACCACCATGCTTGACTGTAGGCAAGACACACTTGTCTTTGTACTCACCTGGTTGTGGCCACACACCCTTGACACCATCTGAGCCAAATAGGTTTATCTTGGTCTCATCAGACCACAGGACATTGTTCCAGTAATCCATGTCCTTAGTCTGCTTGTCTTCAGCAAACTGTTTGCAGGCTTTCTTGTGCATCATCTTTAGAAGAGGCTTCCTTCTGGGACTACAGCCATGCAGACCAATTTGATGCAGTGTGCGGCGTATGGTCTGAGCACTGATAGGCTGACTCCCCAAACATTCAACCTCTGCAGCAATGCTGGCAGCACTCATACATCTATTTCCCAAAGACAACCTCTGGATATGACGTGGAGCACGTGCACTCAACTTTTTTGGTCGACCATGGGGAGGCCTGTTCTGCGTGAAACCTGTCATGTTAAACCACTGTATGGTCTTGGCCACCATGCTGTACCTAAGTTTCAGGGTCTTGGCAATCCTCTTATAGCCTAGGCCATCTTTATGTAGAGCAATAATTCTTTTCTTTTTTTTTTTCAGATCATCAGAGAGTTCTTTGCCATGAGGTGCCATGTTAAACTTCCAGTGACCAGTATGAGAGAATGAGAGCGATAACACCAAATTTAACACACCTGCTCCCCATTCACACCTGAGACCTTGTAACACTAACGAGTCACATGGCATCGGGGAGGGAAAATGGCTAATTGGGCACAATTTTGACATTTTCACTTAGGGGTGTACTCACTTTTGTTACCAGCAGTTTAGACATGAATGGCTGTGTGTTGAGTTATGTTTAGGGTACAGCAAATTTACACTGTTATACAAGCTGTACACTCACTACTTTAGGGCTCTTTCACACGGCCGCTCCGCTTGTCCGCAAATCATCCTATTTTTTTGCGGAAAAAGCAAGAGTAACTGCGGAAAAAGCAAGAGTAACTGCGAGGCCTTAGTTACGGTGCTCAGGCACCACTATACGGCAAAGGCCCAATTTTTGGCACTTGTATAGCACATGCGATTTCACATTTGCATGGAATTCTTACCAGCAGGTCCCATTCCTGCACCAAGCAAGAGTAACTACGAGGCCTTGGTTACGGTGTTCAGGCACCACCTTCCACAAAGGCCCAATTTTTGGCACTTGTATAGCACATGCAATTTCAAATTTGCATGGAATTCTTACCAGTAGTTCCCATTCCTGCACCCACCAAGAGTAACTGCGAGGGGTTATAGTGTTTCAAGCACCATCAACAAGCAAGGTCCAATTTTTCTGCACCTGTATGACAAGTAAATGCGATTTGAAACTTGTATGTATATTTGTATATGACATTTTTTGCTTTAGAAATGTCAGTATTGGTGCAGCAGGCTACATACATCGTAGAGATGCACTACTTTACAGGCACATTCAGGGGACCCCCCAGGCATGATATTTGAAGGAATGTTTCATTTTTATAGTTTCACTTTAAGCCTCATTAAAATCAGTAAATCAGTGCTCCTTTAAAAATGATTGTTTTTAAAACCTTTTTTCATTGCTACATGTTCCCCAGGTCAGGACCTGGACCCCCATACACTTTTTTGGGGCAATAACTTGCATTTAAGCCTTCAAAATGAGGCCGTTTGATTTTTGAGGTTCAAATCCCACAGACTTCAATGGGGTTTGTTTGTTCGAACAAACTTTTCCTCTGTTTGCTGTGTTCTGGTGTGAACTGAACCAAGGGGTGTTCGGCTCATCACTAATCTCCACTCCTAACACACTACACATGGCTGCTGAGTGAGCAGCCTTATATAGTGTGGGACGTTGACTTAGCCCCTGAGCCATGATTTGCTAAAGGCACCCTGCTTTTGGCCAATCAGGGCTCTGACAGGATATTGTGCTGTCATTGGCCAAAGCATACAGGTCAAGGTGCATGCTTTGGCCAATCACAAGCATGGCATTATGGCGGGCGGATTTCCCACGATTGGCCCCGTTTGTGCGCTGTTCTGTAAACAAACGAACCCTGATGTTCAAGTTGAACTTGCGTTCGACTCGAATGGGAAGCTCATCCCTAGTCCTCAGCTCTATCAAAGCCTCATTTCTATCCTACAGAATTGGGTACACTCTGCAATCTAACCCTGAAGACTGTCTTTCTGGCTGCTACGACTTCTGTGAAAAGGGTTATCAGAGCTGCACTTGAGGAGTCTCATCTAACGTTCTACCCAGACAGAATAGTCCTAAAACCCCCATGAGAACCTCATCCCCTGGATGTTGGTCTAACTCTGATGGTCTGCTTGACAGCTACCTATTTATTCAGAAAAGCCTAAATCTGTGTGTCAGGAAAGGGTTCAACTGCTGGTGGCACTGTTGCTCCCAGATCTATATGCTGCAGTTCCGATGTCCACCAGCAGCCAGAAGCTAACATCAGCTCACGCAATCAGTCATCACCTGATGCTGGTTCCAGAAAGTGTATTTAAACCCTATCCATGTTCTTCATTCCTGCCTTGGTGTTCTGTCTCCATGTGCCCCTGACCTGCGTTCCTGTATCCTGATCCTGGACCCTGATCCTGACCCTTCAGCCTAATCCCTTTCTACCTGCTTACTCCATCTCCTGTTACTCTTTTGCTGTCCTGTCTTCTTCCCAGCTCCCTCTGCTTGATCTCCCGTGTATGACCCTTGCTCGCTCTGTTAAGATTACGATCTATTTATCCTGTTTTCTGTATATACTTGGTTTGGGCAGTTGTTTGTTGTGTGTCACTGCTGGTTTGGTTCTCTGATTTGTTTTACACAGTGTAATATTGCTGGAGGTGCGTTCACATTTCTGTTCTTCACTTGTAGCACCCTACAGGTAGGTGCTAGGTAAATGCGTAGTGGGCCTTGTCTGCCTAGCAGCTGGGCCAGGTTCCTTTTACTAGGTAGGTTGTCATGGTTTCCAAGTGTGTCTCCTGTGAGGGGAGTCTCCCCACTGGCTTTATTAGAGGCTTCTGATAGGGCAGTGGAGGAAACCCAATCAGATACATTCGGACTTGTATCTACCCCAGAAGGCAGATTCTGCCGCAGAGGATTCTGGGAAGGGGTAGAAGTCTGAAGGGGGAGCATGACTCGTGGTCTTTGGCAGGAAGCAGAGTCCCAGGAGGGAGAGTACGGCTGTCTCTCCTCATGTCTGAGGAAGTGGATGTCTCGGGGTGTCCCCTGAGAATCCAGAGAGTGCTGAGTTGAGCTGAGGGGATCCGGTGTGCCGAGAACCAGCGGAGAGTGAGAGGGGTTCGGTCACAGGAAAGCCTACACAGGTCGTGAGTACTGAGGATTGCCCCTGGGGGTCTGCCTGAAGTGTTCGAGGAGGCCGCTCCGGAGAAGGTTCTGGGATCCAGTGTCAGCTAGCTGTAAAGGGGGTACCTAGATTGAGGACCCTGAAGTTACAGAGGGGGTTGGATAGTCAGTGGACCCCGAAGAGCTAAAAGTATAAAGGGGGCGCCTGCAGTTTGGGCCCTGAATTGTACAGAGTGTCAGTTAAGAGTTGCAGCCATACAGGAATTGACGTCAAGCTACCTCAAGCCAGTGCAAGGCTAGGAGGGAGTAGTCAGTGACTTTGCAGTGCAGCAATGTCAGTAGTTCAATACTTCACAGTCCTGGGTCTTCTGCACTTAAAGTCGAGGATTCAGCACTTCGTCCAAGTTATAGTGTGTTTCAAGCGTCAGTGAGCGTTGGCTAGCGTCAAGACAGCGTTAACAGACACTTTCAGGAAAAGTCCCAAGTTGTACTTAGTTGAGCCGAAAGAAGTATCCCACTCATTCCCTTCTCCCATCCCCTTCAAATACAATAAAAACAACAGAAAAAAAGATACCGGAGTTGTCCATGTCTCAGTTCTCACACCCAGGGCCGCAGTTCACATGGGCAGTAGAGGTAAACGGTAACGATCGCAGACCCACATCAGGCCATAGGCCTGGAAAACCTGCTACACACTTATTTTTTAATAAATTATATTATTTTACACTGTGCTTGTGCCTGGTATTCTCTGTGGCAGCCCACATATTTCTGGTCACACTGGTTCCTGACGCTGCGCTTAGTTCCGGCATGGCTTAAGGCAAGGTCAGTCATCATCAATACGTAGAGTCACCTCCTAGATTAGGACAATTAAAAGAGCCTACTCTTCACAAGACCTTTCTGTTCGGAAGACTTAAGAGCACATTCAATCAGGGCAGTGCCAGCTCTTTTGCAGATCAGTGCTGTGTCTCCTGAGTCAGCAATATGGTCCTCCCAAAACACCTTCATTACACTTTATTAGGTGAGCCCAGCTCAGCTCACAACAGCGACAGTAGAATTTGGAAAATTTGTTGTGCTTATGCTACTAACCATTACAAAATTTTTCTTGCACCCTCCCATATGGCGAGTTAGTTCCCACGGCATGCTGCCATGAGGCACCAGGAAAATGGAAAATTGTATACTCATCTTTCATTAATTTTTCTTTCCTAGTGCATCTTCATGGCATCATACAGATTTCCACCCACATGGTGAGAGTCAGAGAGAATGCTGCGAGCCGGGTCTGTCTTTGATTTATAGTTAATCAGTCCTATCAGGTTGTGGGGGAACAAGCCACAACCCATTGTATGCTGCCATGAAGATGCACCAGGAAAGGAAAATTACGGAAAGGTGAGTATACAATTTTCAGTTCTCTGGTGTGCCTGAACACAATATTGATATACATCTCTGAGGCTTATTGTTAGGTTAAAGCCACAACATTCCTTCTTATACCCAGTGTGTTATAGGTCATTGTCTATGATATTGTACTTACATGAATTGGTTATATTCTGTGTGCAACGTGAACAGTTGTTTGATTTCTCGATCTGTTTGTAAACTGAATAGGAGAAAAGAGAAATAACAATTTAGTAAATGTGTAACATTTCTTTGACATCAAAAATGAACTGGGGATTACATTATTAGGTGGTACCAAGACTGAAAAACTTACTCCAAGTCAGTGGCAGCTGGTGCTCAAAATTTTTGGGGGGGCGCAAACAGAAAAATGTAATAGGCATTGCTTCGCAGCAAAAAACACGGTAAAAAATTGCACACCAGGATAGGAAATTATATTTTACATGTTGCTTCTGGGCCATCAAACAGGAAGGGGAGATCAGGAAATGGACGTTTGCTAATCTCTCTTCCCACCTGGCGATACCTGCCACGCCAGTCCCGGGTCTGTACATGGCTGCACCGAGCCCAGGAAACATGACTGAGGAGCATGTGTGTGGGAAGAGGAAAGTGGCCGGCGCTAACAGCTGTGTGTGGAAGCAATCTGGTGGCTGCACTGGATTGTTTCTGATAGCCAGCAGTTAGCATGACCGATTCACATACACTAAGTGATATGCCTTCTTTTAGGTCTTGGTTTCACTTATGTATTCAGGGCAGTAAAAATGCACAGCTTAGCCGCATTTACCATCACTCAATTACTCCCCCTTATGGTGCAAACGCACTGCCACCTTCATAGGTATTATTACACATCCCCAGTGGTTGACGCCATTGGGAATGTGTACAAGATTGCCTGGCACCACTGTCCTACTGCGTATGATAGTGGCAGCATATAGGTGAGTGGTTGGGTGGCAGTAAATGCAACTCAGCTGTGCGTTTTTCCTGCTCCAAAAACATATGTGAAAACAAGACCTAAAAGTAAGCATCTCACTGTTTATGATGATGATGATGATGATCATCATCATAGAACAGTTACAGCAAGTGTTGTGTAGCTGTCTGCACTGACTTGCCACATGCAATACAACAGGTGCTGGTGCTGTATCTTTCTGTACTACCTTCGATAATGATATTGAAGTGCTGCTAAGTTCACTTGCCTGCCTGTTCATTAGGATCCATGTGCTGGGCTGTCAGCAGCATCCCTGTCCTGTCACCTTAAGGCCACATGTGTAGATCCTCTTCCTCCTCCCTCCTCGGAACAGAGGAAGGTAGATCACTCCACCAGGGAAAGGCAGTGAGTGGCTGGCTGAAAATTTAACTGCAACAAAGCACAGTGGAGCCTGCACCTGCGAACTGAAAATGAAAAAATAGTCCCCTCTCTGCTTATGCCTCCTGGGCCCCTCTGCTGGACTGATGGGGCCCAGAGAAATGTACTTAAAGCCCTGCTATGCCTAGGAACCTGGCTGAATCCTGTTAAAACAAATGCACTATATGAGTGTTAAAGCTGCCTGGCCGCCCCTGCCAAGCTGATAGGGCCCGGTACAGGAGGACCGGCTGTACTGCCCTATTAGCGGCCCTTCACTCACCTTTTGTGTTCGCAGAGAAAAGGTTGAAGTCAGGGTCTGGGGATCTACTGGACTCCCTCCTGCTTTCAGTCAAAAAGCTGCCCTCCTCCTGGCTGGCTTGCTTATTGTAGCGCTGTCCTCTCTGAATCGGTCTGTCCTGTGTAGCAGAGACAGTAGATGTCCGCATTCATTGAGGCTCAGGCAGTGATGCCCAAGCACCGCCCTACGACATCAGACGTCCTATGGACCAATAACAGGAGGGCAATGGTACATTGGAAGTGTTTGGGGCGCATCGCTCTGCACCTTGAGGACACTCTAAAGGACGCCAATCAGCTTTCCCGAAAAAAAGCAAATGATGCCAAAACCCCTACCCCTCTCCATAGACAGCAGTGTGTCCAGCGCCCCGCTCCCACTTAAAGGTACACATTTTTATTTTTTTAATGCTGATGTATGGAGAACTAGCCTTGGGGGGTTGGTGCCCCTGTGCCCCCTATTGACAAGCCGCCACTGCTCCAAGTATAGATGATGATTTGGACTATCAAATATCGCTACACTTCAACCTCACCAATGATCAGTTTCCAATATATATAAGAAGTATCACCTAGAAATATTCATTTGCCGGCTAGTTTAGTCTTCTAAATATGAAGAATAAAGTGGTATTAAACCCAAAATCAAAAATGTAAAATATTACAGCACTAGAGCACTGAGTTATGGAGGGGACGGGAGTGGTGGGCTCAGGCTCTCAATGGCTCGCTGAGAGGTTTAGCCGGGTGCTGGTCCAGGCTGCTTGGTGGATCCCAACCATACGGCTGTGATCTTTCCCAGCCTGGACTGGCTCTATGATGTCAGCTGACAGCGGGTCACAGGAGTGCAGAACAAACTGCACTCCTGTGATCCACAGAAGTACAGCCAAACGAACTTTGGCTGTACTTCTCCTTTAACCAGTTCCCGCCCGCGCTATAGCCGAAAGACGGCTACAGCGCGGGCTCTAATTTCCCGGAGGCCGTCTCTAAACGACCTCCCAGTAACAGGCTCTTGCACGCACACATCGGGGAAAATCTGTGTCGGCCGTGTCCCTTGGACACAGCCAATCCCAGATCGTGGTTAATGGCCAATCACAGTGGCCATTTGCCACACGATCGCAACAACCAATGCGAGATGATCTCAAATGTAAACATATGAGATCCTCTCTCATTGCCAGCTCTCCTTCCTCACACAGAGACTGCGTGTGAGGAAGAGGAGAGCCAATCAGCGGCTCCTCCTCATAGCGGACACAGAGAAATGTAATCAGGGCACTGATCACCAGTGCCCTGATTACACAAGAGGGAAATAAAATGCCATAACTGCCCACCATCAGTGCCCACAGTGCCCGCCATCAGTGCCCCCATCAATGCCCACAATCAGTGCCCATAGTGCTGTCAGTCAGTGCCCATCAGTGCCTGCTCATCTAGGCACTGATGGGCACTGACAAGCAGCACTATGGGCACTGAGTGTGGGCACTGACGGTGCTGCCCATCAGTGCTCATCAGTTCTCATCAGTGCCACCCATCAGTGTCCACAAGTGCCACCTCTCAGTGCCCAGCAGTGCCACCTCTCAGTGCCCAGCAGTGCCACCTCTCAGTGCTCATCAGTGCCTCCTATCAGTGCCACCTATCAGTGCTCATCAGTGCGGCATATTAGTACCTCCTCATCAGTGCCCATAAGTGCCACCTCATCAGTGCCCATAAGTGCCACCTCATCAGTGCACATCAGTGAAGGAGAAAAATGTATTTATTTTCAAAATTTACTCACAAAAAATAAGAAAAACTTTTTTTTCAAAATTTTCTGTCTTTTTTCTTTTTTTTGTAAGAAATAAAAAACCCAGAGGTGATTAAATACCACCAAAAGAAAGCTCTATTTGTGTGAAAAAAAATGATAAACATTTCATATGGGTACAGTGTAGCATAACCGCGCAATTGTCATTCAAACCGTGAGAGTGCTGAAAGCTGAAAATTGGCCTGGGCAGGAAGGGGATGAAAGTGCACTGTAGGTAAGTGGTTAAGGGAGATTGCGATGTGTATGGACAGCTTAGGAGTTGTTTTTATTTGAACATTTAGACATGTAGATACAAAGAGACCTCTAACAGTATAATTAGGAGCAAAGTTTAGTTTCATATTACTTTAAGTTATTAACTTCTTTCGTTATGTTAGAAAGATTTGTTTTTAGAGTTCATTTCGTATATTCGGGTTCTGTCAAGGTCTTACCTTGCCTTCCTGTTGGCAGCCATCTTGGACATGTGCAGACTGCTGTCTCTTATAAACTCTGTTTGCATCATCACTTGTCTGCTGCCTGGGCGTCGCTCAGTGATGATGTTGCACACCTGACTATATATATCATCTGGTGGCTTTCAGACCTTGCCCTTGCGTTTGTGCTCCAAGGTGCATCACTGCTAGCAGTCCTCTGGTTTCTCCATGCATGACTTGGCTTGGCTGATGACCTTACTGGCTCTGGATTCCGCATTGGCAGATGACCCCGCATCAGACGACGACCCAGCTTCGGCAGATTACCTGCTTCCGGACTTGACCCCGGCTGTTCTTGATTTTGCTCCTATCTCTTGCTGTGCGATTATTGTTGCATAAATAAATCGCTTTATTTTACTTGCATCGTCGTGTGGTCTGGTTTCCTTGCACCCTGACAGTACGCAAGAGCCATGAATCCTGACAATGTGGGTGCTCCCACGCTTCCCATGTTGGTTACAAGGCTCGATCAACAAGCTCACCTTTTGGGATAGTTCGCTCAGGCATCGCAGACATTGCACGCACAGCACACCTTGTTCCTGGTGCTGCTAGGCAGGTGGTTCCTCCTGTTGTTGCACCCACTGCTGCTCCTGTTGCCGCTCCTGCTCCTGCAGCTGAAGTTGCTGTTACCAGAGGGATGACTGGTTCAGCCCCCCTCCCGCAGCGCTATGGGGGGTGAACCGAGTCAGTGTCGTGGCTTCCTAAACCAAGTGGGCATTTATATTGAGATGGTTCCTCAGGCTTTTCCCTCTGACAGGTCCAAGGTGGGTTTCCTGATCTTGTTGCTCTCGGACAAGGCCTTGGTCTGGGCAAATCCCTTATGGGAGAACGATAATTCCTTGATTCTGGATTACCCGAGTTGTGTTGCCTCCTTTCGAAGGGTATTTGATGTGCCTGCTCACTCTGCTTTTGCTGCCAAGCTTCTCCTGTCCATTTAACAGGGTATTCGAACTGTTGCCGAGTTTGCCATCGAATTTCGTACCCTGGCAGCAGAGATGGGCTGGAATAATGGTTTTTCCGATGCATTGAAGGACGAAATTGTGCCTGCGAAGGCCTCCTACCAGATTGGCTCCTACGTTTTCTTTCCTACCTGTTCCTCGCTCACTTCCCATGCTTTCTGGGGATGGTGAGTCTGGCTGTGAACCCATGCAGCTAGGGTTCACTCGCCTTTCTGAGGCTGAGCGGGCCTTTAGGAGGAAGGAGGGGCAGTCTCTGTATTGCGGCCTTGGTGGACATTTCCTGAAATCTTCTCCTACCCTTCCGGGAAACGCTTGCACCTAAGATCCTGTCAGGGGCAGATCTTAGGTGGAATTTCCTCGTCCCCGGTTTCCCGTAAAGATAAGCCTCTAATCACAGTTGTCCTCTCCTGGGCAGCAGGCTCGGTGGTTACCCAGGAGTTGATAGACTTCAGTGCTGGCGGTTACTTTGACAGTACGTTTGCTGCTGCGAATTCCATACCCTTGCAGCCCCATGTTGCTCCACTGGTCATCGAGGCGATTGATGGCAAACCTCTGCAACCGGCACAGGTAACCCACTATTCCAGTTGACATGGCTATAGGGGCTGTTCACAGGGAGTCAGCCTGTTTCCAGGTTATATCGTCCTCCCACTACTCTGTTGTTTTAGGGTACCCTTGGCTTCAGGAGCATAATCCGCCCTTTGATTGGCAGTCGGTTGAGATCCTCTCTTGGTCTCCACAGTGTGGCGCTGTTTGTATCCATGGGCCTGTTAAGGTACTTTGTACCTCCTCAGATTCAGTATTTTCTACTGAATATCATGAGTATCAAGATGTATTTAACAAGGTGCGCGCTGGTACTCTTCCTCCTCATCATCCATGCCATAGACTTGCAACCTAGTGGCAGGGTTTATCCTCTCTCGGTTGCAGAGAATAAGGCCATGGAGGAGCAAGTGGTGAATGTGCTTGCCCGAGGGCACATTCGCAAGTCCACTTCTCCAGTGGGTACCAGGTTTTTCTTCGGAAAGAAGACAGGGGGTGAGTTGAGACCTTGAATTGATTTATAGGGGTCTCAATCGCATCACGGTCAAGAATGCATACCCGATTCTGTTGATTACTGAATTGTTCGACCGCCTCAAGGGAGCAACAGTCTTTACCAAGTTCATCAATGATGTCTTTCGTGATATGTTGCAGCAATGTGTGGTAGACTATTTGGACGACATCTTGATTTACTCGGACTCCATTGAATCATACTACCTGGATGTGAGACGGGTGCTGCAACGGTTACCCAAGAATGGGTTTTTCTGTAAGCTTGAGAAATGTGAATTCCATCTGTCTCTGGTTGCCTTCTTGGGCTACATAATTTCTGCTGAGGGGTTCTCTATGGACCCTCAGAAGGTTTTGGCTGTTCTACAGTGGCCTCACCCTAGTGGTCTCTGTTCCATTCAGCGTTTTCCTTGGGTTTGCCAACTACTATCGGAAATTTATCAGGAACTTTTTTCCTCTTTGGCCAAACCTATCTCCGATCTGACCAAGAGGGGCAGCAATCCCCACAATTGGACTCCTGCTGCTATCCAAGCTTTTGAGGCTCTCAAGTCTGCTTTCGCTTCGGCTCCCATTCGGTCTCATCCCAATTCTGGTTTGCCCTTTATCCTAGAGGTGGATGCATCTGAGATGGGAGTAGGCGCCCTCCTGTCTCAGCGTCGGACACCTAATTGACCCTTATTTCCTTGTGGGTTCTACTCCAGGAAGCTGTCTCCAATTGAATGCAACTACAAGATTGTAGACAGAGAGCTCTTGGCCATTATCCTCGCTCTAAAGGAGTGTAGACACTTGCTCGAAAGTTCTGTGGTTCCAGCTCTCATTCTCACTGATAATAAGAATCTGACTTATCTCTTGGAGGCCAAGAGGCTCACACCTCGTCAAGCCAGACGGGCCTTATTCTTTTAACTATGTGGTCTCTTATTTGCCTGGCTCTGAGAATGTTAAAGATGCTGCCTTGTCTCTCCAGTTTTCTGAGTTGTCCAGGGAGGACTTTGTGCTGACACTGATCATACCTTCAGATCATATCCTGGCTACCATCCCCACCAACTTAATCTCTCCTCTTGGGGAACAGATCTTGGCTGCCCAACCTGTTGCTCCCACTGGCAAATGTTTTGTACCTGAGGATTTGCGCATGAGACTGTTGCGCATGTACCACAATTCCAAGACTGCTGGCCCTCCTGGTAACAACCAGATGTCCTGGGCTAGCCATCTCTCCGCACTGATGTTGCTGCGTACGTGGCTGCTTGTTCGGTCTGTGCCCAGAACAAATCTCCGCGGCACCTTCCCATGGGCCTACTACATCCCATTCCCAATGGGGAGCGTACCTTGTCTCACCTGGCCATGGATTTTATTGTGGAACTTCCCGCGTCTCGTGGTTACACGGTTATCCTCATGGTTGTCGACCAGTTTTCCAAAATGTACCAATGTATTCCTTTTAGTGGCTGCCTACCACTCAGGAGCTTGCTTTCAGTGTTTGCCAGGGAGGTTTTTCGCTTACATGGGTTACCTAAGGAGATTGTCTCGGACCGTGGGAGTCAGTTTGTCTCTAGGTGCTGGCGCGCCTTCTGCTCTGAGTTGTGTATTCAACTCTCCTTCTCCTCGGCCTACCATTCCCAGTCCAATGGTGCTGCTGGGTGTTCCAACCAAGCTTTGGAGCAATTTCTCCGCTGCTATATCTCTAACCATCAGGACAATTGGGTTGATCTGCTACCCTGGGCAGAGTTTGCCAGAAACAGAAAGAGGGATAGTGTCACTGATGCATGCATTGTCACGGCTCACCATCCTTGTGGCCTCCTCAAATGGTGACAGGAAAGTGCATGCATTCTTTATCAGAAGCCACTGGCATAGTGAAAAGAATCCAAGCTCCCCTGAGCCTATCCTTGTGCCATACTCATACAGGTACTCATTGATGGCCCTATGCTGCGTGTTTAGCCGCTGCAGCATTGCCAATATTGAATTCCACCTGGTGGGCATGTCACAAATGAGGCAGTTGGTGGGCAGGTTGAATTCCCGTTGAATGTCAGCCAGCCGAGTACTGGCATTGTAGGACCGCCGGAAATGGCCACAGACTTTTCTGGCCTGCCTCAGAAGATCTTGTAAACCCGGGTACCTGTTCATGAAACGCTGTACCACCAAATTCAGGACATGTGCCAAGCATGAAACATGTGTCAAGTGTCCCTGTCGGAGGGCGGAGAGAAGGTTGGTGCCATTTTCGCATACAACCATTCCTGGCTCAAGCTGCCATGGTGTCAACCACCTCTGAGCCTGCCCCTGCAGATTTGATAGAATCTCTGCCCCAGTGTGGCTTCTGTCCCCTAGACAGACCAACTGAAGCACTGCATGACGTCTTTTAGCCTGACTGCTTGGTAGTCTCTTAAACGCTTAGGGAGCATGGTTGGTTCAGAAGACAATTCAGAAGAAGAGGCCATAGAGGAAGAAGAACAGGAGGGGGTGGAGCAGACAGATGTGACAGAATCATTACCAGCTTTTTGGATTTGTGGTGGCAGAACTAGCTCCAGCACTGAACCCTGTCCTGCATCCTTCCCAGCTGCCATCAGAGTTACCAAGTGCGCTGTGAAGGAAATGTAACATTCCTGACTATGTTTGCTGGACCATGAGTGAGCAGTAATGTGAACCTTCTTGCTGAACGATCTGTCCAACGAGTCCAAAACATTGCCTTCCAAATGATGGTACAGAGCTGGAATGGCCTTACTTGAAAAGAAATTTAAATTTGGAACCTGCCACTGGGGTACAGCACATTCCGCAAATTCACGAAAGGGGGCAAAGCCTACCAGATAAAAAGGCAGCAGTTTTAGTGCTAGCAATTTGTCCAAGCTAGCATTTAGACTCTGAGTATGTGGATGGCTGGGACAGTAGTTTTTTTTTTTTTTTTACGGTTCAGCAACTTGGGTAGCGAAATGTGTCTGCTGGTCAAATCAACAGGTGCTATCAGATTGGTTGCAAGCACCTGTCGCACCCATTGCTATACCATCATCCCTCTCAGTGCAGGTTTTTGAGAAGACTTGAATTTTACTATGATGTGGGTCTTTCAGGTGCTGATGCCAACGGACTGCATGGCAGGTCGTCATATGTCTTGTCAAGCATGTGGTGCCCAAGCAGCTGGTGTTCTGGCCACGCTTGATCGGCTTCAGACATAGATTGCAAACAGCAACGCTGCAGTCTGCTGCACATGAGTTGAAAAAAGCCCACACCAATGAACTTTTGGAGGTCAGCAGGGAGTTAGCAGCGCCTTGCACCTGTGGAGCTCTGTGATGTGATGCAATAGGGTGGCTGCCCCTGGAGGACATCCTGCCTCGTTGTAGTTGTTCCGCCTTCTCCTCACTTTCCTCCTCTATTCTCTCAGGCTCCCAAGTACAGTCAGTGACCTCATCATTCCCTCTCTTCTTGTCACTGGAGCAAACTTGGCAGTATGCTGCAGCTTTTGGAACATGACTGCTAATTTCTTGTCTGTCATTGTCATCCTCTTCTCTCTAGGTTCATGGTATTCCCTTCCTCAACCAGGGAATCAACATCGGAGCATTAAAATTGCTGCGCATCCTCCAGCATCATGTAACTGACACTCTGATCAAATAATTCAGGTGACTCCTCTGTGTACAATGGTGAGGCTACGGAAGGAGTATCTGTGGACAAGGAGCCTGTGGAATAGGCCGCTTTGGCAGCTGCGGTGGAAGGCAGACTAGTAAGAGCCTGGGTGACAGAGGATGAGGATGATAAGGACGGCTTAGTTATCTACTCCACCAACTCTTCTGCATGTTGTGCCTCAATAACACGGCCAGCACCGGAGAAATAGGATAAGCGACCCCGGCCTGCAGAGGATATACCATGTTACTGCTGACACCGAAGTAATAGCACCTGTGACACAGAAGGGGAGTACTAATATTGCAGCAACAGAACCTGATGCTGCAAAAAAAAAATCATTAAATAAAAAATGGGATCAGTGGGGTGACACAGACGTGTTGTATACACCAACACTTCAGTGGCCCACTACACTGTGTTACACAAGAATCACAGCACAGCACTACACTGACTGCAGTACACTGTGTTACACAAGAATCAGCCCTACACTACACTGCACTGGCTGCATTAAACATCAATGCACAATCCACTAACTGCCTGCCTAATCTCCACTCCTAACACACTACACACGGCTGTGGTGTAAGCAGCCTTATATATTGTGGGGCATGGACTTAGCCCCTGTGCCATGATTGGCTAAAGGCATCCTGCCTTTGGCCAATCATGGCTTTGACAGGACATTGTGCTGTGATTGGCAGAAGCATACAGGTCAGGTACAGGTTTTGGCCAATCAAAAGCGCTTAATGCACTGCAATCACGCAGTGCAGTACGGGGCGATAATAAGTTTGAACTTCCCGCCAAACACCCCATTTGTTTGTGTGTTCAGTGAGCACACGAACACCCGATGTTCGAGTTGAAGGTTAAGCCCATCACTACTGATCACACTATCTTGTGCATGGGACTTTTATTTATTTGTTTAACCCTGGACTCACTTTTGCTTTAATTATTTCACTTTGTTAGTGAAAAACACCCCTTTTTAATTGATGATATTAATGATTTTTTTTTTAGCACTGTTGTTTTACAGTAGATAAGCACATTTATTTTCTATACATGGTATTTTCTATTGTTATGTGCAATATATTTAAGTGCTGCTATCCTCATATTTGTTGGAATTTACATATATGTACATATCTGTTTTGATGATTGACACCTTGTTATTTCACACATTATTTAAATACTAGCACAAATGTTACACTTTTATAAAAAATAAAAATAAAGCATGCAGCATGTTATAAAGGGTATCCAAACATTCACTTTCCAAGGCATCTACAGTGTAAGAAAAATAAACATTATAAACTAAAGGAAGCCAAAATATTGGAAACAGAAATTCATTTTATCACAGTAATCTACTCACTCAAAAAAACAAGAGCACAAGAAAGGATGAGGATAATAAGGATGAGGATTTTGGTGATGTTTCTACACTTGAAACTTCTCGCAGTGTTTTCTGTAACATCTAAAAGAAAAAGGTAGACCCGCAGTAGTACATTTATATCCTATAATAATGCCAAGCTTGAAATAAATGAAGCAGAAACAATCTGGGATACATTTTACAGCCCATACATGTAATGATTTTTGCTTGATTAACTAAGATTTCATCCACTGTCCAATCAAAATTGAAAGTTTCACATGGAATGTTGCTCATTCTCAATTAGGAGACATGCACACATAATTAACGATGATGGGAGGATGGTTACAGAGGACACTAAAAAAGCAACCGTGCTGAATGCTTTTTTCTCATCAGTCTTTACGCAGGAAAAGGAGGGGTACACTGACCATGACTGTATGGTTAGTAGTAATACACAGGACTTGCCACTATAGCTAACAGAGGGTGAAATAAGGGAAAGGCTGGATAAACTTAACACAAACAAATCACCAGGCCCGGATGGCGTACATCCGAGAGTACTCAAGGAACTCAGTAAGGTTATATCCAGACCACTGTTCCTGATCTTTGCGGACAGTATTAGGACAGGAGATGTACCAGGGGAGTGGAGGAAAGCGAACGTGATTCCGATATTCAAAAAGGGTCAGAGGCATATACCGGGAAATTATAGGCCTGTCAGTCTGACATCAGTAGTATGTAAACTTCTGGAGGGGATGATAAGGGACTATATCGTAGAGTTTGCTAAGGACAACAGCATCATCAGTAGTAACCAGCACGGGTTTACAAATGGGCGTTCTTGTCAAACCAATCTCTTAACATTCTACGAGGAGGTGAGCTGTGAGCTGGATAGGGGCAGACCAGTGGATGTGGTGTACCTAGATTTTGCTAAGGCGTTTGATACAGTTCCCCATAAGCACTTAATTTATAAAATAAGGTCTGCAGGTATCGACAGCAGGGTTTGCTCTCAGATACGGAACTGGCTAAAAGGGCGTGTCCAAAGGGTGGTAATAAACAGCGCATACTCAGACTGGTAGTAAGGTAGTAAGCGGGGTCCCCCAAGGCTCAGTCCTAGGACAAATCTTGTTCAATTTATTCATAAACAGCATTGAGGATGGGATCTGTAGTTCAATATCAGTTTTTGCAGATGACACAAAATTAGGCAGGGCAATAACAGCACAGCATGAAGCAGATATCCTACAGTATGACCTGGACAAAATAACAGAGTGGGCAACGACTTGGCAAATGAGGTTTAACGTGGAGAAGTGTAAGGTTTTGCACTTGAGGACTAGCAACATAAAAGCACAATACACGTTAGGAGGGGAACCCCTGGGAGAATCAAAAATGGAGAAGGATCTGGGAGTATTGGTGGATGATAGACTAGACAACAGCATGCAATGTCAAGCAGCAGCTGCCAAGGCTAGCAGAATGTTAGCATGCATAAAGAAAGGGATGTATTCCAGGGATAAGACTATAATTCTTCCACTTTATAAAACCCTGGTCCGACCGCATCTGGAGTATTCTGTCCAGTTCTGGTCACCAGTCCTCAGAAGGGATGTGTTGGAGCTGTAGAGGGTCCAGAGAAGGGCAACTAAACTAATTAGTGGATTGGAGGACCTTGATTATGAGGAGCGTCTGCAATCGCTTGATTTATTCTCCCTGGAGAAGAGACGACTGAGGGGGGACATGATAGCAATTTTTAAATATCTCAATGGGGATCTAGGCTTAGAAGAAAAGCTGTTCAGTCGCAGGGATTGCATGAGGACTCGGGGGCATACAATGCGATTAGAGGAGAAGCGTTTTAACCTCAGGCAACGTGGGGGGTTCTTTACTGTTAGGGCTACAAGATTGTGGAATTCTCTACCACAAGAGGTGGTTTCTGCAGGTAGTATGGTGGCTTTCAAAAGACTTCTAGACGTACATCTCAAGGATCGGAACATTCAGGGGTATGAGATGATTACAGCCACACACACCTACACAGGTTGAACTGGATGGACTATTGTCTTTATTCAACCTCACCTACTATGTAACTATGTAATATATTGTGGTGAAATCTGGACCATTTCATGTGCAAAGTGAACCGATTACTTAAAGTGACTCTGCCTTGTATGGGGGAGCACCATTGCTGGCCTCTTTCTGAAAATTATAGTTGTCTGGCAGTGTCTGACTTAGGTACCTAAAATGTCAGAATTCATTAATTTAATACTAGCTTCAGGTGCAACATATAAGTGGATGTAAACCCTCCATATACCCAGTGAGGTGACTGGCCTCAGGTAATACAAAGAGATGAAACAAATCCTCCTACATAAGTTGTACCTGTTTATCTGTAGTCGTCTCTTCTCTACATCTGTTCATGCAGAATTTATATAGCTTGACTAAGGGCTCAGAAAAGAGAGGGCAGAGAGCTGAAGTTACACTTCGCAAAGCTCGATGAGAGCTGATTGGAGGGAAGGGACACCCTTTCCTTCACACAGCACACAGGAACAGAGCTGAGGCTGTCAATCACAGTCTGTGTGCTGGAGCTCCTTCTCCTGTCAACTTTTTACCTATTGGTGTCAATAAAATGTGTCAGAAGTGACTCATGCAGACAGCAGAGTAACGAGGCAGCAGACAGAAATGACACTTAGTGCTCTAGACTGAAATAAGTACACACTGTAGAGGGATGTGCTTTGTTCATATTTCATGTCTGAGGTTTACAACTAGTGATAAGCCGATCAACCCCCCCAGTTTGGTTCGGTTCGCACCAGAACACCGCAACAGGGGAAAAGTTTGTTAAAACATGCAAAAAAGTCCTCATTTTAAAGGCTTAAATGCAAGTTATTGCCCAAAAAAAATGTATGAGGGTGTGGGTACGGACCTGGGGGTACATGTACAATGCAAATTTTTTTTAAAAAAAACGATTGTTTTTACAGGAGCAGTGATTTTAATGATGCTTATTATTGCAAATTAGTAAAATCTTCAAATAAAGCAAAATAAAAAAGTTGCGGCAAGATCAGCTGCAAACAAATATTTAGCTCAAAAACTTGATTCCCTCGATCTAGACAACATTTGCTAGTACATTTGTTTGCCCTTTTAACCTATGCAAATGTTCAACTCTCAGTAGTCAAAAGTCTAACTTTCTAATTAAGGTTGATACTTATTGTGTTCAATACCTTTTTTTATTGAGGTTTAAAACTAAATGTTACAGTGCAGTAATGAAGTACAAAAATGTTACAGGTATTAAAGGAGATCGATCATTATATGTTTTATTACAGCTCTGTCCTCTGAGGTACAAAGTACATGTAGTACATTGTCCCATGTTTGTAGAAGCTTTCTAGCCCTAGTTATGAAAGCTGACCTGCCTCCCACCCCTGCTGCAGTGGCTGATCCGACAACAGCCATGAAGGAGACGGCTGATTCATAGATGTAGCTTGTCTCGACTGTGAGCACTCTCCTGAGGCAAGCAGCAGCAAGAGGAATGAAGAGGAGGGGGTGTGCTAGATTAAGAATTCCTCTTGCCATTGCTTGTCTTGGAAAAGTGCTTTCAGCCGAAAAAATCTGCAGCTATGAATCAGCCATCTCCGTCATATCTGTTGTCAGATCAGCTGCTGTTGAGGAGGGGGTTAAGGCAGACCTCACACAGAGGGTTAGAGAAAAGAACTGTAACAAAAAATTATATTGATAGATCTTCTTCAAGCAAGTAAATAGGAAAATTTGTACATGTAACATTTGACTTTCACGAGTTAAAGGAGTTGTAAAGTTAGAAGGTTTTTTTATCTTATTGCATTCTTTGCATTAAAATAAAAAGCCTTCTCAGCCCTCCAAACCTTACCTGAGGTCCTTCTCTGTCCAGCAATGTCAATGAGTGTCTCAGCAGACCGAGATTCTCCTTCCTGATTGGCTGAGACAGAGCAGCACCGCCATAAGCTCCCGCTGCTGTCAAAGTCAGCCAGAAAATCAGGGAAGAAATGGGGTGGGGCCAGGTCGGGCTCGGTGTCTGAATAGACACAGGGAGCTAAAGCTCGGCTCAGGTGCCCTCATAGTAAGCCGGTTGCTGTGGGGGCACTAAACAGGAGGGTGGACCCAGGAGCACAGAAGAGGGACCCAAGAAGAGGAGGATCCGGGCTGCTCTGTGCAAAACCAACTGCACAGAAGAGGCAAGTATAACATGTTTATTATTGTTATGGGGGAAAAAAATTAGACTTTACTGTCACTTTAACAGGGAAGAATGCTGTATCGATCCAAAATGGCTTGTATGCTTGCAAATAGCCAATACATCCCTTATTTTAGAGAGGGGTGGAAGAGGTACATAGAATGGATATAAAAAGTCTACACACCCCTGTTAAAATGCCAGGTTTCTGTGATGTGATGAAAAAATGAGACAAAGATAAATCATTTCAGAACTTTTTCACCCTTTAATGTGACCTATAAACTGTACAACTCAATTGAAAAACAAACTGAAATCTTTTACGGGGGAAGTAAAAATAAAAAAAGAAAATAATGTGGTTGCATCAATGTGCACACCCTCTTAAAACTGGGGATGTAGCGGTGTTCAGAATTAAGCAATCACATTTAAACTCACATTAAATAAGAGTCAGTACACCTGCCATCATTTAAAGTGCCTCTAATTAACTCCAAAGCTGTTCTAGTAGGTCTTTCCTGACATTTTCTTAGTCGCATCCTACAGCAGAAGTTATGGTCCACAGAGAGCTTCCAAAGCATCAGAAGGATCTCATTGTCAAAAAGTATCAGTCAGGAGAAGGGTACAAAAGAATTTCCAAGGCATTAGATATACCATGAAACACAGGGAAGACAGTCATCATCAAGTGGAGAAAATATGCACAACAGTGACATTACCAAGAACTGGACATCCCTCCAAAATGATGAAAAGACAAGAAGAAAACTGGTCAGGGAGGCTGCCAAGAGGTCTATAGCAACAATAAAGGAGCCACAGGAATATCTGGCAAGTACTGACTCTGTGGTACTAGGGATTGGCGAATGGTTCAGCCTGAGCATGAGTTTGGGCCGAACATTTGCCTGTTAAGCAGTTCGCTGAACACCCGCATTTTCAGGGTGTTTGCCCCGACGAACACCCTGCAATGCTGTGCCCTGATTGGGCAAAGCTTTTCGCAATCTGAATGCAGTATAAACTGGTTGTTAAAAAAATGGGAGGGGGCGTGGCTTGGCGCGCAGAGGAGATGGCCGCTTGTTAATACATCTCCGCCGACAGCTCTCCTACCTCGGATCCCCACGGCTTCATCCGATTCCATCCGCTCCCAAAATGGGCAAAATCGCATAGCAGAACTCCTACTCTAAGCACCAACCCTCTGGAGGACCAGATAACAGCAGAGTAATACCCGATCTCTTCAAAACAAAAGCCTCACAACAGGAGAAGCATGGTTGCAGCCAAGATGGCGCCGGATCTCACACAGACTGAGGAAGATGACTGTGACCTGGACTCTCTGGCCACATCTGATTATATGGGAGGTGAGTGCCTGCAAAACGATCACCCTCTCACATTTAATGACATGACTATAATAGCTGCTGACATCAAGGGGTCGTTTGCAGCTGCTATCACCGACCTCAAAGCAGACATTATTAGCATCAAGGAACAAATGGCCATAGGGGAGAAAGCAGGAAAAGCCAGGGACAGAGCTATTCACAGACTAGAAGAGGTCACCCTCTCACATTCCTCACACCTCAATGCAATGAACCGACAACTTGAGGACCTTGACAACCGGGGAAGGAGGAATAACATTAGAGTCAGGGGCATCCCAGAGGAAATAGAGAATGATCAAGTTAAACCGTCCCTGACCTCCATTTTCAATGGACTTCTAGGCAGACCTGCAGAATCCCCTATAGACTTCGATAGGGCTCATAGAGCGCTTAGACCCAAGGCTCCAGATAACACACCACCACGTGATGTCATATGCTGCCTAAGCAATCACCCCCTAAAGGAGGAGATCCTCAAACAAGCTCGGCAAAATGATCAAGTCATTTTCAATGATCAACCAATACAGTTGTTCCAAGAATGGTCCCATAGTTACATAGTTTGTGAGGTTGAAAAAAGACATCAGTCCATCCAGTTCAACCTATGATGTGTGTGTGTGTTTGCTGTTAACCATACATTGTATACCCCTGTATGTTGTGGTCTTTAAGGTGCCCATCTAATATTTTTTTGAAACTATCAATGCTCCCTGCTGATACGACTGCTTGTGGAAGAGAATTCCACATCCCCACTGCTCTGACAGTAAAGAACCCCTTACGTATTTTTAGCTTAAACCTTTTTTCCTCAAGTTTTAGTGAGTGGCCACGTGTCTTATTGTATTCCCTTTCTCTGAAAAGTTTGTTCTTTATGCTAGGGTCGCCAGTACAGTATTTGTACATTGTTATCATATCCCCCCTCAATCGTCTCTTCTCCAGAGAGAATAAGTTCAGTGCTTGTAGTCTTTCCTCATAGCTGATGTCCTCCATTCCCCTAATTATTTTTGTTGCCCTTCTCTGGACTCTCTCCAGTTCCAGCACATCCTTCCTGAGGACCGGTGCCCAGAACTGGACAGCATACTCCAGATGTGGCTGGACCAGAGTCTTGTAGAGAGGGAGAATAATCTCTTTATTTCTGGAGTGAATCCCCTTTTTTTATACATCCCAGTATTCTGTTCACTTTGCTTGCAGCGGCTTGGCATTGCATGCCACTGCCAATCCTGTTGTCTACCAGTACCCCTAGGTAATTTTCCATCCTAGACTCACCCAGAGGTTCCCCCCCCCCCCAGAGAGTAGCTTGCTTTCGCATTACTGATGCCCAGGTGCATTATTTTACATTTTTCAACATTAAACCTCATCTGCCATGTAGTGGCCCACCCCATTATTTTGTTCAGATCCTCTTGTAAGGTTTCCACATCCTGCATAGAAGGTATTGGCATTAGGGTTGAGCGAACACGGACTGTATTATTCGGGTTTGTACCGGATAATTGGATTTTTGTTACCCGGACACGGACCCCAAAACTTTACTGTATATTCTGGTTTAAAATCTGTGTTCGGTAATTATATTTCCTGTTTTGTATGTAATAGCGCGGTTTTAATGGCGCGGTTTCAACAGCCAATCAACATGTTGGAGATACAACTTTCAGCTTATGCGATAAACTGCAGTTCACAAATAGGACAGTAGATGTCGCTAATGCTAAGTGATATGCTATGCATTCTCTATGATGTGTTGTAATTTCCTGTACACTATACTGAACTTGTTGGTTATCACTTCCTGTCTGTGTTTTATCACAATGAGAAGGTGATATATTTTGCTCTCTGTGTTATGTTCCAATAAAGAAGCCAGTTCCTGTTTACTCCACAATGTCTGATCTGAATGGACTCCGCTGCACCCAGTGATCGCACTATGCAACAGGTTATGGGCCCAGGATCCGGATAAAGATCGACATAAGGAAGGTTTCCAGTGACATCTCCAATAGACAAGTAAGACTGTTTATATATAAAGGAGGGGAAAATGTCTGGAAACTCAGAACTTAAACTCTCAGTGGCCAAGCTGAACAATGACAATTATCACCTATGGAAGTTTAAAGTGGAAATGCTATTATCTAGAGATGACTTGTGGGAGGCTACCACTACAGAGAGGCCACAGCACAATTATCAGGACTGGGACAAGAAAAACAGACAGGCACGTGCCACCATAAGCTTACTAGTGGAGGATGATCAGCTCATACATATACGCCATGAGGACACAGCGAAAGGTATGTGGGATGTACTAAAAAGACTGCATGAAAGATCCAGTTTAAACAGCAAGCTGTTTCTACTGCGGAAACTTTACAGAATGAGACTTAGCAGAGAACAGGACATGCAGGAGCACATAAACGCAATGCTGGAAGTGATGGCGCAACTCAGATCAATCGGGGAGAATATAACAGACAGCCACGCAACAGCCATGTTGTTATGCAGTTTGCCCGATACATATACTGCACTGATCAATGCACTGGAGACACGTCCTGAGACAGATCTGAAGCTATCATTTGTAAAAACCAGGCTCATAGATGAGTATCAGAGAAGAAAGGAATTAGTGCATGACTCCACAGAAACCGACACCAGAACTGCTCTTAAAGCTACAGACGCAAGGTTACACAGGAAAGAGACCAGAGTGTGTTTCAGATGTCACAAACAGGGACACATAAAGAAAGACTGTACTATATGGAAAGCAGAGCAAAGAAGAGAGCGTCCATCTTATGCTAAATAAAAGGTCAAAGCCACAATCAATGATCCATGGAAAGGAAACTGGAATGCCACATTTAAAGCGACAGGCAACAATAAATGTCAAGGCTGGTGCATCGATTCGGGGGCAACCAGTCACATGACGAGTGATAGAAGTTTTTTCACAGAACTTGATCTGAACAACAAAGAAACTATTTATCTTGCAGATGGAAGCAAAATACATGCAGAAGGATATGGGAACCAGTGAAAGATGTGCTTTATGTTCCTAATCTAGAAGGAGGACTCTTATCTGTGAAGCGTCTAACAGCCAAAGGACTCACTGTAAAATTCCAAGGTGACAAGTGTTCAATCCTAAATGGCAACCAGACAATAGCAAGTGCCAAGCTGGATGATCATCTATATCACCTCGACACAGTGAAGGAAAAGGTGAGACTATGTACACACAAGCACAATGACTGTACACATATATGGCACAGACGTCTAGGTCACAGACACCCAGAATGCATACAGGAACTACAGAGGAGGAATCTGACAAGGGATCTAACAATATCCCCTTGTCCAGTTACTGTTAAGTGTGAATGTTGCATTAAATCCAAAGCTACAAGAGCAACACTTCCCAAAGTCAGTCAGAAGAGAGCTTCAAGACCACTTGACTTAGTTCACAGTGACGTGTGTGGTCCCCTAAACCCACCTACACCTGGAGGCAAAAGGTACATAGTGATTTTCATAGATGACTATTCAAGATACACAGTCACCTACCTAACGCAACACAATAGTGAAGTTTTTGACAAATTACAAGACTATATAATAAAGACCAGTAACAAGTTTCAGAGGAAGCCTCTCATACTTCGGAGTGACAATGGAGGTGAATTCACAGGATATAAGATACAAGAGTACTTAAAAGAGAATGGAATAGAACATCAAAAGACAGTCCCATATACACCAGAACAAAATGGAGTAGCTGAAAGAAAGAACAGAACTCTGATTGAAATGATCAGATGTATGCTGACAGACTCTGGACTACCACAAAAATACTGGGGTGAAGCAGCTATGACAGCTACATATTTGCAGAACAGACTTCTTTCCAGAACAATAGAGAAAACTCCATATGAACTTTGGCACAATAAGAAGCCAAATATAAAACACCTAAGAGTTTTTGGATGCAAAGCATTCATCTACATACCTGAAGAAAAACACACCAAACTCCAAAACAGAGCATTTGAAGGTATCTTCGTTGGATACAGTGACAATGTCAAAGGTTACAGAATCCTTAATCCCAAAACAGACAAGGTTACCATTAGCAACAGCATAACTTTTGTTGAAGATTTCAGAGACAATGTAATGACAACAGTAGAAGCAAGAATGGAAGAGAAAACTGACATTGACCAGCCCATCTCTGTAACTTCTGAACAAACAGTTGAAGTGAGTGCAGACTCTACCAGTACTGAAGAGCAGACACAAGAAGGCTCAGACACAAAACCGAGATGTTCAACAAGAGAAAACAAGGGTAAACCACCTGTACGTCTCTCATACAAAGCAAGTACTGCCAGTATCAACGAACCTGCAACCTGGGAAGAAATATCTCAGCTTTCAGAACAAGAAGCAAGTAAATGGATAAAGGCTGCTGATGAAGAGATAAAATCCACGCATGACACTAAAACATGGACACTTACAGAACTACCACCCGGAAGGAAAGCCATAGGCTGTAAATGGACTTTTAAAGTGAAATACAATGCAGATGGCACAATTGAGCGATACAAAGCAAGACTAGTAGCCAAGGGCTATTCTCAAAAATATGGAGAGGACTATGACGAGACATTTGCACCAGTAGTCAAGCACACTACAATACGGACTTTACTGACAGTAGCCGTCACAAGGAAAATGCAAGTGAAACATTTTGATGTGAAAACCGCGTTTCTACATGGCGAGCTAACAGAAGAAATTTACATGGAACAGCCGCCAGGGTTCAAAGATGAACAAAGGCCAGACCTAGTATGCAAACTTCGCAGGAGTATATATGGTCTAAAGCAGGCAGCCAGAGCGTGGAATATAAAAATAAATGCTGTGCTTACACATCAAAACTTTCTGAGGAGTAAAGCAGACCCCTGCTTATACACAAAGAAATTGGCAGACAGATGGGTCTATATGCTTATTTACTGTATGTGGATGATATCCTGATTTGCTTTGAGCAAGAAGGGGATGAAGCAGAAATCCTAGAAAAATTAAATCAGAACTTCAACACCAAAGATCTTGGCAACATAAAGAATTACCTCGGCATCCAGATCGAGAGAGAGGAAGATGGCAGCTTTCTTCTGAACCAAAGACACAAAATACAAGAAATAATTGAAACATTTGGAATGGAAGACGCCAAACCAGTAAAGTCTCCTATGGAAACCAACTACCTAAAGGAGATGAATTGCCAAAATAACCCATTACCTACTAATACTCAATACAGGAAGGCAATAGGGAAATTGCTATATCTTACCACTGCTACAAGACCGGACATTGCAGCAAGTGTTGGAATCCTATGCAGAAAGGTTTCAATGCCAAGTCAAAAGGACTGGAATGCTGTAAAGCGAATCATTCGCTATCTTAAAGGGACTTTGCATTACAAGTTAAAGTTACCAACAAGTGATGAAAGCACCTTAACAGGGTATGTGGATGCTGACTGGGCAGGAGACACCATCGACAGGAAATCTGCCAGTGGATACTTATTTTTTCTGTCAGGAGGTGCCATCAGTTGGACTAGTAAAAAGCAACTCTCTGTTTCACTGTCCTCTACTGAAGCAGAATACTTTGCTGCAGCGCAGGCAAGCCAAGAAGTTATATGACTGAGACAGCTATTAACAGATTTGGGTCAACCACAGTTGGGACCAACAGAAATCTATGAGGACAATCAAGGATGCCTTGCACATGTGCGCATGGAAGGAGTTAATTCAAGAACCAAGCACATTGATGTGAAGTTCCACTTTCTTAGGGATCTTCAAGAGCAAGGTCTTCTTGAGTTACTTTATTGCCCAACCGAGGATATGACAGCAGATATCCTTACAAAGCCTCTGACCGCTGAAAGACACTCAAGGCTTACAAAGAAGATGGGTTTAATAGACTAAGCCTTAGCTGTTGAGAAGGGGTGTTGGAGATACAACTTTCAGCTTATCCGATAAACTGCAGTTCACAAATAGGACAGTAGATGTCACTAATGCTAAGTGATATGCTATGCATTCTCTATGATGTGTTGTCATTTCCTGTACACTGCACTGTACTTGTTGGTTATCACTTCCTGTCTGTGTTTTATCACAATGAGAAGGTGATATATTTTGCTCTCTGTGTTATGTTCCAATAAAGAAGCCAGTTCCTGTTTACTCCACAATGTCTGATCTGAATGGACTCCGCTGCACCCAGTGATCGCACTCTGCAACACAACAAGCGTTTAACTGGTGTGCCATAGAAGCCATCACAGCCATGCCTACTAATGGCATGGCTGTGATTGGCCAGCTGAAGCATGTGACCCAAGTCTTTATAAGCTAGAGACACAGCGGGGTGCGCGTCAGTCTGTTCTAGTGTAGGGAGAGAGCACACACAACGGTGCTGGCTGCTGCTGATTAGGGACAGAGACAGGAAAAAAAAATATTGTGGCTGAAAAGAATAAAGGGACAGGTCGGAGTGTAGGCAGGGAAAGATAGAAAAGCATTTTAGGGACAGGCTGAAGAGAGTAGGCAGGGAGAGATTAGGAGACACAGGACAGAACAATTGTCCGTTAGCGATCTACATCGATTTTGCTGTGTGGGGGGGGTGGTTCAGTGAACGATCTTTTTGCCCTCACTTGAGCCCACTGAGGAGGAGGGATAAAAAAAAAATATTTTTATCAGTCTGTTGTGTGCAGCGTTCAGCTATATTTTACTACACAGTGCTGTTCTAATTTGCTATTTAAAAATTACAAATTTAAAGGGGAATTTTTTTTTTTTTTTCCGTTCATAGCCTGCTGCTGACCGTGACATAAAACATAAGACACTACTGTGTTCACATGTGCTATTGAAAAATCACCAATTTTATATACTTTTTTCTATTCCCCTATTCAATATACACCCTTTTGGGGTGAAAAAATTAAATTGCGGCATAGTCTGTATCGGTACGTGTGAGATGCACCTTTTAAATTTGTTTGGCGCATCTCCTTCCACCGCCGAGGATTGCAGGGCGCTTCAGTTTGCCTCCTGTTCCAAACTCCTCCTACTCCTCTTCCTCATCATCATCCTCCCTTTAGGGTACAAAAAATTGTAATCGGGGCCTAGTCTGTGTTTGTACGTGTGAGATACTCAGTTTTATATACTTTTTTCTATTCCGCTATTCAATATACACCCTTTTGGGGTGAAAAAAATTAAATTGCGGCATACTTTGCATATTTGACTGTGAGATACACCCATTGTATTTGTATACGGTTTTTCTATTCCGCTATTTAATAAACACCCTTTTGGGGTAAAAAAAAAAAAATAATTGTGGCATAGTTTGCATATTTGACTGTGAGATACACCCGTGGGATACTGTTGTTGTTTTGTTCCGCTATTCAATAAACACCTTTCTAGGGCAAGATCATAAATTACAGAAATAGGAGGAGAATGTCAAATAGGGGCCGTGGCCTGGGTCGTAGTGCTGCTGGTAGAGCTCCTGTTGCAAGGAGAGGATGTGGTCGATCTGTGCCAGATACACGCACAAGTGAAACACCTTCCTCAAGTGTGAGTAGGCGACAGAACCTGCAGCAGTATTTGATAGGGCATCATGCGCCTCTACAAGTGTTGAGCCAAGAACAAGTACAGGCGATAGTAGATTATGTTGCTGACAGTGCCTCCAGTTCCTTCACATTGTCTCCCACCCAGTCTACTGCAGAAAGGTCAGAGTTGGCACCTGCAGCCGATGTCCAACCGTCTTTCACCTCACCCCCTTGCAAATCAGGCAAGCAGTCTGAGCCCCAAGTCATGCAGCAGTCTCTTCTTCTTTTTGATGACTCTGTCAGCAGGGTTTCCCAGGGCCATCCACCTAGCCCTGGCCCAGAAGTGGAAGAGATTGAGTGCAGCGATGCCCAACCACTTATTTCTCAAGATGAGTACATGGAAGGACCATCGCAGCACGTCTCCGATGATGACGAAACGCAGGTGCCAACTGCTGCGGCACTCAGAATTGTGGAGACCAACAAGGAGGGCAGGGGTGAAGACTGGGTGGAAGATGATGTGGAGGACGATGAGGTCCTCAACCCCACATGGAATGAAGGTCATGCAGGTGACCTGAGTAGTTTGGAGGAAGAGGCAATGGTCGCACAGAGCCACCAGTACAGCAGAAGAGGGAGCAGGGTGCAGAAGCGGAGCGGCCGTGCCCTAGACACTACGCCTGCTACTGCCAAACGCAGCAAGGGACCGAGCGCACCAAAGCCAGGTCAAAGGAGTTCTCTAGCGTTGAAGTTCTTCAGACAATGTGCTGATGACAGGACACGAGTGGTTTGCACGCTGTGCAATCAGAGCCTGAAGCGAGGCATAAACCTTCTCAACCTGAGCACAACCTGCATGATCAGGCATCTAAGTGCAAAGCACGAGCTGCAGTGGAGTAGACACCTTCAAAACCAAGAAACGTCTCTGGCTCCTCCTGCTTCCTCTTCTGCTGCAGTCTCGGCCTCTTCATCCACCTCTGTAGTCATACCGGCACCTGCCACCCCGCAAACAGAGGATCTGTCAGCAACACCACCACCTGGGTCACCAACCATCTCCATAATGTCCTGTGGAAGCGTTCAGCTTTCCATCTCCCAAACACTTCAGAGGAAGAGGAAGTACCCCCCTACCTACCCGCGATCCCTGGCCCTGAATGCCAGCATTTCAAAATTCTTGGCCTTTGAAATGCTGTCATTCCGTCTGGTGGAGACGCACAGTTTTAAAAAGCCTTATGTCGGTGGCTTTCCCACAGTACGTCCTGCCCAGCCGCCACTACTTTTCCAGGCAAGCCATCCCTTCCCTGCACAACCAAGTGGGGGGAAAAATTAGGTGTGCACTGCGCAACGCCATCTGTGGCAAGGTCCACCTAACTAACGATACGTGGACCAGTAAGCACGGTCAGGGGCGTTATGTCTCCCTAACGGCACACTGGGTAAATGCAGTGGCGGCTGGGCCTGAGGCGGATAGCAATTTGGCGCATGTCCTTCCACCACCGAGGATTGCAGGGCGCTTCAGTTTGCCTCCTGTTCCTAACTCCTCCTACTCCGCTTCCTCATCCTTTACCGCCTCCTCATCCGGTCAGCGTAACACCTTCACCACCAACTTCAGCACAGCCAGGGGTAAACGACAGCAGGAAGTTTTAAAACTTGCCTGTTTGGGGGGAAAAACCACACACCGCGCAGGAGCATGAAACAGCAGACCGATGAGTGGTTGCTGCCAGCGAGCCTCAAGCCGGCCTGGTGGTGTGCGATAATGGGCGAAATCTCATAGCAGCTCTGGGCCTAGCCGGTTTGACGCACATCCCTTGCCTGGCGCATGTGCTGAATTTGGTGGTGCAGAGGTTCCTTAAAAATTACCCCGATATGTCAGAGCTGCTGCAGAAAGTGCGGGCCGTCTGTGCGCACTTTCAGCGTTCTCACCCTGCTGCTGCTCGCCTGTCAGCGCTGCAGCGTAACTTCGGCCTTCCCGCTCACCGCCTCATATGTGACGTGCCCACAAGGTGGAACTCCACCTTGCACATGCTGGAAAGACTGTGCGAGCAGCAGCAGGCCATAGTGGAGTTTCAGCTGCAGCACGCACGCATGAGTCGCTCCACTTCACCACCAATAACTGGGCCTCCATGCGAGACCTGTGTGCCTTGTTGCGCGGTTTTGAGTACTCCACCAACATGGCCAGTGCCGATGACGCCATTGTCAGTTTAACTATCCCACTTCTAAGCCTCCTTCAGAAAACGATTCGGGCGATGATGTAAGAGGATGTGGCACAGGAGGAGGAGGAGGAGGAAGAGGGATAATTTCCAAGGCTTTCAGGGCAGTCATTCACAAGTGGCTCCGAGGGTGGGTTCCTGCACCCACAAACGCCAGGTACACAATTGTCCAGCAGGGGCACAGTTCTGGAGGATGAGGAGGAGGAGGAGATGGAGGAGGAGATGGAACCATGTTCACAGCAGGGTGGCACCCAGGCCAGCTCATGGCCATCACTGGTGCGTGGCTGGGGGGGATACAGAAGACACAGACGATACATCTCCCACAGAGGACAGCCTTTCGTTGCCTCTGGGCAGCCTGGCACACATGAGCGATTACATGCTGCAGTGTCTCCACAATGACCGCCGAGTTGCCCACATTCTAACTTGTGCTGATTACTGGGTGGCCACACTGCTGGATCCCCGTTACAAGGACAACGTACCGTCCTTAATTCACTCACTGGAGCGTGATCGCAAGATGCGCGAGTACAAGCGCACGCTGGTAGACGCGAAGCTGCTGGCATTCCCACCTGACAGTGGGGCCACAGTGGAAGCACAAGGCAGAGGAGGAGGAGGAAGGGGTCGCCAACGCAACCAGGGCACCACCAGCACCTCAGAAGGCAGGGTTAGCATGGCCGAAATGTGGAAAAGCTTTGTCAGCACGCCACAACAAACAGCAGCACCAGCAGCTCATATGGAACGTCTTAGCAGGAGGCAGCATTTCACCAACATGGTGGAGCAGTATGTGTGCACACGCCTACATGTAGTGAATGACTGGTCTGCCGCCTTCAACTTCTGGGTCTCCAAACTGGGCACATGGCCTGAGCTTGCCCTTTACGCCTTGGAGGTGCTGGCGTGCCCTGCAGCCAGTGTATTATCTGAACGTGTATTTAGCACGACTGGGGGCGTTATCACAGACAAGCACAGCCGCCTGTCCAGAGCCAATGTGGACAAGCTCACATTCATTAAAATGAACCAGGCATGGATCCCACAGGACTTGTCTGTACCTTGTGCAGAATAGAGATGGATACTGGCCTTACCCAGCCATTGTTATATTTTTGATCTTTCTCACTCTTTTGGGGTGTACCCTAATTTAAAATAAGTAAAAAAAAGCAGTGTTGGCTACCTCGTCCCCCTCCACTGCCGCTTCCACCTACACCGCCACATCCACCGCCACCTCAACCTCCCTCCTACTCCATATGGGCCTCGTCCTTCACAGATGAAGAAAATTGTTTTATTTTTCTGTTTTTTTTGTTGTTTTAAGTTATTTCCCTATCCACATTTAAATGAAAACCAATAGATCCGCGCTTAGGATAAAAACTCTACGACCAGACCCAAACACTGGCTGCAGCCCACTTAGAAGATACAGCCCAGTAGGAATGTATCGAATATGGATAAAAACAGATAAGTGATTGGCGCTACCAGACGCAGGGCCTAGAATAACCAAAATGTATGTACTAGTGGTAGTGAATTAACATCTATTGTCATACATAAGAAATTAGTTGGTGGTGTATAGTGAATGAAAAATATGTGACTAAAGATATAAGTGAAAAACTCTCAAGTATGATAAATAGTATAAGACAAAATAAAAAGGGGTGTTTAAAGGAGGTGCAGTGTGTCAGAGACTGGAAAAATGTGCTTCACAAAAATGTGAATAGGGTATACCCATATGTTGTATCCAAAAATTAAATAAGAATAATAACTAAAATAATAAATAATAATTAATAAAAAGTGTAGCAAAACATGCTCAATGAATGAAATGAAAAGTATATGGATGTTCCTAGAAGTGTGTTGTGTAAAAAAATAAATAAATAAGGGGGGGGGGGGGTTGTGTTCCCCAAATATACCAAAGTGAAGAGTGCTAAATCTGACAAGTGTGTTTAACAAGGTGCAACTGCCGGTGGAGAAACAATAAATATTCTGTATATCACCTTATATAAATAAATAAATATTTCTATAAAAATTAGAAAGAAGGGAGAAGAATTTCTTTGGTAAAATTCATAAATATCATAAATATCATAAATATTCATAAATAGCAGTCCATCCTGTAATCAATATATATAAGTCCACAACAAGGTATAAATACAATCTGATAAATGTAATTATAGTAGTGCAAAAGGTCCACAGAAGGTAGTAACGTGCTTCTATTGCAATAGCCCGGAGTACAGTGAGTGGGCGAAAGAAGAAAGGTCCTCCCCCTCTCCTTCGGTCCCCCGCTTACCGGACTTAGGTACCCCTGCAGGGGTGGAACACAGATCGATATTTAGGGGATCGCTCCCTCACAAGCCTTATCGGGTCCCCAGCTCCGTTTGTTTCCCTTTGGAATGCACTGGCCAATCCCTTTGTTTAGTATGCTCTTGAAGCACTCCCATTTTTCCTCCGTGTTCTTTGTTGCCAGGGTTCTATCCCATTTGATATTTTCTAGCAGAGAGCGCAGTTTGGGGAAATTGGCTCTTTTGAAATTCAGTGTTCTTATATTACCCTTGTGTTTCCTATTACTATGATTAATACTGAAACTAATTGACCTATGGTCACTGTCTCCCAAGTTGCCCCGTATTTCTATATCCTTGATCAGGTCTGTATTGTTGGTAATCAGTAGGTCAAGTACTCCATTGTTTCTTGTCGGTGCGTTCACCATCTGACCCATAAAATTGTCCTGCAGAACATTTAGGAACTGCCGAGCCCTTGTGTGCGCGGTCTCTCTGCCCAGTCTATATCTGGATAATTAAAGTCCCCCATTATAATGACATTACCCCTCCTTGCTGCCAATCCTATCTGTAAAAGGAGGACCGCCTCCCCTTCCTCCCTCTGGTTGGGGGGCCTATAGCATACGCCCAATATTACCTTCCCCATAGTGCCTTCCTTTTTAAGTTCAACCCATAGGGATTCTGCCTCGTCCATAGCTCCATTATTAATATCATCCCTCCTATTTACCTGTACACTGTTCTTAACGTACAGACATACCCCTCCCCCTTTTTTACCTTCTCTATCCCTGCGATAAAGGGAATACCCCTGAATGGTCGCCATCCAATCATGAGAGCTGTCAAACCAAGTCTCAGTTATCCCCACAAAATCTAAGTCCTCCTCAAACATCAGTAGCTCCAGCTCTCCCATCTTGTTGGCCAGGCTTCTGGCATTGGTATACAAACCTCGTAATTTTGACCGGTTGCCTATATCCTCGTTTGATGTTGTTTTTAGGCTGCTCTTGTGATTTTTCCCCATACCCACCCTGGGTTTAGGAGCTCTGAGCACCCTATAGCTAATGTCCCCATTTGTGCCCTCTGAATCTTGCTTTCCACTGGCTAATTCTACATTTGTACCCTATTACCTGTGCACCTATTACTTTAAAAAATAGGAGAGCTCTGAAACCTCTTCTGGAACTGCTGAAAGCCAAAAATTTACCCTACCGATGGAAATTTCCATTCGCACTACAGGCTACGCTTGGTGGCAGGCAGTATCTGCTCAGAACTCCAGATGAACTTCCACACTTTTGCGAGCTTTACAGTTGGAACCTGTAATCCTTCCGGAGTGGTATGCCGAATTCATGCTCCCAGCTGCAACAATAAGCTCCCCAAGAGTCCCAAATCCCTCACCAACACGTACTCCCTTTGGGAAGGGAGGCAAGAAACAGAAACATAAGGATGCCAGGAACCTGTTCACCTCACCACCTAGGACACCAATACTCAGGGATCACAAGTAATCAGCTACCTGACTTTTTCCTATTATTTTTCTGCTAAGCTCACTCTTCAATTCCCAGTCCATGATAACCGGTTTTGCTTGAACATTAAGTATTTGATACCACATAATCTTTTGGCACAGTTTTTGTCAGAAACCTTTTGACCAATTTCATCTTTTGGCCAGTAGAGGGCAGAAGAGCCTCACACTTGAATGATCACACATTTCTAATGGGCTGTTACAATCTTCCCATCAGCTACACTCCTTTTGTGCCTCCTGAGAAGGGAAATGGACCTGAAAATGGACAGACTCTCAGATTCTATTTTCTGAAGTGCTCATGAAAAGCCAACATATTTGCTTATAGCATTGACTCACTATCTCTTAAAATGGTCGCATAGACTGATAGAGGGAGCATGTAGAGACTGAGTTTGCAGAACTTTCCCTTTGGGTACTTTTCCATCTGACACCTCAGTGCCTTTCATCTTGCCATTATTGATGATTTTCTCCTTAAATCGTATATCTCTAGCTCTTGCTTAAATTTAACCTTAGGGTCCCTACTGGTTTTTTCATAAGTTATTGAAAGAACAACCAGTCATACTATTATTGCAGGAGCTGTGCTTCTCAAGTATTCCACAAGATGGCAGTGCTGATCTTTCAGTGCAGCTCTGTTGAAGTATTTGAGAACTGATCATACTTTTTCCCCTTTCATTTGATATTTTTTCTTTCTTTTGCCCCAACCCCTAGGGGCTTATTGGGACTGTGAAATTTCGCTATATTAGTTGTCATACTCTTTGGGTTATATTAATCATTTATATGTCTTTCTTTATATATGTCATCTCTGTTTGCACAACTTTTCCTGATGACTAGGAGACTTCCTGTACCAGGAGATCCTCGGTGCAGCTTGGAGTTATCTGGGGCAGAATTTTGGACAAACCAGGTAAGGCTTAGACACATTTCTTTACTGAGTGAAGCCTGCCATTCATTATGCCAACTTTAGATCAACCAAACACCTACATAGAGCAGGGGGGTGGCATTAGCCTGCCCGGAGTTGCCATATGTCCGCCATTTCTGCTCTGGTGACCCAACCTGTAACTGGTTACCCAATTAAATACTCTACATCCCATAGGATGAATGTGACAGGTCTGGTTCGATACAGATATGATTAGGTCTTGGTTGGGATTAGACCCAGTCTGCCGATGCTGCATTAGTTATTTGTCTAAATTGGATACTCCAACAAGCCGTGAATAATACGTTACCTTTCAACCTTGTTATGTTATTTATTATCGTACTCATTAAAATTTACATTTTGGTTATTGCTGAAATTGAGGTGGGGGACTGCCCCCAGCTGTTACAGATTTTATACATTTATCTACTACACCTCTTCAGCTATACACGCTATCTCGTCGCGCTTCAATCACTCTTTCCCACATAGGTAGACTGTCCTCCCAGATCCTGGTGAGGTGGCTGTCCAAACTTCCTAATTGCCGTGTTGGCACCCTGAGCGACTTAGCCTCAGGGAGTCAATATCTTCTACTTAGTCTCTTTTACTTCTTTACTTCTTTCCTCTCTTATTTCCCCTTCTATTTTCCGTCTGACCACTCTCCTCTAAATCTTACCCTGTCCCTCAATTCCCTTCAACCCTAATATCCAACCTTGACCCCACGCCCGCAAAATGGCCTGTGCACACCTAGGCAAGTCACCCTTTCTTGTCTCCCATAATGTAAACGGTCTCAACTCTCCGGAGAAGAGGAGTCGTTTACTATATGAACTTAAAAAAACTAAAGCACGTGTAATTTTCCTACAGGAAACACATTTCCGCAGCCCTAATGTTCCAAAGCTCGCTAATAAATACTTCCCCAAAGCCTATCACGCAACAAACTCACAGGCCAAGACCAAGGGGGGTCACCATACTAATCCACAAAAATTGCAAATTTGTTCTTGAAGAACAACTTTCGGACCCAGCAGGAAGATATCTGTTCCTATTGGGCTCACTGAACGGAAACCCAATCACGCTAGCCAATGTATATTTCCCAAATAAGGCTCACATTTCCTTTTGCACGTTGATTATAAGCGAGCTCAAAAAATTAGCAAAGGGTTGTATTTTACTAGGAGGCGATTTTACTCCTAGACCCATTGCAAGACATCTTCAGGTAAAACTTGCATCTCCTACAAAGTTATCAAAAGAATCAGAGAACAACTTAGATCGCTAACGTTAATAGATGCTTGGAGAACCCTCAATCCTTCACTAAGGGATTATACATTCTATTTGGCTCCGCACAAGCGTTATACACGCATTGACCATATATACGTAACCCAGAGAGATCTTTCAAGACTAACTAAAGCAGATATAGGTATAATTTCTCTTTCGGATCATGCACCTGTCTCTATAGCTTTGCAATCAGATATTCCTTGCAAGAGTGAGTTTACTTGGAGATTGAACTCCTCGTTGCTGGTCAAACAGGAGGTCATGACTGACATTCATACTTCTATCTCCAATTTCTTCAAGGATAATGTTTCAGAAGACGTTTCCCCACTCACGGTGTGGGAGGCTCATAAAAGTGTTATAAGGGGTGAGCTGATCAGGCATGGTGCATTCCAGAAAAGAGAGAGAGAAAAAATGGTCAACACTATAGTCGAGAAGATAGCATCTCTCGAACTACAACATAAACTTAGTAACTCTAAAAAAGTAGAACAGGAGCTATTAACACATAGAAAAACACTAAATGAAATACTCCAAGCCAAAACTAAGAGGTCTTTATTCCTCAAGAAATCCATTTACTATGAACATGGGGACAAGTGAGGCAAGCTTTTAGCTACAGCTTTGAACGAGGTACAATATGCCAACAACATCCATTGCATCCGAGGTCAGGACGGTACCCTCCTGAGAGACCCACACAAAATGGCAGAAAGTTTTGTTACTTTCTACTCCCAATTATATAACATTCCACCTCAAAACAAACCAGAGGGAATTTGATTCCCCACGAGACCATTTAATAGTAGACTACCTCCGGAGTAGTGGCCTGCCTTTGTTACCGAAGGATGCAATTGATGATTTGGAAAGAGAAATTACAGTGGAGGAAACTGAATCAGTTATTAAAGAACTGAAAACAGGGAAAAGCCTAGGGCCAGATGGCTTTACATCCCAATATTATAATTATATATTGATATAATCACTCCTCACCTTACAAAAGCTCTAAACTCTATTCTACAATCACAGACCCCCACCAGGGATTTTTTGATGGCATACTTGTCAGTGATCCCTAAAGCAGATAAGGACCCAACTCTGTGTTCAAGCTATCGCCCGATATCACTCCTCAACATAGATCTAAAGATCCTAACCAAAATTGTTGCAAACAGACTGGGTTCACTACTACACCACATTATCGGACCAGAACAGGTTGGATTTATGCAAGGTAGAGAGGCCAAAGACAGTGTCACCAAAGCCTTAAACCTGATACATGGCATTAGAGGCTCTAATATCGAAGGTCTTCTGCTCTCTACTGATGCAGAAAAGGCCTTCGATAGGGTGGCGTGGGACTTCTTGATACAGACATGTAAACATGTCGGATTGGGACCTAACATGCTGACCTGGATCCAGGCCCAATATTCCAAGCCCAATGCCAGGGTAAAAGTCAACAACATCTTGTCTCCATCTTTTTCATTGAAGAATGGCACAAGACAGGGCTGCCCCTTGTCCCCTTTATTGTTCATTCTCTCCCTTGAGCCCCTTATCAGAACTATAAATCTGTCCCCGTATATACATGGATTTCAGAGGATCTAGGGAGTTTAAACTATCGGCTTACTCCGATGATCTCTTGTTCTTCATTTCTAAACCACACATCTCCATTCCCAATTTGAATAACCAATTTAAACTCTACAGATTTTTATCAAACTTTAAAATAAACCATGGCAAATCGGAAGCTTTAAATCTAACCCTATCCCCGAAATTATTAAAACTCACAATGGAGAATTGCCCTTACAGGTGGGAAAAACATGCCCTAAAATATTTGAGGGTTAAACTTACACCAAGACCAGAAGATCTGGTTGAGACAAATTTTAGACCACTAATGAAACAAATCGCAGCAGATTTAAATGGGACGTGAGGAATTTCTCATGGTTCGGCAGAGCCTGCATAATCAAGATGACAGTGCTCCCCAGGCTGCTTTACCTCTTCCATGCCCTCCTGGTACAGATTCCCATCTCTTTCTTCCGTAAATTAGCACATTTGCAGAGGACTTTTGTCTGGGCTGATAAGAAGCCTCATATAAAATTCAAATACCTACAACTACCAAAACTAAATGGAGGACTAGGTCTCCCAGATTTCCAAAAGTACTACCAAGCTACACACCTAACTAGAATTCTGGATTGGCATTGCCACTATGACAATAAAGACTGGGTGGGCATGGAGGTGGGCTGGAGCACAACTCCCCATCATCTCCTATGGACAGACCAGCGAAACTTGCCACTGGAAATAAAGGGACACCCACTGATAGCGACCACAATAAAGATTTTTTAGACAGTGGCTACCAAGCATAATCTCTCCTCTGGGCCGAGTTCACTCATCCCTCTACTAAATAACCCTGATTTCCAACCGGGCATCAACAACCGCTCCTTTGCCCTACATAAAAATGGTAAACTCCATCCCTTTCGAGTTAAACAATGCTTTCGCAACTCAAACATTAAACCTTTTAATGAGATACAACAAGAATGCCCATCTGATGCACCTCTTTCATACTGGACATATATGCAATTGCGGGATTTTATTAACTGCAACAAACACAAAAATCTGATGTGTACACCATTAACTGATTTTGAGGAACAATGCATTAGAGGTGACCGAATTGAGTGAGCCACGTCACAAACCTACAAAAGGCTCATCGAAGCACCTCCAGATTTCATTGATCCATATAAAAATATATGGGAAAAGGAACTGGGCTGCTCCTTCACTTCGGCACAGTGGGAGAAGGCATGTTACTTCTCTCATAAATGCTCACTAAGCACCAAGTTTCAGGAAACCTCATACAAGATCAGGACACAATGGTACCACACTCCTGTCAACTTACATCAATGGGCTAAGCAGTCTTCAGACACTTGCTGGAGATGCAACTCCGCATGAGGTTCCTTCCTCCACATTTGGTGGGACTGTCCGGTACTGCAGATCTTCTGGAAGGAGGTCATCAGATGGGTGCGTCATATTACAGAAACTACTTTAACCTTGAACGCGGCATGCTGCCTGCTTCACATTAACCGTTTCCCTTACAGAAAGTATAAAAGATCACTCACACGTCATTTCTTGAACGCAGCCAAATCTCTAATACCTCTCTACTGGAACTCCAAGAAAACACCTGCCATTACAGATTGGCTCATTAGGGTGGGTCAGATCTATGAAATGGAGGAGACTTTGGCCATCAGATTGGAAAAAAATGACTCATTCCACAAATTATGGTCCCTCTGGCGGGTCTTCACTGTTTCTGTTGAATATAATGAACTCCTCAATCAGTAAACTATGACCTGGATATATACCGCATTAAATTGAGAGACAAACTCTTTGTATTGCCATTTCCCTCCCCTCCCATCCTACCCCTCTTACCCTCTCTCTCTACCTATCTTTATCTTCTTACTATTCTTTCTTTTCTTACTTCTATCTCAATCTTTTCTTTACTCCTACACCTTGGATGAACTGACCTAGGTTCGTCCCCTTGGATTCTTGAAGAAAAGTAACTACATTAACATACGATTGCACTGGCCATACTGTTAGAAGTTTATATTATTTTTTGATTTATGGAATGCAATCGTTCTTTATAACCATAAAGTTATTTCCTTGAAATTTAAATTTCTTTTATAATGACCGCTAATAATGCCAAATGATACTGGATTATTTGTATTCTTGAAAGCTAACTCTAAGACACTTTACCATTTTTTTTATTCTTGAATGAAGTTTAAAATTGTGAAAAAAAAAATGGCATGGGCCCCCCCCCCCAAATCCATATCAGACCCTTATCTGGCAGGTCAGGAAAGGGGAAGGGCGGGTGCCCCTCCCCCCTCCTGAACCATACCAGACCACATGCCCTTAACATGGCTGGGTGCTCTGGGGCAGGGGGGCTTTGCCATTTTGATAGGGACAAGAACCTCTTCCCAACAACCCTGGGCTGTGGTTGTCGAGGTTTGCGAGTGGGGGGCTTATCAGAATCTAATACGCTGCTGATCCCCCCTCCCCTTAATACAATGCTGCCCCCCCCTTGCCCCCTCCCCCTAATACAATGCTGTCCCCCCCAGGCCCCCTCCCCTTAATACAATGTTGATCCCCCTCCCCTAATACTACGCTGATCCCCTCCCCCCTATTACAATGCTGATCCCCCGGCCCCCTCTCCCTAATACAATGCTGATCCCCCCTCCCCCTAATACAATGCTGTCACCCCCTCCCCCTTATACAATGCTTTTCCCACCCCTGGTCCCCTCCCCCTAATACAATGCTGATCCCCCCTCCCCCTAATACAATGCTGTTCCCCCTCTCCCTAATACAATTCTGTTCCCCCCCCTGGCCCCCTCCCTCTAATACAATGCTGATCCCCCTCCCCCTAATTCAATGCTGTTCCCCCCCCCTAATACAATGCTGTTCCCCCCTCCCCCTAATACAGTGCTGTTTCCCCCCTTGCTCCCTCCCCCTAATACAATGCTGATCCCCCTCCCCCTAATACAATGCTGTTCCCCCCCTCCCTATTACAATGCTGATCCCCCGGCCCCCTCTCCCTAATACAATGCTTATCCCCCCTCCCCCTAATACAATGCTGTCCCCCCTCCCCCTTATACAATGCTTTTCCCTCCCCTGGTCCCCTCCCCCTAATACAATGCTGTTTCCCCCCTTGCCCTAATACAATGCTGATCACCCCCTCCACCTTATACAGTGCTGTCCCCCCCGGCCCCCTCCCCCTAATACAATGCTGATACCCCCCTTCCCCTAATACAATGCTGATCCCCCCTCCTAATACAATGCTGTTTCCCCCCTGGCCCCCTCCCCCTAATACAATGCTGATCCCCCTCCCCCTAATACAATGCTGTTCCCCCCTCCCTATTACAATGCTGATCCCCCGACCCCTCTCCCTAATACAATGCTTATCCCCCCTCCCCCTAATACAATGCTGTCCCCCCTCCCCCTTATACAATGCTTTTCCCTCCCCTGGTCCCCTCCCCCTAATACAATGCTGATTCCCCCCTCCCCCTAATACAATGCTGTTTCCCCTCTCCCTAATACAATTCTGTTCCCCCCCTGGCCCCCCTCCCCCTAATACAATTCTGATCCCCCCTCCCGCTAATTCAATGCTGTTCCCCCCTAATACAATGCCGATCCCCCCTCTCCCTAATACAATGCTGTTCCCCCACTCCCCCTAATACAATGCTGTTTCCCCCCTTGCCCTAATACAATGCTGATCACCCCCTCCACCTTATACAGTGCTGTCCCCCCCCCCGGCCCCCTTCCCCTAATACAATGCTGATCCCCCCTCCTAATACAATGCTGTTTCCCCCCTGGCCCCCTCCCCCTAATACAATGCTGATCCCCCCTTCTCCCTAATACAATGCTTATCCCCCCCCCTAAAACAATGCTGTTCCCCCCGGCCCCCTCCCCCTAATACATTGCTGATCCCCCCTCCACCTAATACAATGCTGTTCCCCCGGCCCCTCCCCCTAATACAATGCTGTTCCCCCTGGCCCCTCCTCCTAATACAATGCTGCCCCCTGGCCCCTCCCCCTAATACAATGCTGTCCCCCGGCCCCCTCCCCATAATATAATGCTGTCCCCCCTGACCCCCTCCCCCTAATACAATGATGTCCCCACTTGCCCTGTCCCCCTTATAAATGCTGTCCCCCCTGGCCCCCTCCCCTAATACAATGCTGATCCCCCCTCCCCTGCTAAACAGCATTTTATTAGGGGGAGGGGGGAACAACATTGTATTAGGGGGAGGGGAGATCAGCATTGTATTAGGGGGAGGGGGGTAACAGCATTGTATTAGGGGGAGGGAGGAATCAGCATTGTATTAGGGGGAGGGGGATCAGCATTGTATTAGGGGGAGGGGGTGTTGCATTATTTATATAGGATATTCTGTATATGTATGTGTATAAATATATAAATATTTATACACAGATGTACATACACATAGTCTTTTTAATGTGAACATAGGTTTGTGGATTATGGCCTAACACAGCTGGTAGGCAAGTTGCACTTTACATATCAGAAAACCTGAGGAGTTACTCGCAGGTGGTCGTAAAATGTAGATTGGCCTTTGGCCTGACAAAAGGTATTTATTGATGGTAACTTGAGGGGAAATGGTGGATTGTTTACCTGGTAAACATTACAAGTGGAGTCTTTTCACAGTGAGATCAAAGAGTATTTTGGGTTGACCTGGCAGAAACCCCCCCAGTGTTACACTGGTATTTCAGGAGCTGGCAGCCATTCATTCTTTATACACAAACACATACACACACATATACACACATTGATACATGAGGATGAGAGCACAGGCTTAGGAATGGGACTCTGAAGGCTGCTATTTACTCTGTTGGATTTTGTCATCTGTTGCAAATATCTTTATACTTTGCTGAAGTCTCAATAAATGCATCTCTCTGGAAGAACTGGGTCATTGCAAGAGTAACTCGCATTATAGTAATAATTAATTAATACTATAATGCGAGTTATTCTTGCAACAACCCTGTTCTTCCAGAGAGATGCATTTATTGAGACTTCAGCAAAGTATAAAGATATTTGCAACAGATGACAAAATCCAACAGAGTAAATAGCAGCCTTCAGAGTCCCATTCCTATGCCTGTGCTCTCATCCTCATGTATCAATGTGTGTATATGTGTATAAAGAATGAATGAGTGCCAGCTCCTGAAATACCAGTGTGACACAGGGGGGGGGGTTCTGCCAGGTCAACCCAAAATACTCTGATCTCACTGTGAAAAGACTCCGCTTGTAATGTTTACCAGGTAAACAATCCACCATTTCCCCTCAAGTTACCATCAATAAATACCTTTTGCCAGGCCAATCTACATTTTACCCCCCCTGCGAGTAGCTCCTCAGGTTTTCTGATATGTAAAGTGCAACTTGCCTACCAGCTGTGTTAGGCCATAATCCACAAACCTATGTTCACATTAAAAAGACTGTGTATGTATATCTGTGTATAACTATATATATATATATATATATATATATATATATATATATTTATATTTATACACATACATATACAGAATATCCTATATAAATAATGCAACAGGGGGGTCAGCATTGTATTAAGTGGAGGGGGGGTCAGCATTGTATTAGGGGAAGGGGGGGAATCAGCATTGTATTAGGGGGAGCGGAGGAGGGGATCAGCATTGTATTAGGGGGGATCAGCATTGTATTAGGGGGAGCGGAGGAGGGGATCAGCATTGTATTAGGGGGGGATCAGCGTTGTATTAGGGGGAGCGGAGGAGGGGATCAGCATTGTATTAGGGGCCCTAATACAATGCTGATCCCCTCCTCTGCTCACCCTAATACAGTGCTGCCTGCCCCCCCCCCCCCTCAAATGCAATACATAAGGTCAAGGTCCCTCCTCCAAGACTCTTACCTGTACACTACAGGGCAGCTCAGCACGCCCCCGGTGACCGGTGTCTGTGTGGGAGCTTGGGAGGGAACTTCAAGGAAGGGATGCCGCAATGCTGTGCAGCCAGCCAGTGACTAGAGATCTGCCGACCGCCGCAGGATATGACTTCATGCCACTCACATCCGGCGGCTAGGTCGACTCTGCATACTCAGCGGGGCGGGCCGGCGGCCTCGATTACAAGGAGGAGTAAAAACTTTCTTTGCAGCCGCATCTCAAAGCGGCCCCAGGGCAGCCGGCCTACCCGGATAATTTCCCGGTAGGCCAGTCTGGCCCTGGGTGAGGGAAGGGAATGAAAATGAATGGGAAGGGGCTAAACAGGGAGGGGGCAGTGGTTGTTCTGTAGAGGTCTAGAAGGAGTCCTGTTCCCTAGCGAAGCCTAAAGAAGGAGTCAAGAAGGGACCCAAAGATGTATACTTATGGAATGTAGATGTAGCACCCTCTAGTATGTGCGCTAGATGTTGATAGTTTTTTTTCAGTGTAGGTAAAAATTAGTTTCGCTCAGGGCTAAGCCTTAGCTGTGAATCTGGGTCAGGGTTCAGTGACTCAGGCGCTGGATGTCTCATCTGGCAGCTCTCACTGGTAGGTTGAGCGAACCCGGACTGTATTGTTCGTGTTCGTACCAAACTTTTGGGTATTCGGTACCAGGACATTTCACTGTATATTCGGGTACTGTCCGTTGTTCAGTAACGTGATTTTAATGTTTTGGCGCGGTTTTAATGGCGCACTTTTAACAGCCAATCAGCAAGCGTTTAACTAGTGTGCCCTAGAAGCCATCACAGCCATGTCTAGTAATGGCATGGCTGTGATAGGCCAGTGCAGCATGTGACCCAGACTCTATATAAGCTGGAGTCACACAGCGCCACGCATCACTCTGCTAATACTACTGTAGGGAGAGGTTCCTGACTGCTGCTGCTGAGGGACAGATAGGACTTTACTATAGGGCAAAGCTGGAGAGATTGCTTGTAGGGAAAGCATAGGAGGAACAATCTGCTTTATCATACAGCAATCTACATTGATTTGATTTTGTGGGGTGCAGTGAACAATGTTTTTGCCAGGAGGGAGAGATAGGAGTTTACTGTAGGGCGAGGCTGGAGAGATGACTTTTAGGGAAAGCATAGATAGGAACAATCTGCTTTAATCAGACAGCGATCTACATTGATTGTATTGTGTGGGGGTGCAGTAGAACGATCTTTATGCCCTGACCTGAGCCAAGTGAGGAGGAGAAGGGAGAAACAAAAAAATTTTATCAGTCTGTTAGGCGTGGGTTGCTGCACATTTCATGCAACCTCAGTGCATATGTGTCTGCTTAATCTGCATTGAAAAAAGAAAAAACATTTTTTCCTTCATATTTAACTTTAAAGACTGTATGTCAGACAGACATTGCTTTTCTAACCTCCTCTTCAAAAAGCACCAATGTGAGGGGAAAATAATTATTTTACAGTATTTAGGGTAAAAAAAATATTTTTCATTTTTTCATTCATACATTACAGTGACATACACCCATTGCATACTGTTGTATTGCGCCGTGCAATAAAAATAGCTATTTAGGGGACAAAAGAGTTTATTGTTGCCCTGTCCGCATATGTTACAGTGACATGCACCCATTGCATACTGTTCTATTGCGCCGTGCAATAAAAAAAACTATTTAGGGGACAAAAGAGTTTATTGCTGCCGTGTCCGCATATGTTACAGTGACATACACCCATTGCATACGGTTTTATTGCACCTTGCAATAAAAAAAACTATTTAGGGCAGGGCTTGACAAATTTTCCTGAAATCTAGGAGCCAGCTAAAAAAGTTAGGAGCCAGTTTTTTTTTTTTTTAAACAAACAACCAAGCTTTATTTCCAAAAAATAACATACTAAATTTACACATAAAGACGACTAGAACCCCACTCTCCTCTATAGTGCAATCGTATGGAAACAGACTGTCCGTCGGTTTCCATCCGATGCCATCTGATCCGATCCATGAGATGGATAGAAAACAGAACCACCATCCGTCTGTTTTTGGCAGACAGAATCAAATGGCAGCAGATTACCGCTCCATAGAGGAGACTGAAGGGTCCGATCAGGTCTGCCTGAGAAACTGACAGGCGGACCTGATCAGACAACCCGTGTGAAAGTGGCCTTCGGCTGTGGCATGGCGATGAGGAAAAAAAAAAAATTATATTATTATATAATATAATTTTTTTTATAATAATTGAAAAAAAATAGAAAAAATTATTTTTTATAAATTGAAAAAATAAAAATATTTTTTTTAATAATTAAAAAAAATTATTTTTTTTTTTTAATAATTTAAAAAAATAAATTAATAATAATAATTAATAATAATAGCAAAGGTAAGTAGACAGGGAGATGAAGCCTGCAAAAACTTCCCTCTCATCTCCTTTTGGGGAAGGAGATGGACAGGCAGGGGAAACAGCCATTAGTTACTGCTTGTCAAACTCCCGGCCACCACAAGAGGGCGCCAGTTCCCCGTTCGCTAACTGAAGAAGGCCTAAAAGCCGCGGCCTCAATTTTCGGACGGCGCGGAAGTCCGTGCACTCGGTGAGTGGTTGGGGAGGGCGCAAAAGGGACAGGACACCTCTTGCAGTGCACCCCAGGAGCCAGGTCGCTAATTCTAGTCGCCAATGGGACCTGGCGCCTGGGGTTAGTCGAGCCCCGATTTAGGGGACCAAAAAAGTTGATTGCGGCCCTGTCTGCATATGTTACAGTGAGATACACCCATTGCTTACTGTTGTATTGCACCTTGCAATAAAAAAAAAACATTTGGGGCAAAAAAGTTTATTGTGGCCCTGTCCGCATATGTTACAGTGAGATACACCCATTGCGTACTGTTGTATTGTACCTTGCAATAAAAAAAAACTATTTAGGGGGACAAAAGAGTTTATTGCTGCCCTGTCCGCATATGTTACAGTGAGATACACCCATTGCATACTGTTCTATTGCACCTTGCAATAAAAAAACTATTTAGGGCAGGGCTTGACAAATCTTCCTGAAATCTAGGAGCCAGCTAAAAAAGTTAGGAGCCAGTTTTTTTTTTTTTTTTAAACAAACATCCAAACAACCAGGCTTTATTTCCAAAAAATAACATACTAAATTTACACATAAAGACGACTAGAACCCCACTCTCCTCTATAGCGCAATCGTATGGAAACAGACTGTCCATCTGTTTCCATCCGATGCCATCTGATCCAATCCACGAGATGGATAGAAAACAGAACCACCATCCGTCTGTTTTTGGCAGCATCATCAGATCAAATGGCAGCAGATTACCGCTCCATAGGGGAGACTGAAGGGTCTGATCAGGTCTGCCTGAGAAACTGACAGGTGGACCTGATCAGACAACCCGTGTGAAAGTGGCCTTCGGCTGTGGCATGGCGATGAGGAAAAAAAAAATGATATTATTGTATAATATATATATATAACAGGGGGGAGTACCGCGCTTAAAAGGTGCTTAGTGCATGTTATTCATACTAATTACATTTAATAAATACATTTACTTTCAGTGCTTTCAAATGTTTATAATAAAATCCCTTGTGCTAAAATTATATAGATATTCTCCAGTGCATAAAATTATATAAATATTCTCCAGTGCATAAAATTTAAAAAAATTCTCATTAATAAATAAAATATTTCTTACAAGTGATGTAAATATGTGCTATAAACAATCCTTAAATATATCAAAATTGTTAAAATAAAGTACCAGTGATAAATTATGTGCTTATAAGCTTACAATAATTAAATAATTCAAAAGTGAAAAAGTGCCAAAGTGTCCTTATATATATATAAATAAGGTGGTGTATATTCAGACGCCTTTTCTTTCCCAAAATTCATGCAGGTGCTCTTCCATGCAGTGGCCACTAGGTGTCCTAAGCGCTCACCTCAATTGGCTTTATAACCAGCTTTGTATGGTATCATATGTGATATTTCCTCCTTTTCTATGGTTGATGGATCCGGTCACTAATTCTCACACTTATCCCTTTTCAAACGATATTCCAAGGGGTGTGTGTGGAGCCTTTGAATCTCCAAAATAAATGGGGCCACAATAGTGAAGTACCGTTTGGTGATTTTATTAAAACAGATTTAAAATAACAGACTCACATTTTCCTTCGTCTTTCCCAATGCATAACAATCGTATTGTCGCTACGTCACTTCCGGTTTGGCGTCCTACGCGTTACGCTGCGTGCCCACACAGCTTCTTCCAGGGTATCCCTGGAAGAAGCTGTGTGGGCACGCAGCGTAACGCGTAGGACGCCAAACCGGAAGTGACGTAGCGACAATACGATTGTTATGCATTGGGAAAGACGAAGGAAAATGTGAGTCTGTTATTTTAAATCTGTTTTAATAAAATCACCAAACGGTACTTCACTATTGTGGCCCCATTTATTTTGGAGATTCAAAGGCTCCACACACACCCCTTGGAATATCGTTTGAAAAGGGATAAGTGTGAGAATTAGTGACCGGATCCATCAACCATAGAAAAGGAGGAAATATCACATATGATACCATACAAAGCTGGTTATAAAGCCAATTGAGGTGAGCGCTTAGGACACCTAGTGGCCACTGCATGGAAGAGCACCTGCATGAATTTTGGGAAAGAAAAGGCGTCTGAATATACACCACCTTATTTATATATATAAGGACACTTTGGCACTTTTTCACTTTTGAATTATTTAATTATTGTAAGCTTATAAGCACATAATTTATCACTGGTACTTTATTTTAACAATTTTGATATATTTAAGGATTGTTTATAGCACATATTTACATCACTTGTAAGAAATATTTTATTTATTAATGAGAATTTTTTTAAATTTTATGCACTGGAGAATATTTATATAATTTTATGCACTGGAGAATATCTATATAATTTTAGCACAAGGGATTTTATTATAAACATTTGAAAGCACTGAAAGTAAATGTATTTATTAAATGTAATTAGTATGAATAACATGCACTAAGCACCTTTTAAGCGCGGTACTCCCCCCTGTTATAAATTTCTGAATTGCGTAGGTTACCAATAACAGTACCTGCAGCTTTAAAGGAATTAAGGATTTATATAGAGTGACAGCGCGAGAATTTCACCAACCCAATATATTGTATAATATATAATTTTTAATTTTTTTATAATTGAAAAAAGAAAAATAAGTTTTTTTAATAATAATTAAAAAAAAATTTTTTTTTTTAATAATTTAAAAAAATAAATTTATAATAATAATAATAATAATAATAATAATAATAATAATAATAATAATAATAATAACCACACTCCCTGTCTACTTACCTTTTAAGCAAAGGTAAGTAGACAGGGAGATGAAGCCTGCAAAAAACTTCCCTCTCATCTCCTCTTGGGGAAGGAGATGGACAGGCAGTGGAAAAAGCCATTAGTTACTGCTTGTCAAACTCCCGGCCACCACAAGAGGGTGCCAGTTCCCCCCTTTTCTCACTGAAGAAGGCCTAAAAGCCGCAGCCTCAATTTTCGGACGGCGCGGAAGTCCCTGCACACGGTGAGTGGTTGGGGGGGGTGCAAAAGGGACAGGACACCTCTTGCAGTGCACCCCAGGCGCCAAGTCGCTAATTCTAGTCGCCAATGCGACCTGGCGCCTGGGGTTTGTCGAGCCCTGATTTAGGGGACCAAAAAAGTTGATTGCGGCCCTGTCTGCATATGTTACAGTGAGATACATCCATTGCGTACTGTTGAATTGCGCCTTGCAATAAAAAAAACAATTTAGGGGACCAAAAAAGTTGATTGCGGCCCTGTCTGCATATGTTACAGTGACATACACCCATTGCGTACTATTGTATTGCACCTAGCAATAAAAAAAACTATTTAGGGGACCAAAAAGTTGATTGCCGCCCTGTCTGCATATGTTACAGCGACATACACCGATTGTGTACTGTTATATTGTGCCGTGCAATAAAAAAAAACATTTAGGGGCAAAAAAGATAATTGCGGCCCTGTCCGCATATGTTACAGTGAGATACACCCATTGCGTACTGTTGTATTGCACCTTGCAATAAAAAATCTATTTAGGGGACAAAAGAGTTTATTGCTGCCCTGTCCGCATATGTTACAGTGACATACACCCATTGCATACTGTTGTATTGCGCCTTGCAATAAAAAAAACTATTTAGGGGACTGTTATATTCTCCGTGTTGTGAGAGACACAGGACTCTGGTCTGGAACAACGGTTGTTTATTTAGGACTCTCTGTACACTCCAGCATGCATTACAGGACAGCTCTGCATATCAATACATCTCTACATGTGTCTCCAAGATGGCCACTCTGCCCCGGGATGACCAGTATGTAACAAGTCCAGAATGTGTCTCCGGAGGGTCTGTGGAACGATCACTCGGTCTCCCCATAAAACACAGTTGCCAGCCACAGTTAATTCCAGACGCCTACGGAAGTAAGGTTCATAATCCTGTGTGACAGTTGCAGGCCAACCGTACCGTACCCAGGAGAGTATTGTCTGAAGGAAGGTATCCTTGGCTGTATGGGCTGCTACTTCCCCGGAAGACAGAAAGGACAGGCTGGTGTAACGACAACTCTTGACAGGTGGAGAAGAGTCTGTTAATGTCCTTGTCAGCCGGGACATGGCGTCCGCATTAGCATTGGCATCATGGCTGCGATACTGGATTTTGTAGCTATATGCTCCCAAGAATAGGGCATAGCGTTGAAGACGGGCCGCATTCGTCTGGGAGATGCCTTTGTCAGGGCTAAAGATCTGAAGGAGTGGTTTATGATCAGTCAGTATGGTGAATTCCCTACCATACATGTAAAGATGAAACTTCTTAATTGCCCATATGAGCGCCAGAGCCTCTTTGTCAATGTGAGAGTAATTGCTTTCTGCTTTTGTCAAGGACCTGGAGGCGAATGCCACAGGTTTCTCTGACCCATCTGGTAAAACGTGAGATAGTACAGCCCCTAGACCATAGGGTGAGGCATCACAAGCCAAGGTGAGAGGCCTTTGGAGGTCATAGTGCACGAGCATGCGTGACGCCAACAGCTTTCGCTTAGAAACTTCAAAAGCACGCTGGCATGCAGCCGACCAGTTCCATCTGGAGTGTTTCTCCAAAAGCTTGTTCAACGGAAACAAAGTGTGTGCTAGATCCGGCAGGAATTTGTGGTAATAGTTCAGCAAGCCCAGGTATGATCGCAGCTGTTGGACGTTGGCTGGGGCTGGAGCTTTTACTAAAGCATCAACTTTGGCTTCCGTGGTGTGTATACCCTCTGCATTCACAAGGTGGCCACAAAACTCCAATTTAGGTACCATGAATTGGCATTTCGCTAAGTTCACTTTTAGACCCTGCTCTTGGAGTCTGGCCAACACAAGCTCCACGTTACGCTTGTGTTCCTGGTCCGTCAGGCCCGTGATGAGCATGTCATCTAACAGGCACTGTGTGAAAGGAATGTCTGCCAAAATCTCATCCATTTTGCGTTGCCAAATGGCTGGGGCGGATGCTACACCAAACACCATCCGATTGTATTCATACAGTCGCTTGTGAGTGTTGATTGTTAGAAACTTACGGGACGAAGGGTGGACCTCAAACTGTAAATAAGCTTGCCTGAGATCAAGCTTGGTGAACTTTTGACCTCCTGCAAGAGAGGCAAAAATGTCATCTACTCTGGGTAGGGGATACTGGTCTATCTCCAGTTGAGAATTTAGTGCCATGCGGAAATCGCCACAAATGCGTAAGTCCCCATTCGCTTTCTTTACTGGTACAACTGGTGATGCCCACTCGCTGTGCTCTACCTTTGAGATGACACCTTGTTCCTCCAGCCGGCTTAGTTCAGCTTCCACACCTGCTCGGAGTGCGAAAGGTACCGTCCGAGCTTTGAAGAACCTAGGCTGGGCATTGGGTTTCAGCCTGAGTCTCACACAGTCATGCTTTGTTTTTCCCAAATGGTGATCAAAGACTTGCGGGAATCGCTGTTTCAGGGATTCCACCCATCCCTCGTTATCTCTTGATGTGATGGTCACAGTGTTGCAGGGGTTAATGGCGATGTCTGGCATGCCAAAGTGAGCAATCCAGTCTCTCCCAAAGAGAGGGGGTCCCCCATGTTCTAGGATATACAATGGCATTCTCTTTGTCTGACCCTTGTAGGATACCTGTACTTTCACGTAACCCAGTGGGTGGAGTATCTGCTTTGAGTATGTCTGCAGTTTAATTGGTGTTGGACGGACAGTTGTTCGGATCAGAAGTTTTCTCCATTGTTTCTGGGTGATAACTGAAACTGCTGCTCCTGTGTCTACATCCATCTTGAGTTTCTTTCCTTCCACGGTTACCTCTACAGTCATTGCTGAGGGTGCTGAATGCATATGATGTATGTCCAATCTGTGGAGCACTTCCTCATCCTCTGATTCAGATGACAATGTAGATCTTCCCACCATATATGCCTTTGTCCTGGTGTTCAGAGGTTGTTTATTTCGCACCTTCTTACTATGGCAGACTCGTTTCAGATGGCCTGCCTTACTACAATTATGACAGAGCTGATCCTTAAACCGGCAGACTTTGTGATCATGGTCTGTATTCCCACAACGGTAGCAAGCTGACTCCCGGCTTGGTGAGAGTCTATATTTACCGTTAGCTGCAGTTTGCTTGACTGCTGTTCTGAAAACTTCCTCTTTAACCTGGGGGTTCAATCTGCTCTGGGGGTTCAATGCCTCTGTATCTTTCACAGCCATTTCCATCACTGAAGCTATCTCAATTGCCTTTGTAAGGGTAAGGTCTTTCTCTGTTACCAGTCTATTTTGGCTAGACTCACTATTTAGTCCCATGACAAACTTATCCCTCAGTGCAGTTGGTAAATACTCCCCAAAAGAACAGGTTGAGGCTAGTCTGCGAAGGGCGAGCATATAAGCCTTAATATCTTCACCTGGCTGCTTCTGCCGCTGATAGAACCTGAATCTTTCTGCAATCTCTAGTGGTTTAGGCTGGAAGTGATTCCCTAACAGTGTCAGGAGCTCTGCCAAAGTCTTAGTTGCTGGTTTTTCAGGGAAAAGGAGATCCCTAAGAGTGTCATATGTCCTAGCACCAACCACTGTCAGAAATACTGCTACTTGCCTGTCGCCTGGGATGGCATTTGCACAGAAATATTGTTCTAATCTTTCAATCCAGGAGCTCCACGATGTTTGTTCTCCATCAAATTCACTTAATGTCCCGATCAATGACATTTTCCTGCTGGGCTCTGTGGGTTTTGCATTCAGCTGACAATCCAGAGTTTTTTTTTTCTTCCTTTCCTTTCTCACACGGATAGTAACCTTGTAAATCCCATCCTCGTCGCCACTGTTATATTCTCCGTGTTGTGAGAGACACAGGACTCTGGTCTGGAACAACGGTTGTTTATTTAGGACTCTCTGTACACTCCAGCATGCATTACAGGACAGCTCTGCATATCAATACATCTCTACATGTGTCTCCAAGATGGCCACTCTGCCCCTTGACCCTTGTCATCACTCCTGGGTGGAGCCAGCCTTAAAGTGACAGTACACGTGAAACCCTTCAGGTATAACAGGGACAAAAGAGTTTATTGCTGCCCTGTCCACATATATTACAGTGACATACACCGATTGCGTACTGTTCTATTGCGCCGTGCAGTAAAAAAAACTATTTAGGGGACAAAAGAGTTTATTGGTGCCCTGTCCGCATAGGTTACAGTGAGATACATCCATTGCATACTGTTGTATTGCGCCTTGCAATAAAAAAACTATTTAGGGGACAAAAGAGTTTATTGCTGCCCTGTCCGCATATGTTACAGTGACATACACCCATTGCGTACTGTTCTAGTGCGCCATGCAATAAAAAAAAACTATTTAGGGAAAGCTCATAGCCCGGGGCGTGCCCGGAAGTGGTCATGTGATCGCATGCTGCGAGACTCTCCGTGTCGGCGAAAACACCTCTCCCGCTAGAGCCTCGTGGGACGCCGAGACTTGAATGAGGGACTGACTGGCGGATTGAAGATCAAGCCTAAAACCCTCCGTGAGCTTTAGAGGAAGGAAGGGGGCACCGGATACCTGGTCGACAGTCTGGTGGAGCAGAGAAGATGCGTGGGCGGCTGGGAAGCCAGCGTACAGAGGTGGTCGGGCGGACCAGCCAATTCGTGGTACCGCCGCTCCTTACCAAAGGATCCCATCAAGATACCCGTTTCTCGCGGTCGGTGAATGAGACGCCCTGCTTCTTCATAAACTGTATATGTGGATTGTCAACCGCCAGGATCGGAGGTACAGCCAAGTGAGCCCATAGACCTAAGAGTAACGCTGAAATTTTACTGGAGGGTTGCTCTATGGGTAAAGGGCAGGTGGATCCCAGGGATGGAGCATTAGTCTGGGTCTAAATAGATTTGAATAGCCGGCATAGGAGCTGGAATAAGCCCAACCCACCTTACTGCCCCTCTATACTGGTAAGCTTGATTGGGAAAGTGAACGGCTTTTTTTTTTCTTTACCTCTCTTACCCCCTGGTGTACAATAAGGGATGTGAACATTTGTGGACTGCAGGAAAGAGGAGATGTGGGGAGATAAGATAACCCCTACTATTCCTTTCTATATCGTATAAGCATAAGAGGGGCAGCAGAACCTGCTTGAATTTCTCAAAAGAAAAGACTGTAATATAGGATTCTGCCTGAAGAGAGTTATTGGAGAGTGAATTAAAAACTGGGAGGAAGATTACTCCTGTATTGTGGAAGTGAAGGAAGGCTAAAGCGTTAAAGGGTGGGTCATTGGAATGACAATATTGAAGTCTAATAAATAAAGATTATATTATAAAATAAGGTGGAAAAGAGGAGAGGATGACGCTTACTAAAAAACGTAAAGGAAAGAAGAACGTAGTAAAAGGTGCAGACAAGCAGACCAGAAGGAGAAATTGTACGATTCCTCACCAATAGCCAGAAAACACCTAGAGGGGCAAGAATGGAAGCCTGTGGGAACAGCGCCATGACAAGCCCGGAGTCAGGGGACACACTTAATTCAGTAGTTACCTCCCCTGCATCAGAAAGTTGTTCTGAAAGTTCAAGGAACGGACAAAGAGAGAACCCTGTCCCTTGTATACATGCGCAAGCCCTCACTCAGAATTTGGAGCTTAAAGCTATGCTCCAGGCATTGCCAACAAAAGGTGATATAATACAAATGATCAGTAAAATAGAAGAAGTACACCAAAAAGAAATGCAAGGAGTAAAAAAAGACATACAAAATATCACAGCATGCCTAGCAGAGGAGACAGCTGCCAGAAAAATCATAGAAGAAAAAGTGACATCTTTAGAGCTAACAAGAGACACACAGAGAGAGATAGAAGATACATTACAACTTCAGCTTGAAGAAATAGAAAATAGAAGCCGACGTAATAATTTGAGAATACGAGGGGTGTCGGAAACTATAAATAATGAAAGACTGCCTGAAGTAGCGGAAAAGATCTTTAAACAGGTTCTGAGGGATAAATATCCTGATCATTTGGAAATAGAAAGGATACATAGAACCCTAGGCCCTAGAAGTAAGGACGAGGGGAGACCAAGAGACGTAATTTGTAGGTTGCATCACTACACACAAAGAGTCTATCTTAAGGTTGGCCTGGGAAGCACAAGATATAATTGTGGAAGGAACACCGGTTAAAATATACTCAGATATCGCCAGAGGAACATTGCGGAGAAGAGCACTATTAAGACCATTACTGGACTTAGCAAGGAAAGCAGGGTGCACCTATAGATGGAGATTCCCCCTCTCCATTACGTTCCGTAGGGATGGCCGATATTTTAACCTCAGGACATACCAGGACAGGATGGCTTTCTTTCAGTTTATAGGGACTGACCCCATACATGTGGCAAACTGGCTGGATCGGATACCTAAAGAAAGGTTTTATGCGCAGGCTCAACAGCAAGAGAGGAGACCAGATGCTGTAGTAGAGGAAGAGAGAAGATAAGGAGGAACAGTCATTAAATCAGGGGACTCTCCTTGCTAGCGGGGTGGTTATTTTTGCTTCCCCCATTTCCTCTCCTATACACCAGGGAAATATCTTTTTTTTTTTTTTTGGATACATTAGGGAGGATATAATTTTTTTCTTAAGATTTCCTACCCTCTGTATTAAATTTTATATATATATATATATATATATATATATATATATATATATATATATATATATATATATATATATATATATATATATATATATATATATGACACAAGTAAGGGGGAGTATATGTATATATAGATATGTACAGGTCCTTCTCAAAAAATTAGCATATTGTGATAAAGTTCATTATTTTCTGTAATGTACTGATAAACATTAGACTTTCATATATTTTAGATTCATTACACACAACTGAAGTAGTGCAAGCCTTTTATTGTTTTAATATTGATGATTTTGGCATACAGCTCATGAAAACCCAAAATTCCTATCTCAAAAAATTAGCATATCATGAAAAGGTTCTCTAAACGAGCTATTAACCTAATCATCTGAATCAACTAATTAACTCTATAAACACCTGCAAAAGATTCCTGAGGCTTTTAAAAACTCCCAGCCTGGTTCGTTACTCAAAACTGCAATCATGGGTAAGACTGCCGACCTGACTGCTGTCCAGAAGGCCATCATTGACACCCTCAAGCAAGAGGGTAAGACACAGAAAGAAGTTTCTGAACGAATAGGCTGTTCCCAGAGTGCTGTATCAAGGCACCTCAGTGGGAAGTCAGTGGGAAGGAAAAAGTGTGGCAGAAAACGCTGCACAACGAGAAAAGGTGACCGGACCCTGAGGAAGATTCTGGAGAAGGACCGATTCCAGACCTTGGGGGACCTGCGGAAGCAGTGGACTGAGTCTGGAGTAGAAACATCTAGAGCCACCGTGTACAGGCGTGTGCAGGAAATGGGCTACAGGTGCCGCATTCCCCAGGTCAAGCCACTTTTGAACCAGAAACAACGGCAGAAGCGCCTTACCTGGGCTACAGAGAAGCAGCACTGGACTGTTGCTCAGTGGTCCAAAGTACTTTTTTCGGATGAAAGCTAATTTTGCATGTCATTCGGAAATCAAGGTGCCAGAGTCTGGAGGAAGATTGAGGAGAGGGAAATGCCAACATGCCTGAAGTCCAGTATCAAGTACCCACAGTCAGTGATGGTCTGGGGTGCCATGTCAGCTGCTGGTGTTGGTCCACTGTGTTTTATCAAGGGCAGGGTCAATGCAGCTAGCTATCAGGAGATTTTGGAGCACTTCATGCTTCCATCTGCTGAAAAGCTTTATGGAGATGAAGATTTCATTTTTCAGCACGACCTGGCACCTGCTCACAGTGCCAAAACCACTGGTAAATGGTTTACTGACCATGGTATTACTGTGCTCAATTGGCCTGCCAACTCTCCTGACCTGAACCCCATAGACAATCTGTAGGATGTTGTGAAGAGAAAGTTGAGAGACGCAAGACCCAACACTCCGGATGAGCTCAAGGCCGCTATCGAAGCATCCTGGGCCTCCATAAGACCTCAGCAGTGCCACAGGCTGATTGCCTCCATGCCACGCCGCATTGAAGCAGTCATTTTTGAAAAAGGATTCCCGACCAAGTATTGAGTGCATAACTGAACATAATTTTTTGAAGGTTGACTTTTTTTGTATTAAAAACACTTTTTTTTATTGGTCGGATGAAATATGCTAATTTTTTGAGATAGGAATTTGGGGTTTTCATGAGCTGTATGCCAAAAATCATCAATATTAAAACAATAAAAGGCTTGCACTACTTCAGTTGTGTGTAATGAATCTAAAATATATGAAAGTCTAATGTTTATCAGTACATTACAGAAAATAATAAACTTTATCACAATATGCTAATTTTTTGAGAAGGACCTGTATATATATATATATATATATATATATATATATATATATATATATATGTATGTGTATGTATATATATGTATATATAATTTTTTTTTGGCACATTAGGGAGGAAATGGTTTATTTTTTTTTTTATTGGGAGGAAACGTTTTTTTATTTCTCCTGGAACATTAGGGAGGAAATACGTTTTTTATATTTCCTATCCTTCATATTTTTTTGTTATTTTTTGTTTTTTTGTGTGGCACATTAGGGAGGAAATAGTCTTATATATCTCCTTTCCTTCATATTGAATTTTATACACAAGAAAGGGGGGGGGGGGGGAATTAAAATCCTTTTTTTCTCTTTGGCACATTAGGGAGGAAATAGTCTTATATATCTCCTTTCCTTCATATTAAATTTTATACACAAGAAAGGGGGGGGGGGAATTAAAATCCTTGTTTTTTTTTTTTCTTTTTTTTCTCTTTGGCACATTAGGGAGGAAAAAGTTTCTTTCTTATATCTCCTATCCTTCATATCAAATTCTATATATATATATATATATATATTATATATATTTATATTACACAAGTAAGGGGGGGATTTATTTATTTATTTATTTATTTATTTTCACATTAGGGAGGAAAACGGAAAATTTATATCAAATACTTACCGTAATTTTCCTTTCCTGATGGACTCCATGGCAGCATATGTATCGGGGTTTGGCCCCGCCTCCAAACCTACCCATAGGACATCACTCCCATAAATCTTTGCACCTGTTCAGCACACGTGTTCTGTAACTATCCTCCTCAGAATCCGGGAGGGAACTTCTGCTGCCATGGAGTCCATCAGGAAAGGAAAATTACGGTGAGTATTTGATATAAATTTTCAGTTTTCCTGACAGACTCCATGGCAGCATACGTATCAGGAAATAACTCGCCGTACACAAAAGGGTGGGCAGGTGCTGAACAAAAGTTTAATTTTACTCTGTCAAACAGACAGGAATTGTAAACCAAAGTTAACAGAAGAAAGAGCCGCCGGCTCAACACAATAGTGAGACAAAAAAAAAAAAAAAAAATATTTATAGAGGACCAGGACACTGCTCTACAAATCACTTCAGGGGAGACGTGTCTGGACACTGCCCAGGACGTAGAGACACTCCGAGTTGAATGAGCCATAATCGCCACTGAAGGGGTCAAGCCCTTAGCCCTATAAGCCCATTGGATAGTTTGGATGATCCAAGAAGAGATGGACCTTGAAGAAGCCGAAGACCCTTGTTCTTTCCACTAAAAGTGACAAACAATTGATCTGACTGTCGAAAGGAGACCGTAGCTTCCAGATACTGCTTGAGGCAATTTCCAATATTCAGCGGATGGACAGAAGAATCTTCTTCTTGCCTAAAGGTAGGCAGAACTATTTCCGTGTTTTCATGAAAAACTGAAGTAACCTTTGGTCTAGCCTCCAGCATAGGGATTAATACTACCCTGTCTGGAAAGAAGGTTAGAAAGGGCTCCTGTGCCCCTAAAGCTCCGATCTCAGAGACTCTCTTCGCCGATGTAATGGCTACCAGGAACACGGTCATCAATGTCAACTCCTTGATGGTAAGAGTTTCATCTGTGTCACGTAATCGTTGTGATAGAAAGTCCAGAACTAAGGGGAGATCCCATTTGGGAAACCTTGGCTTCTTCTGGGGCCTGAGTCTCATTGCCCCTTTGAAGAATTGGCGGATTAGCGTATGGGTAGCCCAAGAAATGCCGGTAAAGGCTGAAATAGCCGACACCTGAACTCTCAGAGAACTCACTGATAGAGGAAGATCTAGACCAGACTGTAGAAAGTTTAGCACATCCTGAATCCTGATGGATGAATGAGGGTTGAACCTAGTGGCCAGATGAGAGGAAAATCTTGACCAAATTCTCTCATACACTTTATTAGTTGAACTCCCTCTGGCACTCAAAAGTGTAGAGATGGCCTCTTCAGAGCACCCTAAGGCTTGTAGCCTTCCCCTCTCAACAGCCAAACCTTCAGATGCAGCGGGACTGGACAAGGATGCAATATGGTGCCTTGAGATAGTAGATCTTGCATGAGAGGCAGCGGAATAGTTTCCTGAACGCTGAGAAGTGTTAGCAGAGGGAACCAAGGCCTGTTGGGCCAGAATGGAATCACCGCCACTATTTCCGCTGCTTCCGACCTGAGTCTCCGGAGAAACTGAAGGATTATGGGAACTGGGGGAAAGGCATATGCCCTGTTGAACCTCCAACAATCCGTGAGGGCGTCCAACCCCAGAGCCTGAGGATCCCTGAACCTCGCACAGTATTTTTTCAACCTGCGGTTGCGAGGAGAGGCGAACAGGTCTACCCCAGGGGAGAACCCCAGGCTCAGGATCCACTCGAAGACCTCCTCATGGAGAGATCACTCGTTGTTGTCCAACTGCACACGAGATAGAAAGTCGGCTTGGACACCTTGGACTCCCGGAACATACACTGCTGACAGGTCAGACAAGTTCTTTTGAGCCCAGACCTTAATTGGCTCCACCTTTCGCAGCAAGGACCAACTGCGTGTCCCTCCTTGCTTCCTTATGTATGCGACTGCTGAGGTGTTGTCCAGTCTTAGCATCACTGGAAGACCTTTTGTCAAGTGAGGGAACGCTTTCAGAGCTTGAAGGGCCGCCAGTAGCTCCAGAATGTTGGACATTATCCCCTGGGAGGGGAATTTCCATTTGCCCTGAGCCACTTCCGAGAGGCAATGAGCCCCCCAACCTGTGCTGCTGGCATCCGATGTTATCACAACCCATGAGGTCTGTACAAGAGAATGGCAGCACAGAAGATGCTCCCGCTGCAGCCACCATGGAAGACTTGCTCTCATGGCTGGGGTCAGGAAGATGGTATGATCCAAATGCCAGGTGTCCCATTGACGAAGAAAGCCTTTTTGGAAAGGCCTCATTTTCCATAGAGCCCACTTTACCATGGGAGCTACAGCCACCATGGTCCCGATTATTCTCAAGCACTGACGCGCTTGGAGGTGAGGTGATGCAAGGGCACGGAGAATCCTGTCCCTGACCACCGTGATTTTCTCCTCCGGAAGGGACACTGTTAGTGTATTGAACAAGGCCCCGAGGTAGACGAGAGACTGGGTGGGAATTAGATGACTTTTCTCTAGATTTAGCAGCCACCCAAACATCTGAAGGGTGGACACCACCTGGTCCAGGTGCTTCAACATCTGACATTTGTCTTGGGACAAAAAGAGCAGATCGTCCAAGTAATGATGTAAGCGAATGCCCTTTGTTCTCAATAGAGCTACCACAGCCAGCAAAACTTTCGAGAAGGTTCGTGGAGAAGTGGAGAGCCCGAAGGGGAGGCAAGTGAACTGAAGGTGTAATTAATTGACGGAAAACCGGAGGTATTTCTGGAAATCTTCTGCAACAGGGACATGGAAATAGGCATCCTTTAAGTCTATAGACACCATCCAGTCCGCAGGTTGGACCGCCTGTAGAATAGAAAGAAGAGTTTCCATCTTGAACCTTTCCTTTCTGATGAATTGATTTAGAAAGGTCAGATCGATGACTGGCCTCCATGTTCCGTTTTTCTTGCGAACCAAGAAAAGAGGGGAGTAGATTCCCTGGCTGCACTCTGGTTCTGGTACGGAGACGACAGCCCCTTGAGAAACTAGTGACTCTATGTAGGAAAATAGTGCCTGGCGCTTCTCTCCTGAGGGTGGCAGGGAGGTAGGAAGAAACCTTGATCTTGGAGTTTCTCTGAAAATCCACTTGTGCCCGTACGCGACTGTCCTGACAGTCCAGGAGACTCGGATTGAGGCCGCCCAGACATGCCGGAAGTGTAGCAACCGAGCCTCCACCCGACATGTCTGAGCGGGCCCAATCTCAAAAAGACTTGGTCATATCACGTTCACCGGAGGGGACACTCTTAGAAGGTTTCCGCGAGGAGGTTTGTCATGCTCTCCAGTTGCTACCAAATTCTCTGCCAGGCCTATAGGTACGTGCTTCCCTGGCATGGTCAGGAACATACCTTCTGGGTTGTCCTTTCCTTGGATTGAGAGGGCGTCGAGCCTGAGGGAGAAACCCAGACATTGCTGCCCATGGCCCTAGTTATCGCCTCATCCAGCTTATTCCCAAAGAGGGAGGAGCCTCCAAAAGGAATACGGCTTTAGACTTGTTTGGAAGCTGGGTCAGCCATCCAAGGGCGGAGCCACAAAGCCCTCTTGGCCGTTACTGAGGACAGCATAACCCTGGCCAACAGACGTACAAGGTCAATAGATGCCTCCCCCAGAAAAGACAAAGCCATCTTAAGTTCCTGAATCGGGGAACTTCTGGCAGCCTCCTCAGAAAGGCTCTGAAAGGATTCATCCACTAAGTCAGACCACAACTCCATTGCTTTGGATAATGAGGCTAAGGCCAGTGCCGGCTTGCAGGCCATTCCCGCAGGTAGATTCCTAAGATCAGAATCCATCCTCCTATCCAAAGGATCTTTAAAGGAGGCTGTGTCCTCTAGTGGGAGGGTCACATGTTTGACAAGCCTCATGACTGCGGTGTCCACCAAGGGAGGAGATTCTAGATGTTTTACATCTTCTTCCTTGAAAGGATATAACCGGGACATTTTGGAAAGCATGGAATTCTTCCTTTCCACTTTATTCCATTCTTCAGTAATGATATCCCCTAATTCACCCAAAAAAGGGAAGTTGAGTCGCTCTTTGCAGAGCTGCTTAAAAGAATCTCTTCTGTTTTTGGCGGAGAAAACAGCCGAGCCTTCCCAATTCAGGGTCTCTCTTACCGCTCTGACCAAGGAGGGGACGAGAGCATACTCAAATCCCAAGCAGGGATCTTCAATCTCTGAATCACTCTCTGACAGGAAAGTTGACAGGTGACTAGGTTGAGAGGTTTCAGGATCTTCCCTAGGCTGTCTTCCAAGGGGAGGGCTTGGAGGAGTCACTTCTGGGCTCTGCGCCCGACCTACTCCCACGTCTGCCAGGGAATCCTTGACAACCCTCTTGACTAGGGCCTCCAGTCGCTGGTCTGGATTGTCCCTCTCTCCCGCAGCTTGAGAGAAGCATTTGTCACACATTGACTTGCTTTCAGGGACACGTGCACCACAACCCCAACAGCCCACTCTATCTGGGCATCGTGAGGGGCCCGCTGAGGCAGATGATTTCCCACGATGATGGGAGCCTGACTGACCTCCGAGCAGATCTCGAGGAGGAGTGCCGGTGGTGAGAACTTGAGCGATGCTCACTCTTGCGTGAGGAATGCCGTTCCGACCTAGGAGGGCTGTAAAACAAAGGAACAAAGCAAGACAAACAGGGAGCCAGGACATAAATGATGCCCTAATCCCCCCCTCTCTACACACCCCAACCCCCAAGCCCCACATACCTATTAAGGGCGGGCTGAGGGTGAGGAGGCTTCCATCTGGTGCTGACCTGCAGGGATGAGCCGGACAACGGGATCAGAGAGGAAGAAAGAGGAGAGGGGGAATAACTCCCAAAAACCTGGGGCCGGTACTCACCAGGAAGACCGTATGGGCAAATGCAGAGCAGCAGCGGATGCCGCAGGTAGACACACCAAGAAACTGACAGCAAAATACAGACTTCCAGCAACAGAGTGTATGATCTACACACTCTGCTGACACCTGAAGGGTTTTCAATATAGCACCCGCTGACATCATCAAGCAGCGCCGAAAAACCCTTCTGCACATGCTCCACATCGTCACTGAGCATGTGCGAGAACCAAGCCTCGTTCTGAGGCGCCTGCACATGCTCAGAAGCCCTAGCCACCAGGAAATAGCAGGAAATAAGGAAAGAACATACAAATCCAGCTGAAATAAAAACTTAAGCTGCCATGGAGTTAAACAAATATGACAGGCAAGGAGTACTCACGACCACCAATGAACCGCTAGCCACCAGGGATGGATTAGCAAACAGTACACACCGGACTTCATGATTCTTTCAGGGTACCGGCCACCCGCAGCAGCTGGGCTTTTTGGCCAAGGTGCACGTCAGAAGAATCTTCGCCCCTGCTCCATACCCCGCAACAGCTGGGGCTTATTGGAGAACTCAATACCCGAATGGTAGAGACATCCATCTCCTGGGATCCATCTTCAGGTAGGATACAGGTAATCCATTAGGAGGACAAAAAAGGAACACGTGTGCTGAACAGGTGCAAAGATTTATGGGAGTGATGTCCTATGGGTAGGTTAGGAGGCGGGGCCAAACCCCGATACGTATGCTGCCATGGAGTCAGTCAGGAAATAGGTTTTTTTTTTAATATTTCCTATCCCTCATATTAAATTTTATATATATGCTACACAAATAAGGGGGGGAAAAGTATTTTTTTTTTCTCACTTTGGCACATTAGGGAGGAATAGTTTTTTTATACTTCCTATCCTTCATATTAATTATATATATATATATATATATATATATATATATATATATATATATATATATATATATATATATTACACAAGTAAGGGGGGGGAATCATTTTTTTAAATTATTTTTTTTAATAATTTTTTTATTTTTTTTAATTTTTTTTTATCCCCTCGCTCCCATCCCTTCTACGGGAGGGAAAATTGAACTAGGAGATATGGAATTAGAGGAATCTTGTACATATATAAGATAGTATTTGAATGGTAGAATTGTATGTTTACTTATGGATTGTCACTACCGGGCGGGGGGAAGGAGGAATGGAGAGATGGGTAAGGGGGGGAGGGCAAAAGAAGAGAAAGAGGGATTACCTATAAATTAGTTTTAGAATTGTCATTAAGGGAAGATGATTTTCCTTTCCTTTTAAATTAATTCACGAGTAGGATGTGTGAGGGTTTTTTTTTTTTTCTCTCTTCCCTCTGCTCCTTTCTCGTGTCCTCATTCTCTTCGCCCCCTCCCCGAATGGTTAGATAGGGGAAAATTGGTGAAACAAAGTGCTGTGTGAATTAAGGATAGGGACGCTATCTGAAGTGACGGGAGAGAGACTCGACCCCTTAATAGGGACCGATTTCTCTCATTCGCCAGTGGGTTGAAGGGGGTTTTTATTTATTTTTTGTTTTTTTTTATTTTTTTTTATATAACCAGTGAAGGAGGAATTGAAAATTATTTCCTATAATGTTAAGGGCCTAAATATGCCAGAAAAGAGACACACGTTACTGACAGAATTGAGACGTTTTAAAACTATTATTGCGTTAATACAAGAAACACATTTCAGGTCAGATAAAATATTTTATCCTAAAAACAGATTTTTCCCATATACATACCATTCGGCCTACACGCAAGCAAAGTCACGTGGAATTTCCATACTTATAGCAAATAGCATACCATGGACCTTTCAAGATAGTAGACATGACCCAGATGGCAGATTCCTATTTTTTAAGGGATTGATAGGGGAAATACAGGTAACGCTGGCAACAGTATACGCACCTAATAATCGACAGGACACATTCATTTCTAGGATTCTAGCCAAACTTGGGAGCTTTACAGAGGGTCAACTAATTTTGGGAGGAGACTTCAACATGCCATTGACACCAGCATTAGATACATCCTCGGGGACTACCGCTCTTACACCCGGAATGAGTAAACGGACATTAAGGGCATTATATAAAGCTCAATTTATTCATGTATGGCATCTACAACACCCTTCGGAAAAAGAATACACATTCTATTCAATACCACATAAGAATTATTCTAGAATTGACTTTTTTTATACCTCATGCTCAGTTACAAGCGGTGAAAAAAACTAATATAGAGAGTATTACATGGTCAGATCATGCACTTATATCAATAACGTATAGTTTAACACCACATTCCTCACAGAGAAGGCACTTTTGGAGGTTAAATGAGGATTTATTACAAAGGGAAGAGATACTAAAGGAAGTGTCGGAGGAGATGAAAGCCTTCTTCGAGATAAACGATCAACCCGAGTGTCGAATGGGGACCCTTTGGGAGGCCTATAAGACGGTGATGAGAGGAATTTTTGTTAAGCATGGTGCATGTATTAAAAAGGGAGAGGAATGAGCTGTTGTCACAACTTCTAGAAAAACTTAGCTTGTTAGAGATGGAGCACAAGCAAACCTTATCAGAAACAATAATGAGAGAGTTGATATTGATTAGAAAGCAGATAACGGATCTGTTGCAATACAGGTCTAAAGCCGCCATACAAAGGTGCCGTAAAATGAATTATGAAACAGGCAATAAATGCAGAAAATTACTCGCCAGGTCTATACAGGGGCAGAGATTGAGGTCGTACATACCACATATCGTCACGGCAGAAGGGGTTAAAAAAACCTTACCAACACAAATAACGGCAGAATTTGAGAAATATTACACCTCATTATATAACCTAAAAGAAATCCTGCCCTCTCCACAGGATATTGAAAGATATCTAGCTAAATCACAATTACCTAAATTAACGGAGGTAGAGCGGGAATCCCTAGAAGATAGGATCACTATAGAGGAGATACAGCAAGCACTCAAATCAATGAAGTCGGGGAAAGCGCCAGGACCAGATGGTCTAACAACACAATATTATCAGTTGCTGTTTCAGACTCTAGGCCCATATTTAGCAAGGTTATATAACGCATCCGATTTAGATGGAAAGTTAACTAGAGATACACTTACAGCTCATATCTCGCTGATACTAAAAGAGGGGAAGGATCCATCCTCTTGCAGCAGCTACAGACCAATATCTTTGCTGAATGTGGATTTAAAGATATTTACTAAAATTTTGGCAAACAGACTGGCAAGATACCTTCCAAGTCTAGTGCATTTAGATCAGGTGGGATTTATGAAATCAAGGGAAGCGAGAGATAATACCACCAGAATTCTCAATCTATTACAATTAGTAAAGGAAAGAGGGACCCTCTGCGTGGTGTTGAGCACGGATGCAGAGAAGGCATTTGACCGGGTGGGATGACCTTTTCTGTTTTCCGTGCTCAAGTACATTGGTTTGGGGAAAAGGATGCTAGGAAATATAACTAGAGTATATACAGATCCAATAGCTAGGGTGAAAGCAAATGGTATGTTATCAGATGCATTCCCAATAAGAAATTGCACAAGACAAGGGTGTCCATTATCACCCCTTCTTTTTGCCATGACATTAGAGCCGTTCCTATGTAGAATTCGACTAAATCAAGATATTGAGGGAGTAAGGATTAAAGCGGAGTTCCGGGCACAAAATTCAATTTCTAATAATTACTGCATTATATTCCTTACTCTCCGCTGAGTCAGAATTGGATATTCCCATAGTTTTTTTTTTTTTCACTTACCTGTTTACAGAGGTTTGTATACTCACCTTTCAAAGGACTTCCTCCCTCCTGTGCCTCGGCTCTCCTCGTCACTTCCTGCCGCAATGCGTCCTGGGAGCTCTTCCTCGGCCCTCCCATGATGCACTTTGCAGTCACATGGGCGGCCGACCACTGTTCTCATTTCTTGACTCACAGGCCTACGCCCACTGGAATCAGGAAGAAGGGAAGACATTTCCCCACAACGGACTCGGCAATCCACAACAAAGATGGCGCCGCACATCAGAAATTATATAAAGTAAGATTTTATTCTTGCAAACTCATTATTTCACCATTCTAACCAGGATTAGCGGATGTATCGATGTGTAAGGGTGATTGTTAGGGGGAGATTGAAAAAAAAAAAAAGATTCTGTGCCCGGAACTCCGCTTTAAGGAGAAACAATACAAAATTGCAGCTTATGCGGACGATTTATTGTTTTCTCTGACAAACCTGAGTATCTCACTGCCGAACCTGATACAGGAGTTTAAAAAATTTGGCGCGATGTCATACTTGAAAATTAATTTTGGAAAGTCAGAGGCGATGGGGATAGGGATACCCACGCCCCAAGTGAGTGTATTGAAAAGCAGTTTTGGCTTTAAGTGGAAGGATGAAGCGGTGAGATATCTGGGGACATATATACCGGCTAAATTAACACGGGTGTACGATCTCAATTTCTTACCCCTAATTGCAAAGACCAGGAGATTATTGGAACAATGGCATGGCGGGATGCATTCCTGGTTTGGCAAATGTAATCTATTAAAGATGACTGTTCTGCCAAAATTCTTGTACTTATTGCGAGCGTTACCAGTTAGGATTCCAAGTGTTTTTTTTAAGGCAGTACATTCCTTATTTGTGAAATATATTTGGGCCCATAAAAAACCACGAATAGCACGTCAAATTCTAACCTTACCAAAGAAAAAGGGAGGCCTAGCACTCCCAGATATACGGGCATATTACCAGGCTATTCAGGTGGCTAGAGTTCTGGATTGGTGGCATCATTCGGAAAATAAACTCTGGGTACAAATTGAACAAGCACAAACGGAGGTAGATTTGAAGAGAGCGATATGGTGCTATCAGGCACTACCTAAAGACCTGAAAAATCATTTAATAATAGGAAATACATTACGCATATGTAAGCAATTGAATACATTTGCTAAATTGACAACGAATGAGTCCCCCTTATTTCCAATACTGGGGAACCCCCAGTTCACTCCGGGTTTGGATGAAAGACAGTTTACCACATTGAGGGAGAAGAAACTGGAACAAGCTTCGTGCATTTTGATACAAGATAAGTGGCCCTCAATTGGTCAACTGACCGATAGGACGGGAATATATAATATGCCTTTTTGGCAAGCAATCCAATTACATCATTATCTAGTCTCAATACCAAACCCGGAAAATTTTGGTAGGTCATTAATGGGATTTGAACAATATTGCGTGAAGCCAGGGATCCTATCACATACACTATCAATTGCTTATGGGCTATTGACGAATCCGGAAGAGCAGCCAGAGATACCATGGAGGGAAAAGTGGGGTAGGGACTTGGAATGCGACCTGACAAATGAACAGTTCCAGAGGATATTGAGATTTACTTTTAAACCCTCTAGCTGTACTAAAATTCAAGAACTGAACTATAAACTCATAACAAGGTGGCATATTACACCCAAGAAAATGCATAGTTGGTACCCGAGGGAATCCGATCTTTGTTGGAAATGCGGAAGAGAAGTAGGCATATTGTTTCATATCCTCTGGACCTGTTCTGCCCAAAATGGTTTTATATTAGGAGTGAAGACTATTATCCAAAGATTTACGGAGTATAAAATAGAAGGTCGGATTTTCTTCTTTCTGTTACATGTGTCGGATATACCAGCCGGGAGATATGAAAGGTCCATTATCTTGGTAAACGCGGCAAAAGCATGCATTCAAGGTAAGTGGAAACAAACACAACCCCCCCTCCATAATGGAATGGATACAAAGGGTCGAAGATATTAGGAGAATGGAAGAATTAATTGCTTCATCACAAAATAGACAGGGGAAATATAAAAAAAATATGGGACCCATGGAACCATTTCATCATCTCCGAGGAAGGGAAACAATTTATAACAGGGCAAGCTGAAGAAAATTAGATATAGGGGGTAGTTGACTTCCCACATCACTGGTTGCGGGGGAAATTTTGAATATAACCTTTTTTTTTTTTTTGGGGGGGGGGTCAAAAAGGGTGGGGGGTGGGGGGTATTAAAAAAAGGAAAAAATGAAGGAAATCAAGTTAAAGAAAAGTGTTAAAGAGTGGTTATAAATAAATGTTATAAATAATGATGTGTTGCAGATTAAAATGTTAATGTATACATTTTTAATTCCTGAATAAAATTTATATTTGAAAAAAAAAAAAAAAAACTATTTAGGGGACAAAAGAGTTTATTGCTGCCGTGTCCGCATATGTTACAGTGACATACACCCATTGCATACTGTTTTATTGCACCTTGCAATAAAAAAAACTATTTAGGGCAGGGCTTGACAAATTTTCCAGAAATCTAGGAGCCAGTTTTGTTTTTTTTTAAACAAACAACCAAGCTTTATTTCCAAAAAATAACATACAAAATTTACACATAAAGACGACTAGAACCCCACTCTCCTATATAGCGCAATCAGATGGAAACAGACTGTCTGTCTGTTTCCATCTGATGCCATCTGATCCGATCCACGGGATGGATAGAAAATAGAACCACCATCCGTCTGTTTTTGGCAGACAGGATCAAATGGAAGCAGATTACCGCTCCATAGAGGAGACTGAAGGGTCCGATCAGGTCTGCCTTAGAAACTGACAGGCGGACCTGATCAGACAACTGTGTGAAAGTGGCCTTCGGCTGTGGCATGGCGATGAGGAAAAAAAAATTATATTATTATACAATATATAATTTTTTTTATAACAATTGAAAAAAAATAGAAAAATAAATTTTTTATTTTTTTATAATTGAAAAAAGAAAAATATTTTTTTTAATAATAATTAAAACAAAATAATAATAATTATTTTTTTTAATAATTTAAAAAAATAAATTAATAATAATTAAAAATAATAATAATAATAATAATAATAATAATAATAATAATAATAATAACCACACTCCCTATCCACTTACCTTTTAAGCAGAGGTAAGTGGACAGGGAGATGAAGCCTGCAAAAACTTTCTTCTCATCTCCTCTTGGGGAAGGAGATGGACAGGCAGGGGAAACAGCCATTAGTTACTACTTGTCAAACTCCCGGCCTCCACAAGAAGGCGCCAGTTCCCCGTTCTCTCACTGAAGAAGGCCGAAAAGCCGCGGCCTCAATTTTCGGATGGCGCGGAAGTCCGTGCACTCGGTGAGTGGTTGTGGGGGTGCAAAAGGGACAGGACACCTCTTGCAGTGCACCCCAGGTGCCAGGTCGCTAATTCTAGTCGCCAATGCGACCTGGCGCCCGGGGTTTGTCGAGCCCTGATTAAGGGGACCAAAAAAGTTGATTGCGGCCCTGTCTGCATATGTTACAGTGAGATACACCCATTGCGTACTGTTGTATTGTGCCTTGCAAAAAAAAAAAACTATTTAGGGGACCAAAAGAGTTTATTGCTGCCCTGTTCGCATATGTTACAGTGACATACACCCATTGCAAACTGTTCTATTGCGCCGTGCAATAAAAAAAAACTATTTAGGAGACAAAAGAGTTTATTGCTGCCCTGTCCGCATATGTTACAGTGACATACACCCATTACATACTGTTGTATTGCGCCTTGCAATAAAAAAAACTATTTAGGGGACAAAAGAGTTTATTGCTGCCCTGTTCGCATATGTTACAGTGACATACACCCATTGCAAACTGTTCTATTGCGCCGTGCAATAAAAAAAAACTATTTAGGGGACAAAAGAGTTTATTGGTGCCCTGTCCGCATATGTTACAGTGACATACACCGATTGCGTACTGTTCTATTGCGCCGTGCAATAAAAAAAACTATTTAGGGGACAAAAGAGTTTATTGGTGCCCTGTCTGCATATGTTACAGTGACATACACCCATTGTGTACTGTTATATTGTGCCGTGCAATAAAAAAAACATTTAGGGGCAAGAAAGTTTATTGCGGCCCTGTCCGCATATGTTACAGTGAGATACACCCATTGTGTACTGTTGTATTGCGCCTTGCAATAAAAAAAAACTATTTAGGGGACCAAAGATTTTATTGCTGCCCTGTCCGCATATGTTACAGTGACATACACCCATTGCATACTGTTCAATTGCGCTGTGCAATAAAAAAAAACATTTAGGGGACAAAAGAGTTTATTGCTGCCCTGTCCGCATATGTTACAGTGAGATACACCCATTGCATACTGTTCTATTGCACTTTGCAATAAAAAAACCATTTAGGGCAGGGCTTGACAAATTTTCCTGAAATCTAGGAGCCAGCTAAAAAAGTTAGGAGCCAGGTTTTTTTGTTTTTTTAAACAAACAACCAAGCTTTATTTCCAAAAAATAACATACTAAATTTACACATAAAGACGACTAGAACCCCACTCTCCTCTATAGCGCAATCGGATGGAAACAGACTGTCAGTCTGTTTCCATCCGATGCCATCTGATCCGATCCACGAGATAGATAGAAAACAGAACCACCATCCGTCTGTTTTTGGCAGACAGGATCAAATGGCAGCAGATTACCGCTCCATAGAGGAGACTGAAGGGTCCGATCAGGTCTGCCTGAGAAACTGACAGGCGGACCTGATCAGACAACCCGTGTGAAAGTGGCCTTCAGCTGTGGCATGGCGATGAGGAAAAAAAAATTATACTATTATATATCATTTTTTTTTTATAATAATTGAAAAAAAAATAGAAAAATAAATTTTTTATTTTTTTTTTATAATTGAAAAAAGAAAAATAATTTTTTTTTTAATAATTTAAAAAAATAAAATTAATAATAATTAATAATAATAATAATAATAATAATAATAACCACACTCCCTGTCCACTTACCTTTTAAGCAAAGGTAAGTGGACAGGGAGATGAAGCCTGCAAAAACTTTCTCCTCATCTCCTCTTGGGGAAGGAGATGGACAGGCAGGGGAAACAGCCATTAGTTACTGCTTGAAAAGCAAAATTCGGTATAAACCCAAAAAAAGAACTGCGCAAACAGAGTGATATTTGACAATAAATAAATGTGAAAAATAGGGAATTTCTTCCTCTAGCGAGCAGCAATAAAAACGTGAAAACGCAATATGTGATGAAGAAAAAGATTATTGCGCTCAGCAGTAAACTCACAATAAAGTGCTAATGCATAAACAGTGTTGTGTCTCACATAGATCACATTAATAAATAAACCAATATGAATTCATATAAATCCTTTCATAGGTGAATAAATATATCAAATAAATAAAGTCCTTAAAGTGCTCGTTGCAAACTACTTGTCTCAGCAGCAAATTGGACTTGATATAAAGTGCCTTCACCAATCACCATGCACCCAGTGCTCGGATAAAATACTTCTTACCAGAAGAAGTTGACCCCTTGGTTATAGGGGGTCATAACAAGCATGTGTCTCCACAAGAGCTCCAGGTTCTCCTGATACTGTCTTCACATCTAGTGTGTAATAGGCCAGTAATATATAGGTAGCTCCGGGACTCCAGACATCATGTTATAGGAAATAAGAAGACTCCAATAGTGTAATATTGTCAGGTAAACAGATTTAATTTAAAAGTAATGCACTTACTACATAGCGGTAAGTAGAACGCCACAATAATACAGATCGTTCGGCTACTTCTGATGGATGGGACGCCGTCTAATCCACCAGAAGTAGCCGAACGATCTGTATTATTGTGGTGTTCTACTTACCGCTATGTAGTAAGTGCATTACTTTTAAATTAAATCGGTTTACCTGACAATATTACACTATTGGAGTCTTCTTATTTCCTATAACATGATGTCTGGAGTCCCGGAGCTACCTATATATTACTGGCCTATTACACACTAGATGTGAAGACAGTATCAGGAGAACCTGGAGCTCTTGTGGAGACACATGCTTGTTATGACCCCCTATAACCAAGGGGTCAACTTCTTCTGGTAAGAAGTATTTTATCCGAGCACTGGGTGCATGGTGATTGGTGAAGGCACTTTATATCAAGTCCAATTTGCTGCTGAGACAAGTAGTTTGCACCGAGCACTTTAAGGACTTTATTTGATATATTTATTCACCTATGAAAGGATTTATATGAATTCATATTGGTTTATTTATTAATGTGATCTATGTGAGACACAACACTGTTTATGCATTAGCACTTTATTGTGAGTTTACTGCTGAGCGCAATAATCTTTTTCTTCATCACATTAGTTACTGCTTGTCAAACTCCCGGCCACCACAAGAGGGCGCCAGTTCCCCGTTCTCTCACTGAAGAAGGCCGAAAAGCCGCGGCCTCAATTTTCGGACGGCGCGGAAGTCCGTGCACTCGGTGAGTGGTTGGTGGGCGCAGAAGGGACAGGACACCTCTTGCAGTGCACCCCAGGTGTCAGGTCGCTAATTCTAGTCGCCAATGCGACCTGGTGCCCGGGGTTTGTCGAGCCCTGATTTAGGGGACCAAAAAAGTTGATTGCGGCCCTATCTGCATATGTTACAGTGAGATACACCCATTGCGTACTGTTCTATTGCGCCGTGCAATAAAAAAACTATTTAGGGGACCAAAAGAGTTTATTGCTGCCCTGTCCGCATATGTTACAGTGACATACACCCATTGCATACTGTTCTATTGCACCATGCAATAAAAAAAAATATTTAGGGGACAAAAGAGTTTATTGCTGCCCTGTCCGCATATGTTACAGTGACATACACCCATTGCATACTGTTTTATTGCACCTTGCAATAAAAAAAACTATTTAGGGCAGGGCTTGACAAATTTTCCTGAAATCTAGGAGCCATTTTCTTTTTTTAAACAAATAACCAAAAGGGACGCAAAAGGGATAGGACACCTCTTGCAGTGCACCCCAGGTGCCAGGTCGCTAATTCTAGTCGCCAATGCGACCTGGTGCCCGGGGTTTGTCGAGCCCTGATTTAGGGGACCAAAAAAGTTGATTGCGGCCCTATCTGCATATGTTACAGTGAGATACACCCATTGCGTACTGTTCTATTGCGCCGTGCAATAAAAAAACTATTTAGGGGACCAAAAGAGTTTATTGCTGCCCTGTCCGCATATGTTACAGTGACATACACCCATTGCATACTGTTTTATTGCACCTTGCAATAAAAAAAACTATTTAGGGCAGGGCTTGACAAATTTTCCTGAAATCTAGGAGCCATTTTCTTTTTTTAAACAAATAACCAAAAGGGACGCAAAAGGGATAGGACACCTCTTGCAGTGCACCCCAGGTGCCAGGTCGCTAATTCTAGTCACCAATGCGACCTGGTGCCCGGGGTTTGTCGAGCCCTGATTTAGGGGACCAAAAAGTTGATTGCGGCCCTGTCTGCATATGTTACAGAGAGATACACCCATTGCGTACTGTTGAATCGCGCCTTGCAATAAAAAAAAAAACAACTTAGGGGACCAAAAAAGTTATGTTACAGTGACATACACCCATTGCATTCTGTTCTATTGCGCCGTGCAATAAAAAAAAACTATTTAGGGGACAAAAGAGTTTATTGCTGCCCTGTCTGCATAAGTTACAGTGACATACACCCATTGCGTACTGTTGTATTGAACCTTGCAATAAAAAAACTATTTAGGGCAGGGCTTGACAAATTTTCCTGAAATCTAGGAGCCAGCTAAAAAAGTTAGGAGCCGTTTTTTTTTTTTTTAAACAAATAACCAAGCTTTATTTCCAAAAAATAACATACTAAATTTACACATAAAGATGACTAGAACCCCACTCTCCTCTATAGCGCAATCGGATGGAAACAGACTGTCTGTCTGTTTCCATCCGATGCCATCTGATCCGATCCACAGGATGGATAGAAAACAGAACCACCATCTGTCTGTTTTTGGCAGACAGGATCAAATGGCAGCAGATTACCGCTCCATAAAGGAGACTGAAGGGTCCGATTAGGTCTGCCTGAGAAACTGACAGGCGGACCTGATCAGACAACTGTGTGAACGTGGCCTTCGGCTGTGGCATGGCGATGAGGAAAAAAAATTATATTATTATATAATATAATTTTTTTTATAATAATTATTTTTCTATTTTTTTTCAAATTATTTTTTATTTTTTTTTATAATTGAAAAAAGTAAATTAATAATAATAATAATAATAATAATAATAATAATAATAATAATAATAACCACACTCCCTGTCCACTTACCTTTTAAGCAAAGGTAAGTGGACAGGGAGATGAAGCCTGCAAAAACTTCCCTCTCATCTCCTCTTGGGGAAGGAGATGGACAGGCAGGGGAAACAGCCATTAGTTACTGCTTGTCAAACTCCCGGCCACCACAAGAGGTCGCCAGTTCCCCATTCTCTCACTGAAGAAGGCCTAAAAGCCGCGGTCTCAATTTTCGGACGGCGCAGAAGTCTGTGCACTCGGTGAGTGGTTGGGGGGGTGCAAAAGGGACAGGACACCTCTTGCAGTGCACCAAAGGCGCCAGGTCGTTAATTCTAGTCGCCAATGTGACCTGACACCCGGGGTTTGTTGAGCCCTGATTTAGGGGACCAAAAAAGTTGATTGCAGCCCTGTCTGCATATGTTACAGTGAGATACACCCATTGCGTACTGTTGAATTGCACCTTGCAATAAAAAAACTATTTAGGGGACAAAAAAAGTTGATTGCGGCCCTGTCTGCATATGTTACAGTGATATACACCCATTGCGTACTGTTGTATTGTGCCGTGCAATAAAAAAACATTTAGGGGCAAAAAAGTTTATTGCGGCTCTGTCCACATATGTTACAGTGACATACACCCATTGCGTACTGTTGTATTGCGCCTTGCAATAAAAAACTATTTAGGGGACCAAAAAAGTTGATTGCGGTCCTGTCTGCATATGTTACAGTGAGATACACCCATTGCGTACTGTTGAATTGCACCTTGCAATAAAAAAACTATTTAGGGGACAAAAAAAGTTGATTGCGGCCCTATCTGCATATGTTACAGTGATATACACCCATTGCGTACTGTTGTATTGTGCCGTGCAATAAAAAAAAAACATTTAGGGGGCAAAAAAGTTTATTGCGGCTCTGTCCGCATATGTTACAGTGACATACACCCATTGCGTACTGTTGTATTGTGCCTTGCAATAAAAAAACTATTTAGGGGACCAAAAGAGTTTATTGCTGCCCTGTCTGCATATGTTACAGTGACATACACCCATTGTGTACTGTTGAATCGCGCCTTGCAATAAAAACAACTATTTAGGGGACAGAAAGATATTAAATTGGGGCTTAGTCTGTATCCGTACGTGAGAGATACACTCGTTGTATACTGTTGTTCTAGTCCGCTATTCAATAAACACCCATTTAGGGAAAAAATATTACATTGCGGCTTAGTCTGCATATTTTACTGTGAGATATACTTGTTGTATACTGTTGTTCTAGTCCGCTATTCAATAAACACCCATTTAGGGAAAAAATATTAAATTGCCGTCTAGTCTGTATCTGTACGTGTGAGATACACCCGTTGTATACTGTTGTATTGCGCCTTGCAATGAAAACCCATTTCGGGGAAGATCCAAAATTCGATAAATATGAGGAGAAGGTCAAATAAGGGACATGGCCTGGGTCGTGGTGTTGCTTGTGGAGCTCCTGTTGCAAGGAGAGGACGTGGTCGATCTGTGCCAGCTACACGCACAGGTGAAACACCTTTCTCAGCTGCGAGTAGGCAACAGAACCAGCATCAGTATTTGGCAGGGCCTAATGTGCCTCTACAAATGTTGAGGCCAGAACAAGTACAGGCGATAGTAGATTGGGTTGCTGACGGTGCCTCCAGTTCCTTCACATTGTCTCCCACCCAGTCTTCTGCTGAAAGGTCAGAGTTGGCACCTGCAGCTGATGTCCATCAATCTGTCACCGCACCCCCTTGCAAATCAGCCAAGCAGTCTAAACCCCAATTCATGCAGAAATCTCTTCTTTTTGATTACTCTGTTAGCATGGTTTCCCAGGGCCATCCACCTAGCCCTGCCCCAGAAGTGGAAGAGATTGAGTGCACCGATGCCCAACCACTTATGTTTCCAGATGAGTACATGGAAGGACCATTTCCAGGCCTTTGAAATGCTGTCATTCCGGCTGGCGGAGACGCAGAGTTTTAAGAGCCTTATGGTGGTGGCTGTCCCACAGTACGTCGTGCCCAGCCGCCACTACTTTTCCAGGCAAACCATCCCTTCCCTGCACAACCAAGTGGGTTACAAAATCAGGTGTGCACTGCGCAACGCTATCTGTGGCAAGGTCCACCTAACTACGGATACGTGGACCAGTAAGCACGGTCAGGGACGTTATATCTCCCTAACAGCACACTGGGTAAATGCAGTGGCAGCTGGGCCTGAATCGGATAGCAGTTTGGCGCATGTCCTTCCACCACGAGGATTGCAGGGCACTTCAGTTTGCCTCCTGTTCCTAACTTCTCCTACTCCGCTTCCTCATCCTCTACTGCCTCTTCTTCCGGTCAGCGTAACACCTTCACCACCAACTTCAGCACAGCCAGGGGTAAACGACAGCAGGCAGTTTTAAAGCTTGCCTGTTTGGGTGAAAAACCACACACCGCGCAGGAGTTGTGGAGGGGCATTGAACTGCAGACTGATGAGTGGTTGCTGCCAGTGAGCCTCAAGCCCAGCCTGGTGGTGTGCGATAACGGGCGAAATCTCATAGCAGCTCTGGGCCTAGCCGGTTTGACACACATCCCTTGCTAGGCTCATGTGCTGAATTTGGTGGTAAAGGAGGTTCCTTAGAAAATACCCCAATATGTCAGAGCTGCTGCACAAAGTGCGGGCCATCTGTGCGCACTTTCGGCATTCTCACCCTGCTGCTGCTCGCCTGTCAGCGCTGCAGCGTAAATTCGAAATTCCAGCTCACCACCTCATATGTGACGTGACCACAAGGTGGAACTCCACCTTGCACATGCTGGCCAGACTGTGCGAGCAGCAGCAGGCCATAGTGGAGTTTCAGCTGCAGCACGCACACGTGAGTCACTCTGCGGAACAGCACCACTTCACCACCAATAACTGGGCCACCATGCGAGACCTGTGTGCCTTGTTGCGCTGTTTCGAGTACTCCACCAACATGGCCAGTGCCGATGACGCCGTTCTCAGCTTAACTATCCCACTTCTATGCCTTCTTGAGAAAACACTTCGGACGATGATGGAAGAGGATGTGGCACAGGATGAGGAGGAGGAGGATGAAGAGGTAACATTTTCAAGGCTTTCAGGGCAGTCATACGCAAGTGGCTCCGAGGGTGGGTTCCTGCACACACAAACGCCACGGACACAATTGTCCAGCAGAGGCACAGTCCTGGAGGATGACGAGGATGAGGAGGAGGAGATGGAGGAGGATATGGAACCATGTTCACAGCAGGGTGGCACCAAGGCCAGCTCATGGCCATCACTGGTGCTTGGCTGGGGGGATACGGAGGACACAGAGGATACACCTTCCACAGAGGACAGCTTTTCGTTGCCTCCGGACAGCCTGGCACACATGAGCGATTACATGCTGCAGTGTCTCCGCAACAACCGCCGAGTTTCCCACATAGTAACTTGTGCTGATTACTGTGTGGCCACCCTGCTGGATCCCCATTACAAGGACAATGTACCGTCCTTAATTCCCTCACTGGAGCGTGATCGCAAGATGCGTGAGTACAAGCGCACGCTGGTAGACGCGCTGCTGGTGGCATTCCCACCTGACAGCGTGGGCACAGTGGAAGCACAAGGCCAAGGCAGGGGAGGAGGAGGAAGAGGTCAGCAACGCTGCCAGGGCACCACCAGCACCTCAGAAGGCAGTGTTAGGATGGCCGACATGTGGAAAAGCTTTGTCAGCATGCCACAACCAGCAGCTGATATGGAACGTCTTAGCAAGAGGCAGCATTTCACTAACATGGTGGAGCAGTATGTGTGCACACGCCTAGACGTACTGAATGACGTGTCTGCACCCTTCAACTTCTGGGTGTCTAATTTGGGCACATGGCCTGAGCTTTCCCTTTACGCCTTGGAGGTGCTGGCCTGCTCTGCAGCCAGTGTATTATCTGAACGGGTATTTAGCACGGCTGGGGGCGTTATCACAGACAAGCGCAGCCGCCTGTCCAGAGCCAATGTGGACAATCTCACGTTCATTAAAATGAACCAGGCATGGATCCCACAGGACTTGTCCGTACCTTGTGCAAAATAGTCATGTATACCGGCCTTACCCAGCCATTGCTGGATTTGATATTTCTTACTCTTTTGGGGTGTACCCCAATTAAATTTTTTTTTTTTTTTTATTAAAAACCAGCGTTGGCTACCTCGTCCTCCTCCTCCACTGCCGCCGCCGCTTCCACCTACACCGTCATATCCACTGCCATATCCTCCTCCACCTCAACCTCCTACTCCATATGGGCCTCGTCCTCCTCCTACATCATTCAAGGGTACCAGCTGCGCACCGTCCTACGCAAACCTTTATTTAGGAGCCTGGGAGCAGGAGTTCCTAGCGAAGGAGGAAAATGCACCATACACAGACAAGATACTAGTCTGGCAACGATACATTGATGACATCCTGATTGTTTGGACAGGGTCGGAGGCTCAAATTGAAGACTTTCAGAAAACCCTCAACAAAAACATGTATAATATGTTCTTTACACTAAATTATAGTAGAAATAAAATGCCATTCCTGGACACGTGGATATATAAAGAAGACGATGGCACTGTGACAACTACGCTATACAGAAAGGAAACAGCAGGGAACTCAATATTGCACGCCACCAGCTTTCATCCGACCCCATTGAAAAAGGCCATCCCTTACAGCCAGTATCTTAGGATAAAACGAAACTGTACCAAGACACAGGACTTCCAGAAGGAAGCAGATCTTCTCACTTCTAGACTTCTAGAGAGAGGTTACTCAAAATCATCTTTGAGAAAGGCATTTAACAAAGTGCGAACGAAAGACAGACAAGAACTGCTGTTCAAAAAACGGGAAGCGGACCCAAAGAACAAAGAAAAAACCCGGTTGATTATGAGATACACCAACGAGCATGAAAAGATCAAAAAAAATCCTAAAAAAAACACTGGACCATCCTACAAGAAGACCCTACGGTTAAAGGGTTTATAACAGACAATCCCCCTATAACATATAGAAAGGCAGGCTCAATTAAATCTGAGTTGATACACAGCGAATTCAAGGAAGGTTCACGAAAGGACCCCTGTAAAGTGAAGGGCACATACCCTTGTGGCTCATGTGACCAATGTAAGGTCATCAAAAAATGTCAAAATACTATTCTACCGAACGGGGAGGAGTTCCAACCTAAACATTACGCAAATTGTCATACTAAAGGGATAGTGTACCTAATGAGGTGCGAATGTAAATCATTTTATGTAGGAAAAACAAAGCAGGAGTTTGGCAAAAGGATAAATAAACACGTCAACAACATGGAGATGTGTAACTTCTACCAGCCGCTCGGAAGGCACGTAGCATACAAACACGGATATCACATGCCAGAGATATCCTTCATGGCACTCGAAAGAATACACATCCCGAGGCGGGGGGGGGGGAGACTGGAACAAAATCCTACTCCAGTTAGAAATGCGGTGGATTAAACGCCTAAAAGCCACCACACCGCCAGGATTGAACGAATCGGAAAGTTACCGCCCCTTCCTAGAAGGTTTCTCGTCAGCAGATCCATACAACAGAGGGAGGTACACCAACCTCAAGAAACACAGAGAGGTTATACACTAAACCCCTTGGTGAGTAGCACACAGATCCAACAATGAATCTGTAAGTAAATACTCTGCAAACTGTCTACATATCCTAACATACTAAATGTCTAAAAAATGCAAATTAGATCAATTGGATCAATTGGATGCATGCCTGACAAAAACGGGATCCATCCCTGATAAACACTCAACCTTATTCAAACCGTAAGTCAAATATTTACACAACAGAAACACAGATATAGACTATTAAAACCATCACCACTCTAAATGAAACAACTTATTTTGCAGGAAGTGGCTTTGGTTCTCGCTGTTGGCTAATGATGCATACAAAAACCATACATGGAACAAAAAAACAATATGTACGTATATTTATTCTTCACCACATTGATTAATATCAGTGGTTAATTTAATTGTGAAACTAATTTATTTGTAAAAATATTACAGAATTGGTGACCACCCTTGAAAAAGGCTAAAGAGGAAGCCGAAACGCGTAGGAGAAATCTCTACTGAGATTATCCGAAATTGTCACCGATTTTCACATATGTCACACTATTTTCTGACTTTGGACACCCTCTCACCTGGGTCTATCACCCAAATATTCACAAACTGTACTTACTTGTAATATATCCAAGACATTAAAATATCCTTTGTTTTATCCAATGATATCCTAGAAAATATTTATACTTGCCTAAAAAGTCCCACCTTAACTTGGCCTGAGGTACCAACCCCCATACACACATCATTCAAGAAGATGATTATTTTTATTTTTCTGTTTATGTTCTTTTAAGTTATTTCCCTATCCACATTTGTTTGAGGAGCACTTGCCATGCTCTTAAGATGATTTTGCTGCCATTTACAGCCCTCTAGCCCTTTCCATGTGTGTTTTAGAGGCATTTTAGTGCTCAAAAGTTCTGGTCTCCATTGACTTCAATGGGGTTCGGGATCGGGACAAAGTTCGGGTTAAGTCCGGGTCACGAACCCGGACTTTTTTTTCAAGTTTTGTCGAATCCGATGAACCCGAACATCCAGGTGTTCGCTCAACTCTACTCACTGGCATTCCCCCTGACCTGGAAGTTTGTAAGATACTTCTGGAGCTTGAGGGTGGGAATAATGGGTATGAGGGTCTGGGTACTGCCCTGGTGGACATATGTCAATATATATATATATACACACAGTGCCTTGCGAAAGTATTCAACCCCCTTGAACTTTGCGACCTTTTGCCACATTTCAGGCTTCAAACATAAAGATATAAAATTGTCATTTTTTTGGGAAGAATTATAACAATTGGGACACAATCATGAAGTGGAACGAAATGTATTGGATATTTCAAACTTTGTTAACAAATAAAAAACTGAAAAATTGGGCGTGCAAAATTATTCAGCCCCTTTACTTTCAATGCAGCAAACTCTCTCCAGAAGTTCAGTGAGGATCTCTGAATGATCCAATGTTGACCTAAATGACTAATGATGATAAATAGAATCCACCTGTGTGTAATCAAGTCTCCGTATAAATGCACCTGCACTGTGATAGTCTCAGGAGGTCCGTTTAAAGCGCAGAAAGCATCATGAAGAACAAGGAACACACCAGGCAGGTCCGAGATACTGTTGTGGAGAAGTTTAAAGCCAGAATCGGATACAAAAAGATTTCCCAAGCTTTAAACCTCCCAAGGAGCACTGTGCAAGCGATAATATTGAAATGGAAGGAGTATCAGACCACTGCAAATCTACGAAGACCTGGCCGTCCCTCTAAAACTTTCAGCTCATACAAGGAGAAGACTGATCAGAGATGTAGCCAAGAGGCCCATGATCACTCTGGAGGAACTGCAGAGATCTACAGCTGAGGTGGGAGACTCTGTCCATAGGATAACAATCAGTCGTATACTGCACAAATCTGGCCTTTATGGAAGAGTGGCAAGAAGAAAGCCATTTCTTAAAGATATCCATAAAAAGTGTCCTTTAAAGTTTGCCACAAGCCACCTGGGAGACACACCAAACATGTGGAAGAAGGTGCTCTGGTCAGATGAAACCAAAATCGAACTTTTTGGCAACAATGCAAAACGTTATGTTTGGCGTAAAAGCAACACAGCTCATCACCCTGAACACACCATCCCCACTGTCAAACATGGTGGTGGCAGCATCATGGTTTGAGCCTGCTTTTCTTCAGCAGGGACAGGGAAGATGGTTAAAATTGATGGGAAGATGGATTGGGCCAAATACAGAACCATTCTGGAAGAAAACCTGATGGAGTCTGCAAAAGACCTGAGACTGGGACGGAGATTTGTCTTCCAACAAGACAATGATCCAAAACATAAAGCAAAATCTACAATGGAATGGTTCACAAATAAACATATCCAGGTGTTAGAATGGCCAAGTCAAAGTCCAGACCTGAATCCAATCGAGAATCTGTGGAAAGAACTGAAGGATACAGAAGTGTCGGCCAGTACAGGCCCCAAAAATTAGCCCACAGGCGTTCACCTGACAGCAAAGAACTTGGTATTCTGTGGCTGGAGGTACATTAGGCATTCACATGATAAATAAGTGTCAGCCATTACAGGCCCCTAAATTAGGCATTCAACGGACATAAAAAGCCTTTTATGCCGCTGTATTTACCTAAGACAGGGACCATGAATTGTTATGGGTGGTGGCGGATATTTGTGGGCTGTCATGAGGAATTTGAATCAAACATGGTCTACTGGTCACATGTGTTGAATTCCTCCGAGATCCATGCCTCATTCATTTTTATAAATGTGAGGTAGTCAACACTGTCGTGAGCTAGGCGAGTGCGCTTATCGGTCACTATCCCCTCTGCAGCGCTGAACGTCCTTTCGGACAGGACACTGGACGAGGGGCAAGCCAACAGTTCCATTGCTAATTCTGCAAGCTCTGGCCAGAGGTCAAGCCTGCCCACCCAGTAGCCCAGGGGTTCATCACTTCTCAGAGCATCCACATCGGCCGTTAACCCGATGTAGTCGGACACCTGTTGGTCTAGAGTACAGCTGTCGATGGGTCGGCTGAAAGAATAATCTCATATCAGAAGTGACCAACACATCTTCAAACCACCCTCTTCTTGCAGACGCTGCTGGATTGCTACCCGCAACTGTTTCTCTGGGAGTGGAAATTCTTCTGCCAGCGCACACAAAAGCAGAATGCAGCATTTCCCGAAGCAAGGCCCGGAAGTTCCTCTGTGATAGTGGTAACATTTCCACCATTTTTTGTTTGCACCGGCTATCTAAGTACGTTGCCACCCAGTACAGGTCCCTGCCCTTTATGCTTTTTATAAGGGGGTCCCCCTTAAAACACTGGAGCATGAAGGCCCCCATTTGCACTAAACTGGAAGCAGTGTAGTGGCCTGACTCCTGCTCATCATCCAGGATAATGTCGTCCTCGTTCTCCTCCCCCCATCCACGGACAACGCTAGGGATCTCAGAAAGGTTTAACGTATGCTCTTCTTGCTCCTCCTCATCCGCCCCGGCACCATCCTCCTCTGACTCCTCTTCAGACTCCTATTGTTGACTTGTCTCATATGGAGTAGCCCCCCCTGGGAATTCATCCAGCATTGCTACTACCTCATCTTCCCACTCCTGCTCCTCGACGGCTTGATCAATGACACGACGCAATGCACGCTCCAGAAAGAAGGTGTAAGGTACGATGTAACTGATGGCGCCCTGGCTGCAACTGACCAGTTTGGTGATGTCATCAAATGGCCGCAGAAGTCTGCATGCGTCATGCATGAGCAGCCACTGGCGCTGTGAAAAAACCCAAGCTCCCCTGAACCTGTCCTGCCGCAGAGTTCGTACAGGTAGTCGTTAACTGCACATTTCTGCTGGAGCAGCCTATCAAGCATATACAAGGTTGAGTTCCATCGCATTGGGCAGTCACAAAAAAACATCTGACGGGCAGGTTGTGTCGCTGCTGAATGTCAGCAAGGCGAGCCATGGCTGTGTAAGATCTTCTGAAATGGGCCGAGATTTTCCTGGCCTGCTGCAAGACGTCCTGGACCCCAGGGTATTTGAAAATGAATCACTGCACGACCAAGTTCAGGACATGTGCTATGCATGGCACGTGTGTTATTTTGCCCTGTTTCAGCGCGCTCAGCAGATTGGCAACGTTGTCGCACACCACTTTACCAACTGTCAAATTGAGCGGTGTTAGCCACTGATCTGCCTGTGAACGCAAAGCTGAAAGGAGTGCAGGACCAGTGTAGCTCCTGGCTTCCAGGCACAACAGACACAGCACAGCATGGCAACGTCTTACCTGGCATGTCGAATAGGTTCTGGGGATCTTGGGCGGTGCAGCGGAAGAGACGGTAGCATTGGAAAAGGAGGAGTCATTCGAGGAGGAGAGGAAGGATGGAGGAGGAGAAGAAGAGGCAGGCCTGCATGCAATCTGTGGCAGTAAAGCCAAATCTACACGGGTGCCACTGGTTACATTCTTGACGGCCATAAGAAGGTTCACCCAGTGGGCAGTAAAAGTTATATACCTTCCCTGCCCATGTTTGCTAGACCACGTGTCTGTGGTCAGATGTATCTTGGAACCGACACTGTGTGCCAGAGATACATTCACTTGCCGCTGAACATGGCCATATAGCTCTGGGATGCCCTTCTGTGAGAAATATTTCCTTCCTGGGACCTTCCATTGTGGTGTTCCAATGGCCACAAATTTTCTAAAGGCCTCCGAGTCCACCAGTTTATATGGCAGTAGTTGGCAGGCTATCAGTTCCGACAAGCCAGCGGTCAACCGTCATCATCTTTTTACACTCCAACATTTCGGCCACGGAAGCCTGCCTTTTTCCAGAAAAACTTGAGGACGGCATGATGGAAGGTGGAGTGGAGGACAATTGTGAGGAGAGAGGAGAAGGAAAAGGAGAAGAGACTGGACGGTGAGAGCCTGGAGTGGGGCTTTGTGGTTTCTGATGGCGTTGCCCCGACTGGGCTCGGTGATGGGAGTCCAGGTGCCTTCTTAAGGTGGTCGCTCCTAGGTGAGTGTTGGGCTTACCGCAAATTATGCGTTGACTGCAAAGGCTGCAGATGGCAACACTATTGTCAGCAACGGACAGGTTAAAGAAAGCACACACTGCGGAGCAATGTGCCAGCGTCCTGGGAGCACCAGATGTGACCGTACATGGTTGATGGCTCGCTCCTGATACATTACCAGTCTGGTTTGTCCCTCCTGTGCAATGCAAGTTCAGCCTGCTTCTCCTCCCTATCTGCTGGTCCATCTCTCCCTCTGAACTCCCCTCCTCTTCCTCACTTGTGGGCACCCACGTGACGTCCATAGACACGTCATCATCGACGTGACCTTCCCCACCACTAACATTTGAGATCTCGGAGTAGGCAGCATCAGTGGGGACCAACCTCCTTGGGCTGATCTGGGTACTGTTGTTAGACTGCTGAGTGGCGGCTTTTGCTACCTCCTCTTCCTGATCCAATGCCAACAATGGCTGCGCATTGCAAATGTATTGTGATGGATCGGAAAATAATTCCTGTGACTCAAGCGGAGGGTATATGGTAGTGGTGTTGGTGGTGGTGTCTTTGCAGGTGCAAACAGCAGAGAGTGAAGAGGGCGCAGATAGAGAGGATGAGGAGGGTGCAGAAGAGGAAGACTGAGTGAGCCACTCAACCAAGTCTGGTGCGTCCTTTGACGTAATCGAAAGCACCTTCTGCAACTTCCCACTTTGGCTCCGGCCTGGTGCTCCTGCCCTACCCCTACCACCCCTGCGGAAGGGCCTGCCTCTTCCTCTGCCTGTCATTTTTTAGATGACCCTCTGACAAAAGTCTCTAGAGAAGCGCAGTATAGGTGGAAGAAGGTATATAACACCCCGCTTCAATCTGTCGTTTTGGAAGGCCACTGGTTTATCACACCAGTTATGAAAAATATTTTCTAGTAACTTTTGTCACTGTGTCTAGCAGAGTTAACGCAGCGAAAGAGGAAAAATTTATGCAGAACCCAAATACACTATTATGAAAGTATAACACCCTGCTTCAATCTGCCATTTTGGGGGGCCACTGGTATATCACACCAGTTTTAAAAACATTTTCCCAGTAACTTTTGTCACTGTGTGTAGCAGAGTTAACGCAGCGAAAGAGGCAAAATTTCTGCAGTACCCAAATACACTATTATGAAAGTATAACACTCTGCTTCAATCTGTCGTTTTGGGGGGCCACTGGTCTATCACACCAGTTTTAAAAACATTTTCCCAGTAACTTTTGTCACTGTGGGTAGCAGAGTTAACGCAGCGAAAGAGGCAAAATTTCTGCAGTACCCAAATACACTATAATATTCTTTCTATATTAGAAAGTATATTATAAGTGTATTATACCCCTATATACTGCACACCAAACAATAGTACACCTATACCAGTCCTTGAAAGGTTTTTTGTGGACCTATTACCGAGCGATCTGTGTCACTAACAGCCTGTCCCTGCTCCCCACAGCAACCTCTCCCTACACTGACAAAAGACAGAAAATAGATAGTACACCTATACCAAATACCAGTCCTTAAAAGGACTTTTGTGGACCTATAACCGAGTGATCTGTGTCACTCACTTACAGTCTGTCCCTGCTCCCCACAGCAAACCTCTCCCTACGCTGACAAAAGACAGAATATAGATAGTACACCTATACCAAATACCAGTCCTTAAAAGGACTTTTGTGGACCTATAACCGAGCGATCTGTGTCACTGACAATCTGTCCCTGCTCCACACAGCAAACCTCTTCCTACACTGACAAAAAGCAGAATGTAAAATGGCAGCCAGATCAGGTCTATTTATAAGGTAGGGGGTATGTCCATGTGCTGAAATGTCTCAATTGGCTGTCCTGTACCACCTGGTGGATGTGTCATGGGTCAAAGTTCTTCACAATGTAAAAGAATATGGCCACCGTGAACATCGCCACATGATCGGCAGACAGCGAACGAGCAAAGTTCGCTGTGAACCGATCGCCGGGCAAACCGCAAGGCAATCTCTAGTTAGAAATGCTCCCACCTTCTGGGAGGCCTCCCGTCGAATACCTCCTCTGCGCTTTGACATTTCTTACATAGGTAAGGGGCAGGGCCACCTAGCTATGTCACCCGATAGCACCGCCCTTTCTGACATCATGGACTGGTGCATGATATAATAAATGTCAAAGCAGAGAGGAGGCATCCAGCGGGAGGCCTCCTAAGAGGCAGGTGTGTTTTTTATTTATTTTTTTTATTTATCGGGTCTGGCAGATGGCCTGACTGACAATGGATTTACATCGAGGGACAATATTTTTTTATTTCTTAAAAATTTATCAAAAACTGTGTCTTGTGTTTATTACTTTTTGCCACTTCTTTGGAGAATGGGTTCGCTCATCCCTATTAAAAATTAACATTTATCTATACAGGTCTATGGGATTATAAGAGAAGACAAAAACATAAAACGTACTGACCGGCTTTTGGATCCTCCACTGGTAACTGAATGTGGGAAGTCTTTATATCAGCGTAGATAATCGTGGTTGGTTCTGTTATAAACACAAGACAAGTCTGATACAACAATCTTATAACTTTCATAACACAACTTCTGGTGGGTAAAAGGTATTTTATACAATATATAAAAAAATTTTTCTAGAAATTAAACTGTATGAATTTAGGAACCTTGGAATTAATATTGGAACTGTATGTTTTACCACTAACAATTTTGCAATTTTTTTTCGGATATTCTGTAGACCAAACTGACAACTTTTTGACCGCAGAGTCACCTGCCACCCTATCGTTAACCTGACATGCAAACCTGTTGGACTTAATACCCAACGGCAGCGCTAGACTTCCTTCATCAGCATCAGCCAAGGGCACTGTCAAAGGCAGACCAGCTGTCATGGTCAGGGGTCAGGCTCAGAGACCAGTAGCTTTACAAGTAGAGAGACTCCCACTGGCCAGCTGGATAGGCACAGCAGGAGGTCACCCTGGCAGAGCTCATCCAAGGTGCAGAGTCTAAGCACTAACCAGTGTTCACCAGAACTCCTTAAGGTGGAGATGAGTTTTGCTGTGCGTTAGTATCAGGTTTCAGTCCTCAGGATCGAGGGTTCAGTAGAAGATATAGCAGGTAGGGATCAAGCATTAGCATAGTCAGGGAACAAGCCAAAGGCCAGTAACACGTTGTCACAGGTTGGAATCAAGCAGAAGTGTAGTCGAGGAACAAGCCATAGTTCAGTAATGAGTGATAATGAACATACAGACAGCAGCAGAAGTGACAAGAGTGTGGTATTAGTTGGAGAGAGCACAATATTCTGGAAAACAGGAAGTGCAGAGACATGGCCTAAAACAGGTAGTTAACCTCCCTGGCGGTATGATTATGTCAGGAATTCTGTACCAAAAGCGGTACAATTTTTTGTATGGAAATTTGGCGTTATGTATTATAGGCCTACAATTCTTTGTAATTACTGACTTAAACCTGACCAAAACAAGACTCTAGTAGACATCCCAGATGTGATAAAAATTGAAAACACAAACGCATGAATTATAATCAAATCAATAATATAATTTTATTATATAATATATATATATATATACATATACACACTGTGGGAGATTAGCTCACAGGGATCACCTTTCACAGGAACTTAAGGCCAGCACGCAGGTAGTTTCTTTAAAGTCTGGTGGATTGCCAGCTTTATTTCAGCAGAGGTTTGCAAAGATACAAAAACAACAAAATAAAATAAATCCTTGCCGTCCGGCGCTAAACTAAACAACGGTTTTCCTCACTATACAGTGTGGGGCTGGTCCCCATCACCCACAAAAACACATAGTAAAGCAAACCTGTTCTTTTGAAAGTCCACACAGAGCTCCTCTGAGGGATTCCCTCCTGAGTCTCAGGCAGGCCAGAGCATTTCTGTGCTCTTTTCCTGTTAATTTAAAGTCCACCTGAGCATGGACTCGGGTAACTCACAATCTCTGGACTGGAACCTAGCCTGTCACAGAGGCTGGAAAAACCCGGGCCGGATTCCGGTTCAGTCTCTCACCACAGAACGTATGCGAGGTGAAATATAGCGATTATCTACTATCTCACCTCGCATACCGTCACATATCCTCCCCCTCTGCTCAAGCGCTGGCGATTAAGCAATAGACCCAATCATACAGTGCATGCGGGAGAGGGCATCCGCATTGTTTTGGAGCTTGCCCGGCCTATGCTCTACTGTAAATTTGAACGGCTGTAGAGCCAGGAACCATCTTGTCACGCGGCCATTTTTCTCCCTGTTGTCACACATCCACTTTAGGGGAGCATGGTCAGTGACCAACTTAAACGACCTCCCCAACAAGTAATACTTCAGGGAGTCCAAAGCCCACTTAACAGCAAGACATTCCTTCTCAACAATAGCATAGTTTTTTTCATGCTTGTTTAGCTTTTGGCTCAGGTATACAACCGGGTGCTCCTCACCACCTCTGTTCTGGGATAGAAACATAGAATGTGTCGGCAGATAAGAACCATTTGGCCCATCTAGTCTGCCCAATATATCTGAATCCTATGAATAGTCCCTGGCCCTATCTTATATGAAGGATAGCCTTATGCCTATCCCATGCATGCTTAAACTCCTTCACTGTATTTGCAGCTACCACTTCTGCAGGAAGGTTATTCCATGCATCCACTACTCTCTCAGTAAAGTAATACTTCCTCATATTACTTTTAAACCTTTGCCCCTCTAATTTAAAACTGTGTCCTCTTGTGGTAGTTTTTCTTCTTTTAAATATGCTCTCCTCCTTTACCGAGTTGATTCCCTTTATGTATTTAAAAGTTTCTATCATATCCCCTCTGTCTCTTCTTTCTTCCAAGCTATACATGTTAAGGTCCTTTAACCTTTCCTGGTAAGTTTTTTCCTGCAATCCATGTACTAGTTTAGTAGCTCTTCTCTGAACTCTCTCTAGAGTATCTATATCCTTCTGGAGATATGGCCTCCAGTACTGCGCACAATACTCCAAGTGAGGTCTCACCAGTGTTCTGTACAGCGGCATAAGCACTTCTCTCTTTCTACTGCTTATACCTCTCCCTATACATCCAAGCATTCTGCTGGCATTTCGTGCTGCTCTATTACATTGTCCTCCCACCTTTAAGTCTTCTGAAATAATTACTCCTAAATCCCTTTCCTCAGATACTGAGGTCAGGACTGTGTCAAATATTCTATATTCTGCCCTTGGGTTTTTACGTCCCAGGTGCATTATCTTGCACTTATCCACATTAAATTTCAGTTGCCAGAGTTCTGACCATTTTTCTAGTTTTCCTAAATCCTTTTCCATTTGGCTTTTCCCTCCAGGAACATCAACCCTGTTACATATCTTTGTGTCATCAGCAAAAAGACAAACCTTACCATCGAGGCCTTTTGCAATATCACTTATGAAGATATTAAACAAAATTGGTCCCAGTACAGATCCCTGAGGTACCCCACTGGTAACATGACCTTGTTCTGAATGTTCTCCATTGACTACAACCCTCTGTTGTCTGTCACTCATAGTACAGCACCTAGGCCCACCTCGGAGGCGTCAGTCTGTACCACAAACTCCTTTGTGAAGTCCGGAGTCACCAGCACCGGCAGTCCACAAAGGGCCTGCTTTAACCTCTGAAACGCCTCCTCCGCTTCAGGATTCCATTTGACCATGACCGACCCTCTACCCTTCGTTAGGTCAGTCAGAGGGGCGGCAATGGTGGCAAAGTTAGGTATAAACCGCCGGTAATACCCCGTAATGCCTAGGAAGGCCCGAACTTGTTTTTTTGTTTACCGGTTGGGGCCACTTTTGAATTGCCTCAATCTTATTGGTCTGAGGCTTGACCAGTCCCCGACCAATAACATACCCAAGGTATTTGGCCTCCTCCAGGCCTATGGCACACTTTTTTGGGTTGGCCGTGAGACCTGCTTCCCTAAGGGAATCTACCACTGCTTGTACTCGGGGCAGATGCGAGTCCCAATCTAGGCTATGGATGACCACATCGTCCAAATAAGCAGCTGCGTATGAGCGATGTGGTCTCAAAGTTTTGTCCATCATTCTCTGGAAGGATGCAGGGGCCCCATGCAGACCGAAAGGCATCCGCTTGTATTGAAACGAGCCCTCAGGAGTGGAAAAGGCAGTCTTCTCTTTGGCTGATTCAGTTAGGGGTATTTGCCAATAGCCTTTCGTTAGATCTAGGGTTGTTATGTAGCGGGCCTGTCCCAACCTGTCCACGAGTTCGTCGACATCGGGTATGCGTCGAACTTGGATACACTGTTGAGTTTCCTAAAATCGTTACAAAACCTGATAGTGCCATCAGGTTTTGGGACCAATACTATGGGGCTCGACCACTCACTGTGGGACTCTTCTATTACATCCAACTCTAACATATTTTTTATTTCCTTTGCGACTGCCTCTCGCCTGGCCTCTGGGATTCTATATGGCTTTAAATTTACGCGAACCCCTGGTTCTGTCACTATATCATGCTGGATCACATTGGTCAGTCCAGGTAAGGGGGAGAAAAAGTCTCTATTTTTGTACACAAACCCCCTAACATCATTTTGTTGTGCCACCGACAGAGAATCTGTTATGGGGACGTCAGGTGTCACCAGCCTCCGGTCTGCTGGGGCCGGAGATGCAGCCAATAAAGTCTCTCTGTCCTTCCAGGGCTTTAAGAGATTCACATAATAAATTTGTTGTGGTTTCCTTTTCCCTGGTTGGTAGACTTTATAGTTGACCTCTCCTATCCTCTCGATAATTTCAAAGGGACCCTGCCACTTGGCTAGAAACTTACTTTCAACCGTGGGAACCAGTACCAACACTCTGTCCCCGGGGCTGAAAGTACGGACTCTGGCACCCCGATCATAGACCCTCCTCTGGGCCTCCTGCGCTCGCTCCATATGTTCTCATACCAGTGGCAGGACAGCAGCGATTCTATCTTGTATCAGGGAGATATGCTCTATGATGCTTCTATATGGGGTGGCCTCACCTTCCCATGTTTCTTTGCCAACATCCAGCAGCCCCCTGGGATGTCTACCATACAAGAGCTCAAAGGGAGAATAGCCTGTGGATGCTTGCGGAACCTCTCGTATGGAAAACATAAGATATGGGAGCAAAAAACCCCAATTTCTCCCATCTTTGTCAACCACCTTTTTTAGCATACTTTTCAAGGTTTTATTAAATCTTTCGACCAAACCATCCGTTTGGGGGTGGTAGACAGAGGTACGGAGATGGGAGATTTTATATAATCTACACAGTTCCTTGGTAACCCTGGACATAAATGGGGTGCCCTGATCGGTTAAGATGTCTTTTGGGATTCCCACTCGACTAAACACCTGGACTAACTCCTTGGCGATAGCCTTAGCGGAAGTGTTACGCAAGGGTATGGCCTCAGGATAGCGTGTCGCATAGTCTAGGATTACCAGAATATGCTGGTGACCCCGGGCAGACTTCACTACCGGCCCCACCAGGTCCATGCCGATCCTCTCAAAAGGAACCTCGATGATTGGTAGAGGGACCAGGGGACTGCGAAAATGGGGCGATGGTGCCGACATTTGGCACTCAGGGCATGATTCACAGTACCCCCTGACATCTGCATGCAACCCGGGCCAGAAAAATCTCTGGGTGATTCTCTCCCTGGTCTTTGATACCGAGATGTCCCCCCATTACATGACCATGGGCCAGGTCTAGGACCAACCTGCGGAAGGGTTTGGGAACCAGCAGCTGTTCAACCTCATCCTCTCCCCGTTTTATCACCTGATACAGTAAATTGTTTTTAATGGCCACGTAGGGAAAAGACACCGCCCAGTGAGGATCTACTGGTTCCCCATCCACCATCTTAGCGTTTTCTCTGGCTCTAAGGAGGGTGACATCTCGTAATTGCTCGGTACAGAAATCCTCTCTCCTGACTTCTAAGTCGGGTACCACATTCTGGCTACTCTCATTGTCAGGTCCAGAAATGTCCTCCTGTTCATTACCCTCTGGCTGGGAGCTAGCTTCCAGGTCCTCCGGCTCCCCAGCCATTACAGGGAAAGGAAGAGGATCTCCAGCTCCCTCGATTCCCCCAACAGGGTTTCCTTCCCTTTGGCAAAAAGGGTCTGGTGAGAGTTCCTGTGCTCCCGGAGCAGGGGGAGCTCTCTCCACCAGCCTCCCCTTGTTCTCCCACAACCTCCAAAAATGGGGGAAATCCCTCCCCACTAAAGCTTCATGAAGTAGCGAAGGCACCACCCCCACTGAATGGGTCACACTTCCCCAAGGGGTATCAACCTCAACCACTGCTGTCTGGTAGTCCCGAGTGTCCCCATGGATGCAAATGACCCCAATAGTGCTGGGGTGTAATTTTGTGGGATTTACACAATCACTTCTGACTAGGGTCACTACACTTCCAGAGTCTAGCAGGGCTGTGAGCGGCTTTCCATCCACTGCAATAACACACATTTGCTTTTCAATGCGACTCTGACATGAAGCAGTATATGCGACCTGTGCAAACAAAGATATGCGTCTTTTCCTATAAGCAAAATTGCATTGCATAGGTTCATCATTTATAGGACAGTTTGCAGCAATATGCCCAAATGCATGGCAGCGGACGCTGTATGTGCTCTATCCCCAGTCCTCTTAGTGGTCCCAAAGACCTTCCTGGCTTCTTTGACCAGTCTCCAGGCCTAGGACCAACAGTCTCATTAGCGGCAACAACAGTCTTATCTAGTTTCCCCATGCACCTGAACCCTGGAACAGTCTTACCAGAACCGCTGGGCGATCTTGCACCCCTAGACACACTGAAGTGGGGCGTAGACGGGTTCACCAAGTCCTCCGTAGCACTGTACCTCTCCACTAGGTCCACCAATTTGGTTGCAGTTTTGGGGTCCCCCTGTCCGACACACTTCCTCAGAGCAGCAGGGAGCGTGCGCAGGTACTGGTCCATTACCACACGCTCCACGATCTGGGGGCCCGTCAAGGTCTCTGGTTGCAACCACTTTTTGGTGAGGTGGACCAGGTCAAACATTTGAGAACGGGGTGGCTTGCTGCTGGAATAGGTCCACTGATGCACGCGCTGGGCCCGGACTGCCATGGTGACACCCAAGCGCGCGAGTATCTCTACTTTAAGAGTCTCATAGTCCTGGGCCTTATCTGGGTCCAGGTCAAAATACGCTTTTTGCGATTCTCCTGTCAGAAATGGGGCTAACAGACCCGCCCACTGTTCGTTTGGCCAACTTTCACAGACAGCGACTCTCTCAAAAGTCGCCAGGTATGCTTTCACATCATCGGCCGGTGTCATCTTTTGCAGGTGGTACGAGGCACGTACCAATTTTGGTTCAGCTAGTACAGGAGATGCAAATTCTTTCTTTAACTCCAGCAGAGCCTCTGCAAACTGCCGGTTCATCTCCTGCTGGGCTGCCTGATGTGCTGCAGCAACCTCCTGTTGTGCTGCCTGTTGTGCTGTAGCAACCTCCTGTTGTGCTCTAGCGGCCTCTGCGATTTGGCGGTTCATCTCCTGCTGGGCTGCCTGTTGTGCTGCCAGTTGTGCTGCAGTAGCCTCCTGTTGTGCTCTAGCGGCCTCTGCGATTTGGCAGTTTGTTTCTCGCTGAGCTGCATTGGCCTGTAGCAGGGCCTTTAGCATTTCCTCCATCTTTAGAAAGTGCCCGCTGAGTCCACCACGTGTGGGAGATTAGCTCACAGGGATCACCTTTCACAGGAACTTAAGGCCAGCACGCAGGTAGTTTCTTTAAAGTCTGGTGGATTGCCAGCTTTATTTCAGCAGAGGTTTGCAAAGATACAAAAACAACAAAACAATAAAATAAATCCTTGCCATCCGGCGCTAAACTAAACAACGGTTTTCCTCACTATACAGTGTGGGGCTGGTCCCCATCACCCACAACAACACATAGTAAAGCAAACCTGTTCTTTTGAAAGTCCACACAGAGCTCCTCTCTCAGATTCCCTCCTGAGTCTCAGGCAGGCCAGAGCATTTCTGTGCTCTTTTCCTGTTAATTTAAAGTCCACCTGAGCATGGACTCAGGTAACTCACAATCTCTGGACCGGAACCTAGCCTGTCACAGAGGCTGGAAAAACCCGGGCCGGATTCCGGTTCAGTCTCTCACCACAGAACGTATGCGAGGTGAAATATAGCGATTATCTACTATCTCACCTCGCATACCGTCACAATACATATATATATATGTGTATATATATATATATATATATATATATATATATATATATATATATATATATATATATATATATATATATATATATATACATACATATATACATATATATATATATATATATATATATAAAAATGTTATGTGTTTGTGTTTTGTGCAGCGTTTGAATTTCCCTCCATAGTTCCGCTTCCATGCAGCATTGCTGCTGCAGGGAATGGAACTAGGAAATCCTCATACCGACAGACGAGCGGCGGGGATCTCGGCTGGCGGTCACAGCAATGAGAGATCATCGCTGGATCGCCAGGAGAAGGTAAGACACACCGCTGCTCGCTCTGCACATTCACCCCGAACGTGACTCGGGAATACCGATAACAGCAGGAAAATTCTACCCCGAGTCACGCTCGGGGTTACCGCTAGGCAGGTTAAAGGAAGGAGCAAAAGACAAGGCAACAAAGTCCATACAATCAGACAGGAAGCTTTCCAGCATCTCAGGTGGGTCAGCAAGAAAATACATCTCCAGACGCGGCAGAGGTCGCAGGTTCAGACCTGGGTACTGATAGCAGGTGCTAATGGTTGAGCTAAAGCTGATGAGTACATCATATTAGACAGCTTTACATAATAGGGTGAGGCTATAAAATATCTTGGGTTAGCAAGGAGTTTTAGATCCCCAATAAAGTGTGTGTAAAAACTTTTTAAGTTTAAGATAGAGTAGGAAAGGGTAGGACTGCAAATAAAAAAAGACTCCCCTCTGGGGAGATTCACTGTTCTGTTTTTCCTGGTGACTATTGTCACTGAGACAGAAATTTAGCAGAAAACCAAAGTTTTAGAGTTTACATGAGCTTTTGCACACTACAAATTCCATTGCCCATGTAATAGTGATATGAGAGGAGTATGTCTGTAGTACAAGTCAGAGAAGCAGCCTGGTTCCTTCTATGGATACAGTGAAATGAGCGTAGCCACCTTAGAACAGGAAGTGGGGTATTTGCAGTATTACCAGGTAAAAATAAAGGAAAAAAATGGTATTGCTGTCTGTGCCCTGGTGACAAGTGTCCCCTGTGGAAGATGCACACGCACAGTAGTCATCAATGGATCTGCACTGCAGTGTACCACAAGGCACATGGTGCAGGTCTGTTTTTTCTGCTCAATTTATATCACTAGGCTGCCTTAGTGCAGTGTATGTTAATGCACAAAATACAACATGTGTGATGAAGCACCACCATAGAATGGTATACTGGGGTGGGGGTTAGTGAAATACCCTATGTCTAATAGAGTTGGGCAGAACACCCCCCAGTTAAGTTCGCACAAAAACTCCTAAACATCGCAAAAGTTAAGACCCAAATCGCAAGCATCATTAAAGTCTATGGAACTCGAACCTAAAAATTCAAAAGTCCCCAATTTGAAGGTTTATATGCAAAGTTATTGCCCATAAAAAGGGTATGGGGGCTTGGGTACTACCCTGGGGTACATGCATCAATGCAAACATTTTTGTTTTTAAAAAGATTGTTTTTAAAGGAGCAGTTATTTTTAATGATGCTTAAAGTGAAACAATAAAAATGAAAAATTCCTTTAAATATAGGGCCTGGGGGATCCTTAGTCTGCCTGTAAAGTGGCATATCTGTACTGTGTATAGAACCTGCTGCAGCAAAACTTACATAAAGAAAACATAAAGAAAAAAAATGACATTAAATACAATACCAATGCCGTCAAAAGGAAAATGTTAAAAAAAACAGCTTGGGGGTCCCCCACAATCCATACCAGGCCCTTTGGGTTTGGTATGGATTTTAGGGGGAACCCCACGCCAAAATTGAAAAAACAACAACGTGGGGTCACCCCAAAATCCACACCAGACCTTTATCCGAGCATGAAGCCCGGCAGGTCAGGAAAGGGGGGGGCCGAGTGAGTGCCCCCCCCCCCCTTGAACCACACCAGGCCACCCCCACACCAAAGCACCTTGTCCCCATGTTGATGAGGACAAAGGCCTCTTCCCGATACCCCTGGGCTGGGGTTGTGGGGGCCTGCGGGCAGGGGGCTTATCAGAATCTGAATATGGCCCCCAGAATCCCACCCTGTCCATGTGAATGAGAATGGGATACATAGTACTCCTACCCATTCACCAAAAAAGTGTCAAAAAGAAATAAAAACACACACGCAGTTTTTGACATTTCCTTTATTAACCACTTTACGACCACCCGCCGCAGTTATACTGCGGCAGGCAGCCGCTCCTGTGCAAACCGACGTAGGTATATGTCGGTCGCGCGCAGGCAGCTAGGGGGGAAGCCACTTTACGGGGCAGACGTCTTCGATTACCACCTGACACCTTCGATCGTTCCTCGCTGAAAGAGAAGAACAGTCAGCTGTTGTAAACACAGCCGACCGTTCTTCTCCCTGGAATGATCACAGAGCTGCTGTGATCCTTCTATATAGGAACACAGGTCTCTGTGATCATTTTACAAGCCACGCCCCCCCACAGTTAGAAACATGCCCCTAGGTACATATTTAACCCCTTGATCACCCACAGTGTTAACCCCTTCCCTGCCAGTATCATTATTACAGTAACAGTGCATATTTTTAGCACTGTAGTAATGTCACTGGTTCCCCCAAAAGTGTCAAAAATGTCAGTGAGGGGTTCGATCTGTCCGCCGCAATGTCGCAGTCCTGCAAAAAAACGCAGATCGCCGCCATTACTAGTAAAAAATATTAAAAAAACAATAAAAATGGCATAAATCTTTCCCGCAGTTAGTAGACGCAATAACTTTTGCGTAAACCAATCAAAATACGCTTATTGTGATTTTTTTTTTACCAAAAATATGTAGCAGAAAACAAATTGGCCTAAAATGTTAAACAATTTTGATTTTTTTTTTTTTGGGAACGTTATATAGCAGAATGTGAAAAATATTGTTTTTTTTTTTAGAATTGTCGCTCTTTTTTTGTTTATAGCGCAAAAAAATAAAATCACACAGGTGATCAAATACCACCAAAAGAAAGCTCTATTTGTGGGAAAAAAAGGACATCAATTTTATTTGGGTACAGCGTCGCACGACCGCGCAATTGTCCATTAAATTAGCACAGTGCCGAATCGCAAAATATGGCCTGGTGATTAAGGGGGCAAATCCTTCCGGTCCAGATGTGGTTAAAATAAAAAACAATGTCCCTTGATGTAGATCCATCATCAATCACAATGCCCGCCGCAACCCTAAGACTCGCAAAAAGGAAAAAAAACACTCTGACACTCTGACATGACGAAGGCTAACCATTATCCGCCTGGTCCGCCATCCGACTGGTAAGGGGCGGGACCACCTGGAGATATCACTTGCTGGCACCGCCACCGCGTGACATCAAGGATTGAAGCATGCTGGATCGTCTGACTGTTCCTAAAAAACTAAGGGTCGGGGCCACCCGATGTTGTCACCGGTTGACCCCGCCCTCTTGTGACTTCATCGACTGGGGCATGCTGGGTCCATGGCATCACAAAGGGCAGGGTCATCCATGTCATTGGGTGACCACACATCTTGGTTATTTAAGAACTTTCAAACAGTGGAAGCCTTTGGGTGCAGACCTCTTTTTTTTTTTTTTTTTTTTGGGTCGGAGATGGCGTTCAGCATAATTGACGCTGGATTTTTTTGTTGTTTTTTTTTTTTTAATAAAGAAATTGTCATAATCTCTCTGTGCTTATATTTATTTTTGACAGTTTTTAGTGAATGAGTAGGGTTGATGTAGCTAGCTGGCCTTGCCCCTTACCTATATAAGAAATGTCAAAGCACAGAAGAGGCAACTGGTGGGAGGCCTCCCAAGAGGCAGGAGTGTTTTTTTTTTTCGGGTCCAGCAGGCGGGCGATTGACGATGCATTTACAGCGAGGGACACTATTTTTATTTTTTATAAAGGATTTGTCAAAAACTGTCTCTTGTGCTTATTAATTGTTGCCACATTTTAGGTGAATGGGTAGGGGTATGAGGGCATGTGGCTTGGTATGATGCACTCTCTCGCCTCCCCTTTACTGGCCTGCCGGGCTGCATGCTTGGATAAGGGTCTGGTATGGATTTTGGGGGAGACCCTAACCATTCTTTTTTAAATTTTGGTATGTGGTTCCCCTTAAAATTTATACCAGACCCAAGGGGCCTGATATGGTTTGGGGGGGAACCCCACCCTGTTTTTTTATTTTTTACATTTTTCTATTGTTGGCATTGTTTTTGTTTTCATTCAGCTGTCAGCGGGGAAGCCCGTTGACAGCTGATAACTCATTGGTTGTTAGGGAAGCAGCGGCCGGCTTCCCAGTCTGCTCCCTAACAACCAGCTATCCACCATGCCCTGATGGGCTTTGCCCTAACAGTGCATAGAATGTCCTGTCGAGCAAGCTGATAAATCAGATGTTCACCAAATGGGTGATGCTCTGGGTGGACTTATGCATAAGTCTGAATCATTGACCAACACTGATGTCTGACATTAGCTTTATATAAATACATTTTTACACAATTGCAACCACTATTAACAAGCCTTTGAAACGAAATGGCAACCCACCACAAACAGTTTCTATCAAAACTTTTTTGGTGGTTGTTACAATTTTAAAGCTGGTTGAAAGTGGTTGAATATTCTTAAAAACTGGTCCTTTTAGGTCTGCTATTAGATTGTAAACTAGCATAGTTGTACAACTGTACAATATGTCCCTACTTTATAAATAAAGCATTATAAAAATATAAAAATATATTTTTTTGACACAGTAATCTACATCTATAAAATACAGGAAATAAAAGCAATTGATGTGACTTACCCTCCAAGTGAGGTTTGGTCTGTTGTGGTTTCCCACGTCTTTTCTTGTGGTTTAATTTAGCATACTCAACGTCATCCATATCACCCGTGTAAATATAAGTTATGCTTTGTAAATTATAATTGGGTAGGTTTAGTTAACAACACTTTTATATGTATACTGAAAGTTGTTTTCTGAAATACAAAAAAAGAGAAAAATAAAATGTTCATTAACAAAAACTCCAGGAAAATTCAGTTAAAGGCCCACTGTAGTGAAAGATTATATAAAAAAAAAAAAATTACAATTATAAAAATAAAAAAAAAATGTATAATTGGTCTGATGCGTTACACACATATTTATGTAACACCAATTTCATATGTACTGTATACTGGGCTAGATGAAAGTTGTTTTCTGAAACACAAAAGAGAAAAAGAAAATGTCAGTTAACAAATATCCCGGTAACGTAAAGGTAAAGGCCTATTGTAGTGAAAAATAAAATATAAAAAAAATTAAAATGTAAAAGTAAAAATGTTATGAGTATGAGTTAAATTAAATAAAGAAAATTAATTTATATACTGAATAATATTATAATTTATTATATAAATGAGTTTCCTTTTCTTCATGTGTTTATTTTAAAGGGTCAACTTTAAAATAAAACAAAAAAAACACTGTAACTGCTTAAGAAGCCTTAGTTGAAATTAAGATTTAATTTGTTTGTCACTTAGAAATATGGCCCCCCTTAAATATAAAACGTAATTCATCCACTATAACAGTTTTCTCCCAATTACCCCACAAATGCCTGTTGATCCTGCCATTGAAGTCAAACTAATACAGCTTCCTGTGATGGTGGCAACAATTCTGCATTGCCCCTGAGTTGCCACTTCCATGTAGGGTAGGATGTGCCTGCTTACACTACAGTGGGAGGAAATGTATCATGGGGTGTGGCTTTAAGCCACAAAAAAAAACATACACAGGGGGCCTAGAAAAGCAAAAAACTGAATTGTTATTGCTACCAACCAACTGCGTCATAGATGACATTATATATGTTGACCATAATTCTATTTTAGTTGGGAAGGAAGCAAAGGATTTGACTTTCTACAGGAAAGAGTTCGTTTTTTTGAACAGAGGGAGGCTGTTTAATGAGTTTCAGCCTTTAAGCAAACCATCCAAAAAAAAATACAATATCCCATGCAACTTCCACTGCTACTCAAATCAAAGCCAGGGCACTGGCAACTGTCAACAATACCTAACATTGTCCAGAATTTTATAATACTTTCACAATACCATATAAAAGAAAATCTCTGTCCCCCCAAAATGGGAAGAGTCCAATCCAAGATATCACCAGTACATCACAGCTGCCCGAGGAAGAGACCCCCGGTTGCTTCAAAATGTTGCTGCTTTCATTAATGTTACATTCGATTTTCCTTTCTGTTTATCTAAACATGGTATGCTGGTGATATCTTGAATTGGACTCATGCTTTTTGTGGAGCCATCTACCATTTCATCAAACTACCCTCCTCTGCCTGGGTCTCATTGCTGTATGAAGGGTATTGGACTCTTTGTATTTATGGAGCAAAAATTTGAAAAATGCCTTTCCCCTGGCCTGCACATATGCTTAAGGCCAATGGTTCAACTGCAGAAATGGTAAAAAGGAACAAGCCATGGTGATTACCAAAGGTAACTTCAAAAGGATAGCTGCTCAAAGACCCTCCACTTGAAAAAATATTACCAACAGGGGAAATCACCACAGCATCCCCCCCCCCCAGCTCTTATACTAGGAAATGCACCTTCTATTGAACCCCCTCTGCTCCAGAACCACCAGCCAGGTAAGCAATTTCTGGGAGCAGAACCAGTGTTTTTGTGCCAAGGCATGATGCATTTGCACATGCATTGTACCAGCAAATCAAATACAACACTGGCGCTGCCCATCCCTCAACTTCTGCATACCATAGCAAAACAGTATTAATATAGGCACACAAACAGGCAAAAACTGGCAAAAAGTAACCCATCTTTGACTGTATCAAGGAAACTGGCAGACAAAATACAATATGGCAGATCACCCAATGTAATAATGAAGCTCTTCAGGTTAAACAGATTATGTAGAAACATTGGCACATTAACAATCCAGAGGGGATACTTCAATATGTAACAAATCAGTTCCAAATCATTCATTACCAAAAAATAGAGGTTATCCATATAGACATCCTTCAAATGTAGTCTAAAATTATTTTTGTAAGCATTTAAGCCTATGGGTAGTGAATATAGAATGAGACAACTGGGGTAGTTCATATACTTCGTTGCAAATGTGGAGCTTTCTACATTGGTAAAACACGTAGACCATTTAAGTGTTGAAATTACGACAACATTAATGCCATTATGAACATAAATCTTCAAACCTCGGTACGGAGACATTTCGCAGGGTTACATAAATTATCAAATAGAGGGGAGTGGCTTTTGCAGCTCTAGAAAGTATTTATTAAGGTCCCAAAAAGTGTATTTCAATAAAAAAATATACTACAAGTAAAAACTAAAAGGATTGAGAGGCGGGTCCTGCTGGCAACAAGGACGGCCGCTCACTAGGAGAGCTCCGGCTCCTTATACCGCACAGCGACTGGGGTACAGGCCTGTCACCCTCCATGACTACCCACACCACACAAGTGCCGGGCAACATGCCTAAACGGGACTCCCCACGCTCAGTGCCTCAGAAATTGACCAACTTCTTCACTCCGGCTAGAGCACGGAGGCAGCAAGATGGCGCCGTCCCAGACACGTGCATGTCTGACACTGAGGAGTCATCCTCGGATGCTGAAAGCACTGCATCAACAGTATGTACAGCAGTACACCACAACTCGCAGCCCAACAAATTTCAAAAAGGCTAAAAAGAATGAGATGCAGAATGATGCCAGCAATACTGACATTATTACACAGGGCCACAGCATGCAGCCATCCTTAGACCAATTCCCTTCCTCAGCCCAACCAGTCTCTGTAGCTGACCTGAAGGACATGCTGATTTCTTTAAGAGACTCACTGCATGGAGATATGCTGAAAATGATGGCGCCTGTACATGCCTCTATAAACTAAATGCAGCAAAAAGTGTATAATAGTCTGACACATCAATGCATAGAAACATAGAAAAGTGATGGCAGAAAAAGAATGTGTAGTCCATCGAGTCTGCCCAATTTTATTTTTTTTGTAAACTTTTTTGAGTATAGAGTTATGTTTGCACAAACATATTTGAAGCAATTTACTGTTGACTGTGTCACTACCTCTGCAGTAATGAGTTTTAAATTATCCTCTCATGCGCGAGAGGTTTTCAAAATATTTCTGTACTTTTTTATGTTTAATAGAATTAAAGTGCAGAAACTTTTTGAAGAACCTTCATATATTGTGGAAAAACATGGTGACTGATGGAATGCATATACTGTACAGTATTGTTTCTCATGCATACCTTCTAGAATGTGAGCTCCCTATTTTCTTTATGGTTTTGGTATTGTTATATGTTAATTTTGTAAATTATTTTTGTTGTTTTTTGAATTTTTCTTTTTCTCTTTTTGTTTTCTTTTGCCTCCTTTTATTTTCTTCTTTTTGTATGGTTTTGTTCCATTTTCTTTTTTTGTTATGCCCTCTGTGGTGTATAGGGGTCTGGGGCAGTGGTGGTCTATAGCAACATACCTATGTGGGAACATGATAAACCTTTTTCCTACATGTAATAGCCATTGGGTTGGCAAATTCCTAAGGGGAATGCTGTGGTTATCTGCCCTGTTAGTAATTTTTTTACCTGGGGGGTCTTTAGGGTAGCCGTCCTTGAAATGTTTATCTTTGAGAATCACAACGTCTTCTACCTTTTTACCTTTATCTGTAGTTGATTTCATTGGTCTCATGTGTATGTGTAGACCAGGAGAATAGTATATTTCCAATGTTTGGGGGAAAAACAATATCTTTATTTTATAAGGTACACTTTGTAAGTATTATACAGTTACCTGATATGTGAGGTGTACATATTATAATAGGGGTGGCACAGTGGCTTAGGGAATAGCATGTTTTCCCGCATGTTTTCCCGCCAGGGCACTGTGCGCATGGAGTTTGCAAATTCTCCCTGTGCTTTATGGGTTTCCTCTCACACTTCAAACACGTGTTGGTAGGTAATTGAATCCTGTTCAAAAATCAGTCTTAGCGTGTGCGTATAACAGAAAAACGCAAAACATTTATTGAAATGTAAATTTTCCCAAAATTATACTCACATGGACCAAAAGACCGATGGCATCAAGGGGTGCCCAATCCTCAAAACTAACAAGATGAACAGGATCCAAGTTCTCCGTGTGGCTGGGAACTCACTCACTAACAGGCAGATGAGCTAATGCTTTTTGAGGGTTAGACCCTCTTCATTAGAGACATCCCCTGTCTGGAGAGGATCACACACCAGAGGCAAAATGAAGCTTGAACTGGATAATTTGTTCCATCTCATGACTACTACGGATGACTTTCACTGTGACATTTAGGTGCCGATGCATTTTTTTTTTCAGTTGATTTAGTGTGTGTGTATGTATGCATGTGAGGGGCTTCAGAAGACGCCCAGTGGGAGGGGCGAAACGCGTAAAGGAGGAAATCAGCGTCTGACGTCACTTCCGGTGTTTGGAACACACGCCGCAGCAGCGTTCATCACACAGCTCATACTTGCAACGTCCTGGTTTTAAATGTAAGTGGATTGGTTTTACCTATGTTAAATAAAAAGCGATTTTAAACTATGAAGATTTCTCTTTAATTGCATATATCGCATCACTTGGAGTTATACTCTGTCAATCTCCTCACCAAGATCGGCATATCACCAAAGGAAATGCCATACACAGATTTTAATGCTGCATTATATTCATATATAATTCCCCCATCTGTCTGGTGAGTGGGGAAACAAGAGGGGAACACAGTGTGATCACTATTGCATTTTATTAAGCACGAGCACTTCAATCAACTTCTGCCACCATTACACAGAGCTATTTATTCGATATGAACTTTACTTATTTATTCATTTTCACATGAACTACTTTTGATGTCACTCAGAATCACAGATTTTTAGCAGCACTGATTTAAATATTGTTTGATTTTTAAGGAATCGCTGCAGTAACTTATGTTAATTACATCATCAATATTGGTTTACATTGCCATTTTGCACAGCTATTTTGCACATAAATATTTGGCACTTTATGTAGTATATAAATTAGTTTGGGCAGCGCTGACACATATTCAATACATGGACCAAAAGACCAATGTCATCAAGGGGTGCCCAGTCCTCAAAACTGACAAGATGAACAGGATCCAAGTTCTCCGTGTGGCCAGGAACTCACTCACTCACAGGCAGATGAGCTGATGCTTTTTGAGGGTGAGACCCTCTTCATTAGAGATATCCCCTGTCTGGAGAGGGCCACACACCAGAGGCAAATTGAAGATTGAACTGGATCATTTGTTCCATCTCATGACTACTACGGATGACTTTCACTGTGACATTTAGGTGCAGATGCATTTTTGTTCAGTTGATTTAGTGTGTGTGTGTGTCTATGTATGCATGTAAGGGGCATTAGATTGTATATTCCTTGTGGGCAGGGATTTATGTGCAAAAACAGTATATAAACTGCAGAGGCTATATAAATACCTATTTATTACATAATCAGTGTGCGATATGATGTTCATACTACTTATTATGCTGCATGTTTTTTTGTTTGTTTTTTTTTTACAAAGTTTTATTGAGTTTTGCAGGAATACTACTTGTACAATACAGAATGTACCCACATAGAAAAGTATAAAAAGCAGAACACATATACAATATGTATGATGAAGCAAAATACATGTTTAGGTCAAAGACATGAAAACAACGTTTAGTATGTGCCAAAGAAGTATAAAATAAAAAACATGTTTAGTTTGCCAGCATAAGAAACATACTGTAGGTGATGAGTAGGATATAGTGTTATTTGTTATGTCAATTTTCAATTTAGTTTTAGTTGTAGTCTTTTGACTAAAATGCCATTTTAGTTCCAGTCATATTTTAGTCATCTGAATTGTTGTAGTTTTAGTGGTAGTTTAGTTCCGTGGTTCTCAAATCCGGTCCTCGGGACCCACTAACAGGCCAGATTTTAAGTATTACCTTGGGGGATGCAGACTAGAATACTGCAATCACTGAGAAGCAAATGAGATCACCTGTGATGTAATTTAGTTATCTTGCAAACCTGGCCTGTTGGTGGGTCCCGAGGACCGGATTTGAGAACCACTGGACTAGAGTACTGCAATCACTGAGCAGCAAATGATATCACCTGGGATGTATATCAGTTATCTTGCAAACCTGGCCTGTTAGTGGGTTGAGGACCACTGGTTTAGTTGACTAAAATCAAATGGATTTAGTTAAATTGTAATGCATTATTTAGACTGGGTTAACACTTATGCGAATTGGATGCAGGTTTCTCCCCGCATCCAATTCGCATGACAGGAGAGTGTGCCGATTTTAAATGGAGCTGGGTCACATATCCCTGGGGAGACCGCAGTCCAGATTGTAGAAGAATCCTGTGCGTCTTTGGTTCTGAACCAGGTGCAAATTCAGGCAGAAATTCGTACCTGAGTCGCACCTGAATCTGTGTATTGGGACGCACCAGACCCCATGCTGTGAGCTGTGGTAGCAAAGGGGGAACCCGGCCTTTGAAGCATTTCTCTAAAATTGCCAAAATCTTTATATATTCCTGGAGTAAAAATCTAATAACATGGTATTATTCTGGTATTAAAGTTTAATAGCAGTGCAACTTTAAAATATTTAAAAAAAAACTGTCTATTGGCTGTAATGCCATTGCACATATTACCTGTATATAAAAACTTCAACAGTTCTCTGTTAATAATGAAAACAAGTATCAAGTAACATCTTCATAAATAAAACCAAGTTTTGCAAACCACGAAGAATATTGCTTTTTGACCACTGTTAATTTTGACGTAAAATTTTGATTTAAGTTTAGTCATAGTCTTGTAACTAAAATGCCATTTTAGTTTTAGTCGTATTTTAGTCATCCGAATTAAAACTGAATTTTTTTTGTTTAGTTTAGTCACTGAAAACATGCAGCTGACAAAAACTATGCCAAAAATATTTGCGTCCATAAAATTAACACTGGTAGGATATTCTTAATCTTATCCAAAAGTTCAGCAAAAACAAAAGAAAAAACAAAAGGATGATGAAAACATGGTTTAAGGCCTTCAAGAAAAAGATTGTTTATTCTCATACCAAGGGTAGTGTTTATTATTAAAACATGGCATTTAATTATGTAAGGTATGAAAAATTAGTTGCATAAGCATGATGGAATCTAGTCTAGCTTTAATCTGTGAGAATAGGAATATCAGGGTTTTTTTTAAATGAAGTGCAATTACCCAGTGTGTGACTTTCCAAAAAAGTGGGGACTGTCCTGAATAGGAGCAAAAAATTGGCCATTAGCCATGGTTAATGTAATAGGTCTTCCCACGATCCTAGAAGAGAACCCACGCACTTTGTGTCAAATTGGTATTAGTTTATTACAGGACCAAAAAATATGAAGGAAAAACCCAAGAGAGGGACAAACTCGAAAACAAATAGGTGACCCTTCTGGATAAATTGAGTGTAGCTTAACAGTCAAATATCACCTAGTGAGTAGTTTCATTGCAGTTTATTGAACTGTAAGAGACCTAGTATATTTATGGAGGTTAGTTAGAATTTCATCCTATTTATTGAGTGGTATATTGGGATTCACAGTCTGCTTCCCATTTATCAATTAAGATAACTTGGTCTGGGAATCATCACCTAAAATATAATTGTCTACGTTGGGAATTTAGGTCTTTACCCTCAGGGGTGTCTTGCCAATTTTTTTCATGTAAAGTGGGGGGGGAGGGAGAGATTTGCTCTAATGAATAGTGTGTAGAATAAAAATGTCTAATTTGGAGATAACAAAAATACTTGAGTTTGGGAGTAGGTTTACTTTGTTGGAGGTGAGAAAAGGTTGTAAATGAGGATTTGTCTTGAAAGTGGGTCAAAGTTGTCATATTATGTGATTTCCACCAGAAAAAATCTTTGGGGTGGGTTTACTAAAACCAATGAGTGCAAATTAAAATCAGAACCCAATCGGCCTCCAGGTTTTATTGTCAAATTTAACAAGCTAAAGTTAGAAGCTGATTGCCTACCATACAGAGCTGCACCAGATTTTGCACTCTCCAGTTTTATTAAATCAATCTCATTGTGTTGAGGGAATGCAGAGATAAATTTAGGATCCCCTGAAAATGAAGCTTGAGGTGGTGTAGCATAGATTAAAGAATATTTAGGCTTATATAAGGACCACAGTTTAAGAGACTGTGCAACCATAGTATTGAAAGAGCTATGCCTTTTACTGAAATGGTCGTTGGCCGAAGTATACCAGGGAAGTAATAGGGGAGGAAAAATTTGCTCTCAAATTGGACTAAGAGGACCCTGGAATTATTAATTATTTAGCTATCTGGGATAAACAAGAGGCTAACTAGTACAGCCAAATGTATTGAAGACCCTGGCCTCCTTTAACATGAACTTGGTATAGGATTGTTCTTGAAAAGCAAGGATGTGATTCTGACTAGATAAGCCTATTAGTTTCAGACTGGAGTAAATCTATAAGTGCTTTTGTCCGTTTTGTCAGTAATTGAAAGGGCCCTAAATAAATAAAGGTGTTTTGGAGAACACTTTCATAGCAGTAGAGTTGAATAACAATCTTCAAAAATTTTAAGGATATCTTTAGGAAGATGCCAAGGAATGGTCTTTTTAAAAAAGGCCAATTACAGCGCTTGCTGTCTCACTAATGTTCTAAAATTTACCAATAAAAAATGCTAATGCTTGTAAAGTGCTTAAAAAGTCTCCATAACTACCACTTTAAGCAGAAAAAACATGTTTAAGAAGCGTGACATTAAATGTGATAAATGTTATTAGACATTGATATGACAATGATTAATAATCCAATAAAAATAGATGACTGTGACTGAATTAAATAGATATATAATCAACGATAAAATATATGTAAAAAAGTCCAATAATCGTGACTGGTGCTCAAATAGTTAATGTCCTCAGTGAATATTTATCCATACAAAGTGCAAGTGCTCTGGCTTGATCGTTCAAGGTGCTTGTTCCAGATTTAAATAAGGTGGGTCACTTACCAGATGACGTGGGTCTTATGTATTGTATGACACTAAGACCTTTCAGGCTTTAGTGGCCCCCTGGGCCAAGTGGCTTTTCCCTTGTAGGTAGTCCTCTGGGCTGGTAATGGCTCCTCTGGACTCCAGGATAAATTATTTGGGTGTATTAAACAGGAGAGTGGAAGAAATGCTCCAAATAGCGTATTAACGTTTTAAAATTATTTATTTCCCATCCATCCATCGGGTTAATTTCCACTTTAAAATATCATGCACGCTATCCCTGGTGGTCAGCGGTGCGGGCTGCACGTCCTCCTCGCGGATTCGCGAGGAGAAAACTCTGAAGACGTCACCGGAAGTGACGAAACGCGTCAGTTTGGACCGCATTACTTCATCACGCACACCTAGTTGGAACGCAAGCCGGAAGCTAGCCGCGAATCCGCGAGGAGGACGTGCAGCCCGCACCGCTGACCACCAGGGATAGCGTGTATGATATTTTAAAGTGGAAATGAACCCGATGGATGGGAAATAAATAATTTTAAAACGTTAATACGCTATTTGGAGCATTTCTTCCTCTCTCCTGTTTAATACACCCAAATAATTTATATATTTTATCGTTGATTATATATCTATTTAATTCAGTCACAGTCATCTATTTTTATTGGATTATTAATCATTGTCATATCAATTTCTTATAACATTTATCACATTTAATGTTACGCTTCTTAAACATGGTTTTTCTGCTTAAAATGGTAGTTATGGAGACATATTAAGCACTTTACAAGCATTAGCATTTTTTATTGGTAAATTTTAGAACATTAGTGAGACAGCAAGCGCTGTAATTGGCCTTTTTTAAAAAGACCATTCCTTTTTATCTATTTTTTACAGCAGCTGCTCTTTTTAATCAAATCTCACCAAAATTTATTATCAACTATATTATCTTATTGTCTCTTCAGTTTTCATATTTATTGGCTACTCTATATTTGGCGCAGGGAATATACTTTGTATATATTTTCTACATATCTTTAGGAAGAGTGGAAATTTGTCCTGAGGGATTAAAGTTTGGTTAAGTTTTCGAACAAACATCACTGTAGAAGAATTGCTGAAAATACAAATTTTGGCTTTGGGCCATTTCAAGGCTTTTTCAGCTTTTTTAGATCGTAAATGGTCTAGTTCTATGTGTTTTTGGGATATTAAATGGGTAATCATTAAGGAATGTGTATCCACATCTTTAGTAAATAAGTGTATTTTATACCAATTTACGTTGCTCCAAGCTGCAGCTAGTTTATGGGATGACCTTGTATAACAGCTTTGTGGACTGTCTAGAGGGTGGTAATAGATGGCTCAGAGATGGAGTTTAATTTAAAAAAAAAGTACTCCTCTATGGTTGTATCTCCTGCTCATTAACAGTATCTGGGAAAACAGATTCATTAATATGCCAGGAGTTCAGAGTGGGTGAAAAACCAATCATCTTGGTGCGAAAACTCACCATATGATGATCCAACCATGAGCACGGTAGAATAGCTGCAGCCATATAGTTAGATATCATAGGAGTACAGAAAATGTAGCCCAGTATGGCTTTGGTATCATGTGGATGTAGATAAAATGTATATTTCTTTGCATCAACATTATAAGCATGCAATGTATCTATCAGTTGCAATGAGTTAGGATGTTTGGAAAGAGATGTAAAAGAAGCCTTAGAATGTGGGATTATTCTACTTCTGAGTGATAATGTGCAAGTGTTGTTGGTACCGGCACTACCACAATATTAAAATAGTAGAAGAGTGTACTGTGCGTTCAAAAGGTGATAAATGAACATAAAGGTATAAATTCCAAATGTAGGTATCATAAAACCATAAAACTCACAGGCTTATTGCGTCAATACATCACTTCCAGTGGTGGTGGTTCCGACCTTTGGAACGCGGAAGCAAGACAGCCTGGCGGACCCTGCATCCTGATAGTGAACTTCCCAACTGTGAGTGGCTATAGCACTTTTTCATTGTATATCCAGCATACTACGCAATGGAGGCTACCTTATAATTGCAGTGCCTGAGGTGACTCTGAGTGGGAGCCAGGTTACCCGAAACATCTGTATACACCTACGCTGACCAAGTGAGTGGTAAGCGTTCTTACCTAGTAGGGGACCACAGGCCTAGCACATCACATATAACTGCATGATACCAAATGTGAGCACTTAGTGCATTGGCACAGTTTTATTGCATTTTCTCATCACTAGCACTTCTTTATGGTTTTACATTGTGGGACTTCGGCCCTCATAGGTCCATAAGAAAATAAACGCACAGTGCACTTTTGATGATTTTATGGTTTTATGATACCTGCATTTAGAATTTATACCTTTATGTTCATTTATCACCTTTTGAACGCACAGTACACTCTTCTACTATTTTAATATTGTGGTAGCGCCGGTACCAACAACACATGCACATTATCACTCACACACTACCTCAGAGGTAGGTTGGCGGCAGCTTACACCACCATTTCTTAAGAATTTTTTATTTTGATTTATATGTGTTAAAAACCCCATAGCGCCGGTAAAACCCCAACCCCTATATTATTCTACTTCTGTCCAGGGCGGGATGGGCTATGAGATAAAAATCTTCACCTAGGTACATATGGGGGGAATGGTATCGATTTAAGGCAGCAAAAAATGTATTAAAGAAAGTGGACTGCAAATAATTTGGGCCATAGACATTGGCATGCTTCATGTTATTTATCGCAGACATGTATTAAGACAACTGACTACAATTATCTGGGAACTGTTAATGATTTTGGTCTTGAAGAAGTGGGCATTGTATGCAAAACGTGTTAGCATGAGCTTGTGAAAATCCTGGAATTACTGTGACTGTATTTTGCATGTTAAATTTACAGAGACATTTATTTTATTGGATATGGACAGCTGTCCAGATGCTTTTTAAGAAGTAACACTGTCACCCTTAAACATCTCTCCTCCCTTCTGCCATATTCCTGGACTGAGTCTGATATACCATACTTAGGCATCATACTGACATCCCAATTATCTAAATTTGAAACCGTTAATTGGGTCTATCAAAGAAGACACACATCTCCTCTCCAAAACTGAACTATCCTGGGCCGGCAGACTAGCAGCATTTAAAATGAAACCGTTAATCGGGTCTATCAAAGAAGACACACATCGCCTCTCCAAAACTGAACTATCCTGGGCTGGCAGACTAGCAGCATTTAAAATGAAATGCCTCCCCAAAATACTATTTATATTCTACACAATCCCAATCCCTATATCAACTCGATACCTTCATGCTTTACAAAACATTTTAAAATCCTTTCTATGGGAAGATAAATGAGCCAGATGTGCGCATCAACACCTAATTAAACACAGAAGAATAGGAGGCTTTGGCTACCCGGACCTATAGACTATTACTACGCTTCACAACTTACATCCCTATGCCACTGGTTCTGTGACTCCGTAAACACCCCATGGACTAACATAGATTCGTGTAAGATTCTGGTACCTTTGGTAACCTTATTTACCATTTTCCTTTCAAAACATTGCGTCCCACCTTTCTAGTTAGGTGGAACGCATACACCTTTAAGACGGATGACGTCATCGCTGAGCGCCGCTGAGCGGCTATTTCAATCGCCAGCGTTCTCTCTCACGTTGTTCGTTCAATGTGTGTCTACATGCTCACAAGCCTTGTCTTGCTGTCGGAACCTCCAGCTATTTGCCTTTACCTGGAACAGACCGGAACCTCGCAACTGATCCCGTATCTCGTTACCGGATCACTCCCTCACTACTGGACCCCTCTACTTACTAAACCTTACTAGTGATAAGTACCCCACAGGGGAATCCTCCATAACTAACTTACACTATCATCTTCTGCACATTAAGGACTGTTACTATCTATGCATACTAATTCTACCATCTGCACTGTTACATAGATTGCTAGCTCTTGAGTCTACTACCATCTATCCTTGCACTGGGTTAGTCTATCCTGTCTATGTCATCTGCTGTCCTTACCACCTGTTACCATACATGATTACTAACCTATCTGCATTCTACCTATTACCATCTACTACTCTCCTGAACATTATTATCAAGTGCTTACCATTACTGTCACTGCTCACACCTGTCCCTTCAGCACATCACCTCCATACTATCATATACATCCTATCACTCCAGGAACATCTTATTGAGTGTGTGTATATCTGTATGCTGAAGCAGACAGGCCCACAGTGATGAGTCTGGAGAGTTGGATCTGGTATTCCAACACATCTCTACATGACTACTGAGTGGAGATTCTGCAGCTGCAAATCCAACTTACGAACCTTAAAAAAAAAATGGATTCAGCAGAATTACCCACTCAAGTGACACAATTAACACAACAAGTAAATGCATTAATACTTGCTCTTACTGAAGTAAAAGAAGACAATCAGACTCTGAGACAGCAGGTAACCCGTCTTTCCCAGCTTACTGCTTCTCAGCCCCCTGAACCCAAAATAAACCCTCCTCTAGTGTTTACCGGTGATCGGAAAAAAATTTGTGAATTCAAAAACGCATGTCAATTGCTTTTTTTGCTAAAACCGCGTACTTACCCTACTGATCAAATTAAAGTCTGTACCGTCATTTCATACTTAACGGGTGATCCACGGGCCTGGGCAGACTCTCTCTTTGAGAAAAATGATCAGCTTCTCAACTCCTATCCTTTATTCCTAGCGGAACTCGCTAGTTTATATGATGACCCCAATAGGCAGAGTACTGCTGATATCCAATTAAGGGCTTTAAAACAAGGAAGGAGACCTGTAGAAGACTTTGTAGCAGAGTTCAAAAGATGGACCCTTGATTCAGGGTGGAATGATACATCTCTGCGAACTCAGTTCAGACTCGGGTTGTCAGAAGCCGTTAAAGACGAGCTCGCCCGAGCGGATTTACCTGGCACTTTGGATGCCTTAATACAACTCAGTACCAACATTGACAGGCGACTGCGAGAAAGAAAGGCTGAAAAAATGGGAATGCCATTGTCTAGTCCTTCTCGGATTTCGGCCGTTGACCCTACTCCTATGGAGGTAGGAACCATACGCCCACCTTTATCAACTACTGAACGAGCCAGGAGAAGATCCAGTAATCTCTGCATGTACTGCGCATCTCCGGATCATTCGATAAGCGTCTGTCCCCTTGTCCGCAAAAAAGAGGGTGAGTGTTCACATGTCTTGCTAGGGGGATTAACGACTTCCTTTTCTAAAACCTATCTCTTTGTTCATTTAACATTACAGTGGGACCAGACTAGGATTACCACCAAGGCTATGATCGACACGGGATCTTGTGGGAACTATATTGATACACGTTTTGTTACCTTAAATAAAATACCTATTATTTCAAAACCTAAACCTGTTTCTCTTAGTTTCATTAACGGTATCCCGCTATCTTCTGGTCCAATCACCAATCAGACACAAGCACTCCTCGTCACTGCTAACGAGTCTCATATGGAGACCATCTCCTTTGATATACTATCTTCACCCCATTTTCTCATTATTTTGGGACTCCCCTGGTTACACACACATCAACCAATCATAGATTGGAAAAGACGGACTTTAACTTTCCTTTCTCACTATTGTGAGATTACGTGTAACCTCCCATCTTATGTAAAGATCCTGTCTGTGGTGTCATACGAGATTGCACCACTATGCTATCAGGATCTGTCCGAAGTATTCCTTGAGAAAAATGCTCAAGTGTTGCCTCCCCATAGGGATTATGATTGCACTATCGATCTACTCCCTAACAGCAAATTGCCTTTCAGGCATGTTTATCCTCTTTCACAGGATGAACTCTCTCATCTCAAGGAATACTTGGATGAGAATTTGACAAAAGGGTTCATCAGACCCTCTACTTCTTCCACAGCTGCAGGACTTTTCTTTGTCCGCAATAAGGATTTAAGTCTTAGGCCTATTATCGATTATAGGCAATTAAATACCATTACAATAAAGGATCGCTATCCTTTACCGCTCATCCCTGAACTCATTGAACAAGTGCGTGGGGCTACTTACTTCTCTAAATTGGACCTAAAAGGGGCATACAACCTAATCCGAATCCGTGACGGAGATGAGTGGAAAACAGCATTCAGAACCAGATACGGATTATTCGAATATCTTGTGATGCCATTCAGGTTGTGTAATGCTCCCGCAGCTTTTCAAAGGTTCATAAACGACATCTTTAGAGACTTACTTGATGTCTGTGTTGTGGTATATCTGGACGATATACTTATCTATTCTCGATCTCTGTCTGAACATATAAAACATGTAAGACTTGTGTTATCCAGATTACTCGCACACAATCTATACGTGAAATTAAAAAAATACCTATTTCATAAAGAAGAAATATTATTCCTAGGATACATCATATCCAAAACCGGAATCAAGATGGATATGAGCAAGATATCCTGTATTCTGGATTGGCCTATACCAACAACTCGTAAGGCATTACAGCGATTCCTTGGATTTTCAAACTTCTATAGGAAGTTCATCAAGAACTTTTCTGCTATTGTGAGACCTCTCACACAACTTACAAGTATAAAGAAACCATTCAAATGGTCAGAAGAAGCAAATGGAGCTTTCCGCTTGTTAAAATCAAGCTTTACTTCTGCTCCCATACTACGCCATCCAGACCCATCCCTCCAATATATTCTGGAGGTAGATGCGTCAAATATGGCAGTAGGAGCAGTTCTCTCCCAACGACCAACAAATACTTCACCACTCCACCCAGTTGCCTTCTTCTCAAAATCACTAAGCAGCCCAGAGGTGAATTACCCAGTGGGTGAAAAGGAGTTGCTTGCCATAAAACTGGCACTGGAGAATTGGCGACATCTACTTAAAGGTACCCAATTACCAATACTCATATATACAGATCATAAAAACCTTCAATACCTCCAGACTAACAAAACTCTTTCCCACCGGCAGGTACGATGGTCATTATTCTTCCTAAGATTCAACTTCCTAGTGACCTACACGCCTGCAGACAAAAATAAAAAAGCGGATGCGCTATCACGATTAACCGAAGATAACTGCGCCGAAATCCCTTCTATTCCTATAATACCCTATGAACGTATTATTGGTGTTGTTCGTTCCTTGAAGGAAGAGATTTTGCACAGTATAGGTTTGGAATCACCTCCACCACAACTAAGTACTGATGCAGAAGGCTTCCTCTATTACCACGATAAACTCTACATACCCCCTACTATGCGCACCAAGATCTTGGAATTATCACATGATGCGCCCATGGCAGGACATATGGGTATGACGAAAACCCTTAATTTGCTTACCAGGCAGTTCTGGTGGCCTGATATGAAGACGTCTGTACAAAAATTTGTTTCTTCATGTGACATCTGTGCAAGGTCCAAAATTGACACTACAAAACCAACTGGTCTACTCTGCAGTCTACCAATACCCCAGGTCCCATGGGAAGTTGTGTCCTTAGACTTTATAGTAGAACTACCACCTTCCAAAGGATTTAATACCATTCTAGTGTCAGTGGACCATCTGACAAAGATGGCACATTTCATTGCTATTCGCAGACTACCTTCATCTAAACAAACAGCAGAACTACTAATGAAACATGTGTTCAAGTTGCATGGAATTCCAAAGACTCTTTTATCCGACCGTGGTTCACAGTTCATCTCCAAATTTTGGCAAGCTCTATGTCAAATACTACGGATTGAGCGAAAGCTCACTTCTCCCTACCACCCTCAGACCAACGGACAGACTGAAAGAGTCAACCAATGTATAGAACAATATCTGCGTTGCTACACATCATACCTACAGGATGATTGGGTGGACCTTCTCCCTCTGGCGGAATTTGCTTATAACAACGCAACCCACAGTACTACTAAGCAAAGTCCGTTCTACTTGAACTATGGGTTTCATCCCACACTTCTTCCACCACGCATCCTACCATCAAGTAACCCAGTAGCCTCGGATTATCTTACCCAAATAAAAGACTCTCTGGGTTTACTTAATACCACCATCTCACACGCTCATACTCAACAAAAAAGGTACTACAACCTTCGTAGAAGACTTTCTCCGCAATATGCTATTGGGGACCTCGTTTGGCTATCAACAAAAAATTTAAGATTAAAGATCCCTAGCAAAAAGCTTGGACCTTTATTTCTGGGACCCTTCCCAATTAAGAAACTCATTGGAAAAGCTGCAGTGCAACTCACCTTACCGGCAGATCTCAAAATACATCCCATCTTTCATGTGTCGCTACTGAAGCCACATGTTCCTAACCAAGGAATAAGGCCTACCATCTTGCCTCCACCTCCAGTACAAGTTGAAGGCGGAGAAGAATATGAGATTAAGGAGATTTTGGATTCTCGTATCCACAGAGGAAGACTCCAATATCTCATATGATGGAAGAACTATGGACCCCAAGACGACACCTGGTTGGATACCTCTGATGTTCACGCACCTAGGCTTATACGAAGGTTTCACTCGAAATACCGGAGAAACCAGTGCTATAGGCCTTCCGGAGACGGCCTTAAGGGGGGGGTACTGTAAGATTTTGGTACCCTTATTTACCATTTTCCTTTCAAAACATTGCGTCCCACCTTTCTAGTTAGGTGGAACGCATACACCTTTAAGACGGATGACGTCATCGCTGAGCGCCGCTGAGCGGCTATTTCAATCGCCAGCGTTCTCTCTCACGTTGTTCGTTCAATGTGTGTCTACATGCTCACAAGCCTTGTCTTGCTGTCGGAACCTCCAGCTATTTGCCTTTACCTGGAACAGACCGGAACCTCGCAACTGATCCCGTATCTCGTTACCGGATCACTCCCTCACTACTGGACCCCTCTACTTACTAAACCTTACTAGTGATAAGTACCCCACAGGGGAATCCTCCATAACTAACTTACACTATCATCTTCTGCACATTAAGGACTGTTACTATCTATGCATACTAATTCTACCATCTGCACTGTTACATAGATTGCTAGCTCTTGAGTCTACTACCATCTATCCTTGCACTGGGTTAGTCTATCCTGTCTATGTCATCTGCTGTCCTTACCACCTGTTACCATACATGATTACTAACCTATCTGCATTCTACCTATTACCATCTACTACTCTCCTGAACATTATTATCAAGTGCTTACCATTACTGTCACTGCTCACACCTGTCCCTTCAGCACATCACCTCCATACTATCATATACATCCTATCACTCCAGGAACATCTTATTGAGTGTGTGTATATCTGTATGCTGAAGCAGACAGGCCCACAGTGATGAGTCTGGAGAGTTGGATCTGGTATTCCAACACATCTCTACATGACTACTGAGTGGAGATTCTGCAGCTTCAAATCCAGCTTACAATAAAAACGCAGGAGCGTTACAATTCGACACTTACAAAAACTGAGGAACTCTCCCACATCCTACTGGCAGGTACCTGGAAATCTCTAAACATTACACCCTTTTCTCCTCCTACCCTGGCCTTAGTACTTGCTTGGAGAAAATGAATCTCCCAAAATCCTGCATCCTCTCCCACACAATGCATCTCTCTACCCCTACGAATATTAGAACTCCTAATCCCCTGTATATCCCTCCAGCGTTGGACGGAAGCGGGCATCCTATCAATAGATTGCTTATACTATAATCAGTCTATATATAAGTCTAAAAAGTTTCCAAAATTTACAAACATAATTTGCCGTACATAAAATAACCAATTACGTGTATACCAGAATAGCTAGTTTCCTGTCCAAAAATCCTCCTCCCCAACTGCAAATACCTATCAAAATCTGGCAGTTTATCACTGCCATCAACCCTACTGTTAAGGGCATAACGTTCTTCTATAACACTCTCCAACTCAAACTAATGTTCTCTAAGTCTCCTCATATGCTCAAATGAGAAGAAAACCTTCAAACGTCCATTTCCGAAAAATAATGGTTGCATACCATTCGCTGAAGTTATTCATCAACCCATTGTGTGGGAAAAATCACAGAAGTTACTTATTAGATGGTACCTGACCCCATACTGCCTATCTAAATTTTCCAATAAACTCAGTCCTCAATGCTGGAGAAACTGTGGACAAATTGGCACTCTTTTACACACATTTTGGTCCTGTAAAAATTTAAATAGCTACTGGCGGAAAATCTTTGAAATACTTTCGGAAACCACAGGCCTCTTAATTAACCCAAACTCTGCGCTGGCATAACTACATCTGGGCATAGATGACATATACCACAGCCTACGAAAAGTAGTAATACACATTTTAATATCAGCCAAAATGATACTAGCTAGGCATTGGAAAAATTCCACAACACCTAACCCCTCAGAAGCGATAGCCCTTACAAATACACAGTTCTCATATGAAAAAATGTACTCCGATACATACTCACAAAGTGTGGACTTCCATGAATGGTAGAAGCTGTGGACGGACAGTAAATACTACGTCAAAGTCTTATGATGACCCACTGCATATTTAAATTTTCTTGTTTTTCTGTATATTCTCTATAGATAATAATCTGACCTTTCGTAATATTTATGCTTCAGACACTGTCAACTGGATGCCGGTTCCATGTTTCTCTTTGTTATAACCACCTACAACAGTAACTGCGAATGTTAAATATTTCTCATTGTCCTTTTGTTATTGTCCTTTTGTTATGTACCTTTCTTGAAAACAATAAAAATTATTGAAACAAAAAAAGAAGTAACACTGTCAATAAATATCTCTGGTTCCTATGACTTGTATGGTTTTAGTGCTGATAATTTAAAGTCCCACTGATGGAATAAAACTTTGTTCTAGTGTGGAACTTCAGTTTCCTAAATTCAAATACAGCCCTCAATGCCTGAGGAGTTTGCAGAGTCTGCCTTAGTGTTTGGAACCTGCTTACCAAACATCCAGATGCCACATGGGGACAATATAAACCTATTATTTACAAGAGTATTTGAGTATCAAAATGTTACAGATCACCACCTCAAATTTTAAGCACCATTAATCGACTACTTCAAACAAGTATGACATATGAATGATGATTGTTCAATTTTGCACTGTTGCCTTCTGATGTTTCTTTAAAGTCTATATATATATATATATATATATAACATTTTATTATTTTTCAGACTTTTTCTCCTAGTTTTTCTGTAAATAACACACTACCTCTCCTGTGGCTACTCTCACTCCTCCAGTGTATCTGTGGAGTGAGCCATAGTTGGCACACTGAGGTTGATTTACTAAAACTAGAGAGTGCAAAATCTGGTGCAGCTGTGCATGGTAAGCAATCAGCTTCTAACTTCAGCTTATTCAATTAAGCTTTGACTAAATAAGAAAATGGAAGCTGATTGGTTTCTACGCAGAGCTGCAGCAGATTTTCCACTCTCCAGTTTTAGTAAATCAACCCCACCATCTGTACTTCAAATGTGTCTATATTTGTCAGTCTTTAATACATGGGGGATTATTTTCCACAAATCCACCATATTTATCCTGGAAGAACCAAGCAGTTCTCCTTTTTTTCTGCCTTTCACATGGCACCATTGTGATATTTTTTGGATTACAGTGAATTTTTTGGGGAAAATGCATACAGCACGGTGCATCAATGGAGTAACCAATAAGATGTGGATTACACTTACTCTGCTAATTGAAATGTTGGGGGAAAATACTGAAGTTATTATATAAGGACCTTTACAACCACATACAATTGAATCACCCTCATGGTTGGACCAATTATTGATACCCTGTAAATTTTGACGATTCTGATTCACCAGGGGTGCATAACTCCTCAACAGATGGTGTCTATATATATATATGTGTTCTTAAACATTTCTGGCTTTTATTTGGTGTTTCTTTGGCTTTACTTTGCATACCCTATTAATCTCTTGGGGAAGAGGCCGGCATAGTCCATGAAACACATCAAGAACACTGCACATACTGTATGTAAGACCCTTGGATACTCTTATACAAATTTAAATTGGATAATAGTATGTAGGGGGGATAAAGAGATAGAGGGGATGAAGGAATATTTTTGGCTAGGTGTTTAACATTCTTATTTCAGTCTTAATACAATGATTTTAAAAATGTATTTTATGGCGTAGTAAATCATTTTATGAGATATTGTAATAACTGTGAATTTTTGTAAACTAAATAGTGTGTACCGGTACCTAAAAGGTCCTATGTGATTATTTTGCTATTGTTGTTGAGAATGGTTTCATTCATCTTTTTTTGTCAATGGAAACTAATGCAACCATCACATAAGGACAAGTAAGCAGCAATGAATTACAATTTTGGGTTCTTTTAAGCATCCAAAAGTACCATGTTCATTGTACATAGAACATTTACTTATGTATGTTAAGAGGGCCTTAGACTCAATTTAACAAGATGGATGAGCTCATTTATCTCCATCCCTTATTTTATCTCTTGACACTTTATTCCTAACAATGTTCAATTGTCAAACAGAATGTGGTATCTGTCATGTGACCATGTATCTGATTTTTTTTTTTTTAAATGAAAGGGGTACTTTACTCTTTACTCCAATGGCCCCTTCCTTCCCAGTCTGCTCAATAGTCAACTCTTTGAAGCTAGCGGTGTTAAAAAGTGGTGCTAAATCCACAGTGATAAAGGTTTTTATATTTTAAAAAACCCTGTAACTTTTATTAAAGATATTCTTTTTAAATTTAATTCCACGTTAGAAAGTAATAACTTCTCTGATAATCCTTGTGAACAATTTTTTTTATTTATTCAGACTATTAAAAAAAAAAAATCAATAAAACCACATTGATATTTTAGGTTAATATAAAGTAATTTGCCATTTAGGTGATAGGATAGTACATAAGAAAAAAGTAGAAAAAGAAAAACAAATGAAAGAAATTCTAATGAAAATACTACATGCATTATGTGCATCACTTACCCTTCCCAGGCGTACAGGACACGTGGGATTTGCCTGGTTGACACTCTACTGCTATAGATCCATATCTTCTAGCTGGTATCACAATACAGCAACCAATGTATTTTTGAAAAATCTGTCCTAATTAGAACTTTTTTAACACTATGTACATGAACGTCCTGACTGGCAGTTATCTCGAACACGAATGTGTGTGTGTCTGACTTGCATATAAAGCAATTCAATATTCTGTTGCGTAAAACTTCCTCTCGTGGTTTTTTTTTTTCTCTTTTCTACAAACAGCTGAAGGGGTTTCATAGTGTGAATGACCGGCCTTCAGGTTCCAAGAATGTCGCTTAAGATTAATTGAAACTAGGTTTAGTACAGCAAATGTTTTTTTTTTTTAATGTTCTACCACTTCTGATTCCAATATGTTTTATATTTTGGAACTTCGTTCTGTTCCCTCCTTTGACATTCAACTCTCAGTACTCTTTGGAACCTTAAAAGAAGTTTTTTTTATGTTTGTTCTATTCTGTATTGGCAATTGTGGGAACTACAGAAGGGAACTCTCACCAGTTGGGTTCCTATAAGGTGGTTCTGTAAAGGAAAGCCTGCACAGAGGTTGTAATCAATGGAACATCACAAGAGTTGAGTAGAACTGTGTATTCAGGGCCTTGGAGGATCTGTCGTAGGCCAACCTCTAGAACAACCTTTCTCAGCCTTTTTAACAGTGAGGAACCCTTGAAATAACTTTCTGGTCTCAGGAAACCCTTACCAATAATTACTATGCCTACAGCTCATGGGACATTAGTGTTAGAGTCAGTCGGAAGACTGCTCTTTACACTTGAGGTTAGTAAATTGGTTGTAAAACCTTACATATATCCAGTGAAGTGACTGGCCTCAGGTGATACACGTAGATGGAAAAAATCCTCCATCATAAGGTGTACCTGTTAATCCGGTTGCTGACCGCCGCAAGTACATATACCGCGGCGGTCAGCCCTGGCCAGGCAAAGTGACGTATATATACGTCACTAGCCTGTCTCTTGCTTGTGAGCCAATAGCGGGCGAGCGCCCCGGCTCGTTCCCTGGGAAGTCCATGCATGTGACAGGTGGACCCGATGTCCGCCGGTCACTCGCGATCGTCCGCTCTGAAGGGAGAAAGGCAGGCGGCTGATGTAAACAAGCCGCCTGTCATTCTCCCCTGTGTAGGAATGGTGATCATATGGTTCTACTATGTAGGACCGTTGATCACTGTTCCTACACCAGTAGCCATGTCCAATCACAGTAAGAAGCACGCCCCTAGGGACACACTTAACCCCTCCTTCCCCAATAAAGTTAACCCCTTCCCTGCCAGTGTCATTTTGCAGTAACAGTGCATAGGTATAGCACTGATTATTGCAGTAATGTCACTGGTAACCCCAAAAGTGTCAAAAAATGTCAGTCAAGGGTCCGATCTGTCCGCCGCAATGTCGCAGTACTGCAAAAAAATCGCAGATCGCCGCCATTACGCGTTTAAAAAAACACCAAAAGTGACAGAAATCTTTCCCTTAGTTAGTAAACGCAATAATAACTTTTGCACAAACCAATCAAAATACGCTTTTTTTTTTTTTTTTTTTTACCAAACATTTGTAGCAGAAAACAAATTGGCCAAAAATGTTAAAAAATTTTGATTTTTACATTTTTTTGGGGGAATTTCATATAAAAAAATGTGAAAAATATTGTTATTTTGGCAAAATTTACGCTCTTTTTTTGTTTATAGCACAAAAAGTAAAAATCGCACAGGTGATCAAATACCACCAAAAGAAAGCTCTGTTTGTGGGAAAAGAAGGACGTCAAATTCCTTTAGGTACAGCGTCGCACGACCGTGCAATTATCCGTTAAATTCACGCAGTGCCGAATCGCAAAAAAGGCCCTGGTCAGGAAGGCGGTAAAATCTTCCGGGGCTTAAGTGGTTATCTGCAAGAGTCTCTTCTTTACATCAGTTCAAAGTCCTGAACGTATAAAGCTTGTCTGAGCTGTCAAAAAAGGGGACAGGGAGCTGAAGTTACCTAGTGCAGAGCTCAGCCAGGAGAACTCTGAGAGCTGATTGGAGAAAGGGACAGCCCCCCCCCCTCCTTTCACACAGCACACAGGAACAGAGCTGAAGCTGTCAATCAGCTATTTTTCTCTTGGTGTCAGGAAAATTTGCCAGAAGTGAGTAGTGAGGGAGCAGACAGAAATGACACTTTGTGCTGTGGATTGAGACAAGTACACACTATAGAGGGATATGCTTTGTTTATATTTCATGTCTGAGGTTTACAGTCCCTTTAATAAAAATCTATCTGCCCCCCCCACCAAATTTACAGCTAAAAATATCATTGCTATCAATAGTTATTTATCTGTGAGCCAGAAATTTCTCATTGCCCAGAGAAACCCTAGCAACCTTTGGAGGAACCCAATGTTTCCAGAGAACTCTGGTTGAGAAAGGCTTCTCTAGAACCATGAAGCCAAGAGAGAGAGTTGCCAACCCCTCGTGCTTTATATAGGCATCAAATGGCCACATTCCCTTGGTTGGTAAAACTTCATCCTTCCATTTCTTGACCACACAGTTATCTTCAGATAACTGAGAGAGCTATGGGATAAATTCACAAAGAACTAAATACGGCACTCATTTTTGCCTTAAAATAATTAATGGGATGCTGGGAAACATGGAAGGAAAAAAGAGAAGAGGACGACAAAAAACAAGATGGATAGATAGCATCACGCTATGGTCCACTAAAACTCATTAAAGTGTATTTTTTCCCCAAAAAACTGCATTTGAATAATCCCTGCGCAAATACCGTGTGACATAAAAAAATTGCAACAACCATCATTTTATTCTCCAGGACCCCTGCTTAAAACTATATAATGTTTGGGGGGTTCTAAATAATTTTCAGATGCATGTACGAGAGAAATGTCAAAATTGGCCTGGGAGTGAAGTAGTTAATGAAGCTTTGTGGTTATGTATCTTGTATTCAATATTTCTTATTCCTGAATTGGCTCCTAAATTATCACATGCAATAATGTATGCAAATATGTCTTGTGACATTATTATTTCATGTGATAAACATTAGTATATTGACTTTAGTGTATGTTTAAAGTTGCTATATATATAATCACTGAGATTTTATCATTGTGTTGGAGGTTGTTCTTCCTGTTACATATTAGGTGCTTATCTTGCCATCTGCTATGTGTTAAATCTATGGTTACCTAGTATTTACAGACATCTAACTCTGCCATATTTACCCTAAAGTGTTCTCTGAATACATCAATATACACAATACAGTCCAAAGTATTGAAATCAGTCCAAAGTGTTGAAAGAAGATTGGGTGTTAAAGGACTGGGAGAAATGGAAGCATTCAGTGAGCTACTAAAAAAAGAAATTATACTCAACTAGGTGGATGCAGAATTGATCCAATGCTTTATCTGTCCCCTTCTGGCTCTGCACTGAGCACTGAGCTATCAAAGATGTAACGGACCGTTTGGCGCCCCCACCTGGTGTCTCCACCAAGATACAGCTTCCCCCACTCTGGAGCCAGGAAACAGGTATTATAGCTGACATTGCACCCAAGAACAAGACGACACTAGCTTAGGTGAAAACAGGAACTCTCTTTATTGTAAAGTCACACAGAATTTATACCACACAAAATCAGATAAGAGCTTAATCATATTATCCTAAACAATGCAAACTTAAACAGTAATATCATCAGTACATCTAACAGTACATCTAATGAACAGCTAACAGTGATCTAATTAACCAGTAAAATAATTAACAAATGGTCACCTAAACAAATATTGATTAGGCAGGGAGTGCCCATCCCAGAGAGTTTGGCACCAGTTCCGCAGAATTTAGGAAGACCCAGGCCTGTCCAAATCTCATTAAACAGATTTCTTTTCACATCAATCTTCTCACTAACTTTCAAGTTGGCAGAGACCATCATGGCTTCCTTGACTGTTAAATGTGGTAATTACATGTCATCTTGCATTATATAACAGGACATCTTCCTGAGTGCTTGTGGCTTCCTCAAATGCCAGGGCCCATATTCACTAGGCAAGAGGCTAATCTGCAGTCCCCTCCAAAAGCTCCTGTCTTGGTTGGGTCTGTCACAAAAGATCTCTGATCGCTCAGTTCTCCCTCTCTGCTCTGAGCAGAGAGCCGTGACTGTCAGTCTCTGGCTCTCTGCTCTTCCCTCCAGCGCTCACTGGAGCACTGCGTTATGGAGGGGGCAGGGGGGCTGGCACAGGCTCTCAGCGGATCACTGAGAGGCTGAGCCTGGTGTCGGTCCAGGCTTCTAAGTGGATCCCAACCATATGGTTGGGATTTTTTCAGAACCTGGAACAGCTCTGTGAAGTCAGCCGACAGCGGGCTTTAACCCACTGTCGGATGAAAACGAATCACAGGAGTGAAAGACGTTCTGCAATCCTGTGACCTATAGGAGAAATATAGCAAAAATAGCTTTGGCTGAACTTCTCCTTTAATGCATTTTCTGCAATAAAGTAAAAAATACCCCATTACTTGTCCTACCTCCTGCTATCTCTAAACACTTACACAATTCCTGTCACCACTTAAGCACTGTCCAAGCTACAGCACTGCTCCTCTCACTTTTTTGGTCCCACAGGAAATACTGAGAGCAGCAGGATCCATAGGCTCCTCTTACTGTCAGTCAAACTTCTCTGAGGGAGTGGAGGTGGGGTTTACTTGCGCTGTGTGTGTCTGCTGAGGCATATAAGTCACACACAAGAAAGAGGAAAAAACGCTCAGGTGAGGAGTCGTCCCAACGATCAAACAGGGTGCTGGTAAGGTCTGCAATCCTGGCAGCTGTACTTGAACAGAGAAAGGCAACTGCACTCCAGTTTGAAAGTTTGAAGAAATAAAATCCATTTATTAGAAATCCAAATGATAAAAACGATCCATAGTGACAATCAGAGACAGGGGATGAAGACACAGTTGACGCGTTTCACGAAATTACATTTGCTTAGTCGCTTGGTCATGACTAAGCGAATGTAATTTCGTGAAACGCGTCAACTGTGTCTTCATCCCCTGTCTCTGATTGTCACTATGTATCGTTTTTATCGTTTGGATTTATAATAAATGGATTTTATTTCTTCAAACTTTCAAACTGGAGTGCGGTTGCCTTTTTCTATTCAAGTACTGCTGAGGCATATAGCCTGGCTCAAGGGCAAGTAAGTGCACACTGGTGCCTCCTTAGCACCCAGCTTGATGCAGGAGGCACCCAAAGGAGTGGGCAGCACCAGTGGGGACTGCCAAAAAGGAGGAAAGGGACCTCTCTGGGAAATACTGTTGCACAGACCAGGTAAATATAACATCTTTTTTATTTTAACCAAAAAAAAAGCCCTTAATATCACTTGAAGCAATACCTTATAGCTAGTTGTCTCAATCGCTGATACTTTGTGTAGCGGACCCCATGTAGGAGCTGCTGGTGAATAGTGATACCTCATCCTGCACAGCCAGGCACACCAAATTTTCACAGGCTTCCAGAGTCAAAGAACAGTCCAATGCTTGTTTTTGTGTTTTTATTGAGGGGATAAGACTTGGATAGGGAATAGGTGTATTATGGAATGCCCACTTGACTTTAAAGAACTCTTCAGGGACAACTCCCCTTTATACAGTCTACAGTATATACACACTCCTCAGCTTCCTCCAGCAGACTTGCTTGCAGAATCTTAGCTGACACACTGATAACTGATCTGGCAAAAAGGCCACAGTCAGATCTTGTAGCAAAAGCCCTTTACAGGCAGGGACCCCCGGCCCCTTGGGCTGTATAGAAATAAAGTGTCCAGTCTACCTCCCTGTGGCTACTGATCCCAGCACCACCTCTTCAGGCACTTGCAGCCCACCTGGCTGCAGCTGCCCCTTTCACTAGCCCACCTGGCCACTTCTCCACAGTCCCCCCAGACTGCACATTCACCAGCCACACGGCTGACTTCTCCCTGAAGATCTCCTGGATGTTCTGAATCTCTCCCGCTGTCCTCATAGTTGTTCCAGTGCATCCAGGTCAGGACTCCTCCATGTGTCATTAGAGGATCCTTCCAGCACCAGTCACCAGTCCAGTGACCCAACCTGAGGTCACCCCCTCCCCCACCCCCAGACTAGGTAGCAACCTTAAAGTGGTGTTCCAGCTGTAAAAAAAAAAAAAAAAATTAAAAGTCAGCGGCTATAAATACTGTAGCTGACTTTTAATACATAGACACTTACCTTTCCAGGGTGCCCGTGATGTCAGCACCCCAGCCGATTTTTGAGTCGGCTGTCAGGTGCTGCCGCCGCCATTCATTGTATAGGGAACCGGCAATTAAGCCTTTCAGCTTCACAGCTGGTTCCCTACTGCACATTCTAATTGGCTCGGCGGCGGGGGAAGGAGAACCCTCCTCAGCACTCCATCTTCATCTTCCACCCGACTGCCCCCTGTTGACATGACTCGGAGTATTTAAGAGGTGCCCAACCCCTGCCAGCCCGTTTGCTGGGGATTGGCTGGGGCCCTCCTCAATACTGCAGGCAGCTCCTCCTAATCTCTCACCCATTCTTATGGAAGCTTCTACAATGTTCCAGCAAGTAGGAGGAGATACCAGTGGTGCTGCCTGATGAGTCATCCAGCCTCCGAGTCACTCACCCTGACCCAGGATCAACCCAGCCTGGCTCTCAGCCAGGCTAACATTTACCTACATTAAACACTAACTATTTACAGCTAGCACTCTACATCAGAGGGTGCTACAGTGCATGAGCATAGGCATGACTTGGTGCAGTTACAGATTTGAACACATTCTTCGTGTTCTAGTTTCATGTTTAAATCTTGTTCCCATTTGCTAACATACTTTAGGGGTACGGGAATGTATTTGGATATAAAAATACTATAGAGAAGGGAAATCAGTCCTGGGGAGTGCAGATAGTCTTTGCTTGTTTCAGATAGAGTGTGGAATGATCTTTCTTCTCACAAAAGAGCTGTGGATAAAATATGATGCTGGAAGATAGTGGAACAGCTCAAAATTAGGCAAGTGATATATTCTTATTCTTATTTGTTAACATTCTTATATGTTTTTAACTGGGTTTCAATAAAAATATTCTTTAATGCATTTGCTTGTTTTGTGATACTGTTAAAGTTGGCCTCTCAAGTTTGGAAAGGACCTGGTGATTCTGCCAGTCACTTGCTTCCAGTCCTAGGGTGACAATAGTCACTCACTCTTCTGTATCAGAAAAAAAGATAGGACTACAGAACCCTGCCGCTCTCCTATTATACACGTGGGAAGAATAAGGGCAAATGGACTTTATTGGCACTAACAATCGGACACTAATGTCATAAAATGAAATATTTTATTTTGAAATTATTAAAAAACATATATATACAATATGTGTGTCACCACAAGTGTAAAACATAGAGACATAACAAAGATCAAATATAAAACACACAATTCAAAAGGCACATATATTCTAACTTGCCGAAGCCTCTATCACCGCCTTATGGACAAAAATTACCATACTTTAGCTTGTACAGATTAGAGGTGCTAGAATAGCCCTCTGGCTATTTCTAATATAGCAAATTAGGGCTCTTGGATGGATCCATCGGCGGTGAGAATAGGAAGGCTCGGTATTGAATACTGTATTCCAGTCACGGACAACTCTACATGTTTCGCGCCGTTGACGCTTCTTCAGGAGTTTTAATAGGGGCTGAAACAGTTCTACAAAGATATATAAAAAAAGAAACATTTAGGATTTATACATAGCAGGGTATACATATATGTACATGCGTGTATACCTTACTGAAACACATGGAAGGAAAACAAAACATAAAAATATCACACCAACATTATCAATAGCATAACCCATCTAATTGAGTTTAGCAACGTTTTTTGTTATCTTACCAAAGTAGCAATATTGGTAACACAGTGTATAGAAACACTGTTCTCTATTGCATGGATGCCGATGCCTATGGTCATGGAGCAGACACGAGGGCGAAAATCCAAAATTACATGCCAGAAAACACACCCCAAAAGAGAGAAGGGGGTGTGTAAATATAGGAGGTGGGGGGATATTTAGGATAACAATCCTTAATCTGGTAAGAAAAATATAAATATAATGAGCAAAAGGAGAAAGAGTATCATACAATGAATATGTGTTGATAAAAGTCTCAGTATCAGATCTCTTACCCGTTAATACTTAAAAAATAAAGGTGAGGTCACGGGAAGTATAGCTGACTGTTGTAGTACAAATAAACATTAATAGCTGAATGCCAGAAGGGTAATTCTGTATTCCCTGTAAGTAGAAACAGGGGAAGAAAATTATTATAATAATAAGGATGTGAGTATAGAGCTCTTGAAATCCAGCCCAGAGACTATTAGTAGGAATATAGAATAAAGATGTAAAAAATGAATAAAATGAACATTGAATAGTACTGGGACTATTTTGTAACAAGGGGCTAGCTTTAATGGGGTGTAGGCCAGAATATGCTCTACTTGGATATAGTTAAAATTGAGAGAGACAGATAGGGAAAGCACCCAGATAGAGATGTAGGCAAAAACAAACCTTGGTATATATAATAATGGCTCAAACCATCCGGAAGATATCCATCTCTATCTGGGTGCTTTCCCTATCTGTCTCTCTCAATTTTAACTATATCCAAGTAGAGCATATTCTGGCCTACACCCCATTAAAGCTAGCCCCTTGTTACAAAATAGTCCCAGTACTATTCAATGTTCATTTTATTCATTTTTTACATCTTTATTCTATATTCCTACTAATAGTCTCTGGGCTGGATTTCAAGAGCTCTATACTCACATCCTTATTATTATAATAATTTTCTTCCCCTGTTTCTGCTTACAGGGAATACAGAATTACCCTTCTGGCATTCAGCTATTAATTTTTATTTGTACTACAACAGTCAGCTATACTTCCCGTGACCTCACCTTTATTTTTTAAGTATTAACGGGTAAGAGATCTGATACTGAGACTTTTATCAACATATATTCATTGTATGATACTCTTTCTCCTTTTGCTCATTATATTTATATTTTTCTTACCAGATTAAGGATTGTTATCCTAAATATCCCCCCACCTCCTATATTTACACACCCCCTTCTCTCTTTTGGGGTGTGTTTTCTGGCATGTAATTTTGGATTTTCGCCCTCGTGTCTGCTCCATGACCATAGGCATCGGCATCCATGCAATAGAGAACAGTGTTTCTATACACTGTGTTACCAATATTGCTACTTTGGTAAGATAACAAA